>NW_027185782.1:857353-923008 GCF_028583685.1 Petaurus breviceps papuanus | reverse complement strand
AGAGAATGACAGAGAGAGAGAGAGAGAGAGAGAGAGAGAGAGAGAGAGAGAGAGAGAGAGAGAGAGAGAGAGAGAAAGAGAGACCTCCTCACATCCCTGGGGCCTGGAGCTTCTGGCATAGGGTCCCCCTCCCCCAGCCCCTGTGCTTCCCCCTGTAAAACCAGGAGCGCTGCTCTGGGCAGGGCTGGGTGGGCAGGGGGTGGGGGTGTGGGTGGAGGGAAGGTGGGGATGAGATGCAGGGCCTGCAGGATACAGAGGGAGCTTGGGGACGAACAGAAAGGGAAGAAGCCAACAGAACTGGGGAGGATTAACCAAAGAAAAGCAACAGAAAAAAATGACCCCCACGGGAACAGAAAGACACAGGAACTAACTTTCAAAGTGAAACTCGGGGTCACTGAGGGGGCTGCTGAGGCCAGAATCTGCAGAAAACAGTAAACAATAAATAAACAAAAATGCAGGAACTTTTCTGTTCTGCCCTCCCTCTCAGTCTCACGCTCTCTCCCTGTGTGTCTCTGTCTCTGTCTCCCCACCCCATTTAAATGTCATGCTAATAAAACAAAAGGAAAAAAGCAACAGAAATTTAAGAGGTAAGGCAAAGTCAGTCTTTCTGCTGATGGGAGAGGCTCTGTTCACCGAGTGAGTCCCTCTCCTTCCCCACCTCTGCTCACTCGAGGGAATGAAAAAGGATCAAGAGACCCACCGAGGATCTATGTTATGCCTAAAGCCCTTCCAAGAACCTTCACTGGCTCCCACTGGCCCCAGGATCAAGTACAAGCATCTCCACGTGGCATTCAAAGCCTACACAGTCTTGTCCTGCCTCATTCCTCTAGCATCTTCATTGCTTGCACCAGTCCACCTCTGGACACACCGTGCTCACTTCTGCCTTTGGCTTGTGTGTTCAGGCTGTCTTTCCAAAATTCTAGCATCCTTGAGGACCCAGCCTAAGCCCCTCCTCTTCCCTGACTGCTGTAGCCCTCAGGGATTTCTCCCAATGCTACACCCCCCCCCCCACTGTAGGCACCCCTGAGCACACGCCCCAGCCTTGGCTCACTCTTGGGGTGTGTGTGTGTGTGTGTATGTGAAGCAGTCTCTTTCTCTCTGCATAGCACAAGGCCGAGTACACGGGGTGGGGAGGGGGCAAGTTATATATTTGTAAAACTGATGACCAACCAGTGAATGAGTGAATCGGTTTTCGGGCCACCTGCTGACCCAGGTGGTCTTCTCTGAGCCCAAGTAAAAGCTTGAATTCCAAGCGTCGCTACCAGGGAATTGTTGACTATGCCAGGATTTCTGAAGGGAAACACAAGCTAGCCCCCAGTTCAAATACACTGTGAAAGTTCCCACATTTTCCCTGACTTCTGGGCACTGAAGACTTGGGCTGGGCTCCAGGGCCCTGATGGGTCACTTTGCTAAGCATCCTTACCTGATGCTGGATATTAGCTCTGACACCATACCCAAGGTGTCTGCCAAGTACTGTCCCAGTGGTGGGTCAGGCGATCCTGTTTCCAGTGTTTTGGGGAACATGACCCTAACCAGTTGGTTTGATTATTGTCTGGCTGAACTGACAGGACAGTCCAGTGGTTTGGGGCTCTTGCCTGTCTCAGGTGAGGAGGCTCCTTCTTGCTCCACCTTTTTTTTCGGTGAAAGAGGGATGGGAGTCTCCTCCCATGCCCCAGAGCCTTAGTGAGAACAGAAGGGGGACTAGAAAGGAAACCCAAATGATTACCACTCTCAGCCCACCAAAGGAGCATCCCTAATTGGGCACACCTGCCCTGATCACTTCAGGACAGAAATAGGAGACGGGACGGTATGGGACAGACTGATTATGGGACATCACCAAATGAGAACAGACAGCCAAAAAACAAGACTGCCCCACCCTCCTCCCAACACTGGCCCCCCCATAACTGAGCATCACAAAATACTTTTCCAATTTCTCCTAGATGGTCAGTCCTGGGGCAGCTGAAGTGGGGTGGGGGCATGTGCCCCGGAGGCACGCAGGAGGAGTTCGTCTAGGTCTGGGGATTGTGTACACGTGTGTATTTGTGTATGCAAGTGCAGCACACGTATGTGACTGCGTGACATGTCCCTGGGAGATGCCCCTGTGTTTACTCTTCTGTTCACAACCTGATGGTTTTCCTAGCAGCTGCACCTCATTAGGGACTCTCAGCACATCAAAAATCACAATGAAATTCTTCCCCAAAGAAGTTGATAGCAAACCCTAAGCTGGGGAACAGAGAAGGAGAAAAAACTATAATTCACCACTTGTCAAAGGTCTTTAGGTGTGCCTGGAACCTCTAATGAGGCCAATAACAATCTCATGTACTCATTTAAATAAAAAAAAGAAAAAACATCTCAGCAGGTCAAAAACTGTCATGATTCTGGAGGTCCTCTGCGTGCCTTCAGGGCCCTAGGGAGGCCCACATCCACACAGGGCACACTCGGCAAGGAGTCACAGATGAACTCAATTCAGCAGGTGGCTGGGAGGGTGGCCTCCCCTGCCCGCCAGGGCACACTCTATCTGGGCCCTTCAAAGCTCAGGGAGATGTTGATACAAGAGATCCCAGTCATCAGGGGCTTGCCGGGCAGGAGGGGAGCACAGTGGGAAGGGCCCTGAGATACCTGGTGTCTGGAAATTGATGCGCCTCATTTCCACTGGGTCCTTGGGGTGGTGTGGGGCGAGGTCCGCATTGTTCAGCAGGCATTTGGTACGTGGCTCCGAGTCCTTCCGTTTGCTTTGGGGACAAGGAAACGAGACCTCATGAGTGTGCATTCAGGGTAGACGCAGGGGTCTGTCTGAATGACAGTATGAGTGGGTTGATTCATGCATATGGCTCCTGTGCCCGGATGAGCACTGGGTTTGGCTGTGATGGGAGCACAGGAGACCCATCATCCCTCCCCTTGCCTTTGGAAGACACTGGGTGGGGCCTGTCTGCCTATGTCTGATGTGAGCTTGGTCATACAATACCCTGGTGCTTGTGAGTGAACTTTCCAAAGCCCCTTCTCAACCAGTGTCTCATCTAATCCCTCCAGCTCCCCCAGGTCATCAGTATCATTATCACTGACGGATAGATGGGGAAACTGAGGCCTGGGTGGGTGGTAGCATCATGGAATCACAGGATCAGAGGTGAAAGGGACACTACAGGTCAGTTGGTTCAGCCGTCTCACTTCAGAGAAGAGACGAGCTCTTGCCTCAGGACACACAGGGAGTCAGGGGACCAGAACCCGGGGCTCCTGACCCCAGATCAGGGCTCTCCTGCTTATCTCGAGCTGGTTGTAGAGACTCGCTGTCTTTGGCGTGCATATCCTGAAGGGGCCTGACCCGGGCTGGGAGGAAGGGGCTAGCTGCTAGCTCTCACTGATCCACTCAGCCTGGGGGGCTTCAGGGGCAGGCCCCATGGTGCCTGGGGTGGCAGAGACTGCATTCATACCCCACTCCCAACTACTGCCCAAGAGAGAGCTCTTCTTAAGTCTATAGGGCTGCCAGAGAGGGGGCCTCAGGGTGGGTGGGTGGGTGGGTGAGGGGGATGGAAGTCTGGCGCTTACCTATCAGGTTTGCTTTTCCAAGAAGCAGCAGATGGAAGGGGAAAAGAGACATGTTAGGAAGAGAGGGGTGGGGCAGGCTGGATGTCAGATGACCAAGAGACAGGGGCAGGAAAATGATCAGGGGTCAGAATGGCTCTCTGTTTGTTACCCCCACATCCCTTACAATTTTCCCTGTCCCAAATGGGCCCCTCATGGTTTCTTGTGTGAATCCTGTTTTCTCCTGAGAGTTTACAATCAAAATCCTCCCAGTCCTTATCCATCAAGGCCCAGTGTAATCCCCATTTCTTCCAGGATTTACTGACCAGCTTTCCAGCTTCCCCAGCTCCCAGAGATCTCTCCCTCCTCTGAATACCTGTTACAGTGACCCCACCATTTGGGGTCTAGTCCTCACTTCCACCCCATCCTCTACAGACCTTTTCTTGTTCCCTGGCTATGAGCCCTATTTCCCAAACCAGACTGGGAGATCCCGAAGACCTCGGCCTGCCTTTTTCTATATTTCACGGAATCAGCAAAACAGGGGGCACGAAGCTCAATCCGTGCCTGAGTGGGAATGTCAGTTCTAACATCTCCAATAAATGGGTCATCCAGCCTCTTTGTGATGAGGAATTCGTGTTGTCTAGAGGCAGCTCACCCCACCTCTGAACAGCTGATTACTGACCATTCCTTCCCTACATGGAGCTAAAATCTACCTTGTGTTACCTTCCCTCCTACTCTACTGCCCTGGTCCTGACTTCAGTGGCCAAGGAGAAAAATTCTTGCCCCTATTCCATAGAACAGGGCTTCAAATGTTTAAAAGACAGTGTTCACATTTTCCTCCGGGGCCCAGCTCTGGCCCTGCTTCCACTGATGACTGGCCACTCTGCACATAGTGGAATGTCTCCCTTCTTTAGCCCCACTGACCACTCTGCCCTAACCTCCAGCACACAGAGACGTCTCCCTGCTTAAAGCGGAAATGAATGGGTGCTGCCTACCCAAGCAAAGTCCTCTACCAGCCTCTCCAATGAGAGAGCTCCTGAAGACAGGACCTCGATCTCTCCTTCCTCTTGTCTCTCAGACTAGGAGCCCCTTCAGCTGAGGGGCAGGGTCTGCTCCCATTTGGACACTCTCCAAGGGTAGGGCCTGGGCTTGCCTCTTCCTTCTCTTGCCAACAGGGTAACCATGGTCAGGGCTAGGCCTGCACTGAGGTCCAGCTTTTAGAACTGGAAATGGTTCTAGATTGTCTAGGTAGACCCACTCAATTTGCAGACAGGAAACCTGTGGCCCGATTTCCCTGGGAAAGGATGGATGACCTGCCCCTGGTCACACAGCGAGCCCGAGGTCACATTTTCTCTGCATACCTCTGTGGTCCTGGCATTCCTAGGGACCACCTGTGTGGGAGAGGAGGGGCTTACTTCTTATAAAGCAGGATGGCAATGACGATGCAGATGATAAAGACGACAGCCAGAACAGGTCCAATGACCCAGATGAGGCCCTCTTCCCCATCAATGATGGGCTGTGGGTCAGGATTGTCTAGCTGGATGGGATTGGAGAAAGGGCTGGCCGCGAAGGTCTGCAGGGAAGACAAAGTGGTTTTCATCACCATCAGTCTTCCTGCTGGATCTTAGGGCTCCTCTTACTTCACTCCCTCCTTCTCTTCTTCATCTCCCCCCTTCCCCCCCCCCAGGGCTTCATGGTGAGTGTAAATCCTAGCCCAGGATCCAAGAGATCTGAGCTGGGGTCACCAAAATGATAGGACCAGGACCCCTTGGACAAGTCACCTCCCTTCAAGCCTCAGTCTGCTCATCAGTGAAACAGAAACAATTGTACTTGTTGCAATTGGAAGGTGGTGATAAAGGTAACGATAGCTCTCATTTTGAGAATGCTTAAAAGATTTCTTTGCAATAACACAGGAAAGGTAGAAAAGGCAGGCATCCTTATACCCATTTTACAGATGGGGAACCTGAGGTTAATCTAGCCCTGAGTCACACAGCTGACAGAGCTGGGATCTGGACCCTGGTCTCCAGAATTCGAGCTCTGTGCTCTCACGGCTATACCTTCGCTGACTGTCTAGGTTTTCTCAAGTGGTGAGGCACTTGGGGAGACAGAAGGTGGTGGCGCTCTTTTCCCCTCTCTGTGCCTACGGTAGCACAAGAAGGGGATGGGGAAAGGGAACGCCCAGAAAGGGAGCAGTGTGGACTGGGCATGTCCTTGTCTGTAATCAAAGCCTTCCTGGGAGGAAAAACAGCATTGAAAACTTCTCTCTATTGGTAAGACTGAGGGCGATATGGTGAGTGCAGGGCCACTCAGCAAGTACGTGGGGGACTCAGATATTCCTGACTCCTCCTCCAAGGCCAGATGAACTCCACTGACACCTTCCCTGAGCTATGGGGCAGGCCTCCAGACTTGCCTGGGAAAAGGGATCACCATCAGCATGACGGACACTTGTACAGCGCTGATGGCGTGCCCAGCATGGGGCTAATTAAGTGCTTTCTAATGATCATCCCCTTTGGGAGGGAGGTGCTACTCATCTCCATTTTACAGATGAGGACACTGAGGCAGGCAGGGGTTCAGTCTGGTCACGCAGCCAGGAAGCATCTGGGGCCACATTCTGTGACCAACCCAGAAAGGGGGACGAAAGGACAGTGAGAAGGGGAGAAGGCAAGCTTGGGGGTGGTCGGGGAGGACGGCCGGGACTCACGGGCTCTGTCTTCTGCAGCACTGCCAGAACAAAGAAGACGTATCTCTGGCCAGCTTCCAGGGCTTTGTTGTCAAAGCCGCTGTAGTGTCTCTGGTCACCCAGTTCGAAGCGGGAGGGCAGAGAGTAGAAGCGGGCAGCGATGTAGGGCTTGGGGGAGTCCAGCTGGCGGGAGTGGCGTAGGCTCCGTCGGTGCAGCCTCGAGATGTCCTGGATCAGCTGGGAAGAGTGTGGATGGACACTGACACCCAGGGCCTCTGCCTCCTCCTCCAAGGAGCCCTCCCTGATCAGCTCTGCCTCCAAGCCCCCCTGCCTTGAACCCCTGCCCCCAGGATGCTCCCCTACCTCTTCAAGGTCCATATCCTCGGGGCTTGCTGGGGGATTCTGGAACCCGCCCCGAATCTTCCGCAAAGGCACCACCACGATGAAGTAGCTCCTGTGTGGGGAGAGAGTGAGGGCCCCCACAGAGGGAGCTGGGTGTCCCAGCCTCTGCTCTGGCCCTGCCTGACTCCTGGTATCAGGGCAGACTAGATGCAGGGCTGACTCCAGAAGGAGGCCCCTGCAGCTGGGAAGTCCTAGAGACCTAGAACCCCCAAAGCTTTTCCCCTTGGAGACTCTCCTGGTGATGAGGATTCCAACCCTAGCCCCTGCACCCTCTCCCTGCCGGCAGAGAATGCCTGCCTTGCAGGGATCAGGAGGAAGAGAGGGAAGGAGTGAGACCAACGTACTGCACAGGCACGGGGCTCTGGCCGTCGGGCAGCTGCACCAGCACGCGGCCGTCGGGCTCGGGCTTGTGGGTGATGGCTGGCTTGGAGCTCAGCATGTTGAAGGCTGTCCAGGCGGCGACGGTCTGCTGCAGGCCGCCCATGCTGTTACCGCGGTTGGTCAGCACAAAATTGTAGAAGGTGCTTGGCTTGAGGTTGGTGATGAGTTTCTTGGTGGTGCGGCCGTCGACATCAATGTTGAGCCCATTGTACTGGATCTGGGGGGTTAGAACTGTTAGAACTGGCTTTCGTGGCTCCCCCTCCACTTACAGACCAGAGGCCAATCCTCTCAGCCTGACACGGAGGGGCCTCCTCAGTCAAGCTCCAGACTCTCCCCTCACACTCCCTCCCTCCTCTGTGGGCCCTGGCTCAGTGCTTCCCTTCTCCTGCTTCGGGACCCCAAAGACCCAGGGGCTTTCTGTTGCTGGCCCATGCCTGCTCTTCCCGGCACCAAGGAGGCGGCCTGAGACTGAGCATCTGAATGGCCTTCACTGCTGATGGACAGGTGGGACCGTGGCTGTGACACTGTCCACCCTAGGAGCAGACTGCTGCTCTAGGCAGCTGGGGTGTGTGTGTGGGTGTGTGTGTGCATGTGTGTGTGTGTGTGTGTGTGTGTGTCTGTATGTGTGTGTGTGTACGCATGTGCGTGTGCATTCAGGGAAGGGCAGGCCAGGGACTCACCTTGTAGGGGGTGTGGGAGTTATAATTCTCGGGAAATTCCCAGCTCAGCAAGACCGAGGTCTTCATCACCATCTTCACCTTGAAGTTCTTGGGGGAGACTACATCATCATGGGAGGAGCCATGGCAGGCAGGCAGGAGGGCAGGGAAAGACAGAGAGAGACAAGAGAGAGCAGTGAGGGTGGGGAGGACGGGTCAGGGGGGAAGGGCCTGTGGCCTTGGGGAGAGAAGGAAGCTCAGTCGTCCCCTGCTGCCTGCTTGTCCTGTGGTTCAGCTCTCATACTGCTAGCCAGCCTGTTCCCTGCCTTTCTACCTAGTCCCGAAGAATCAAGACCCCAGGGCTGAACGGCGTTGATGGGGGGTGGAGAGGAGGAGGGCAAAGAGACAGAGGAAGAGGAGGAGCAGAGGAAGGGGGCAGACAGAGGGCACTGGGTTGGCGAGGCGCTGCCCCCCACAGCACAGAGCGTGTAGAGAAAGGCGCTTCCCACCTGTCGTGAGGCCTTGCCCCGCCTGGGTGCCGGCCGGGTGTGTCTGAACTCAGCTCCGAGAGCATCATCGAGAAGGAAGAAAAGAAACACCAAAAAACCAGCAGACTTACCTGAATGAGGTGGGCTGGGGGTGGGGAGGGGTGGGGAAGAAGGAGAGGAGGAGGAAGGTCTTCAGCTGGTGCAGGGGGTGGGGGGGGGGGCAGGGGGTGAGTAGCTCACTGCTTCCAACACCAGCCCCAGCCAGAGAGGAGGGCAGGAGAAGTGCTAAGTCCTACCTTGGTCCGGGAGGAATGTCCGATAGCGGACAGTGGGGCTGTAGGGCCCAGGGCCCTGACTCGTGTGGGCACGGATTTTAACATCATAGGCTGTGTTGGGCTTGAGGCCTTGCAAGGTGAACGAGTTATCCGGTGATGCGGGAAGCTCTGTCTCCATGGGCGGCCCTGCCGAGCCGGCCTCTCGGAAGGCCACAGTGTACTTGATGATGGCCCCGTTCCTCTCGGCTGGCACGGGGGGCAGCCAGCGGAACTGCACCGAGGCTGCCGACACGTTGCCAGCCTCCAGGATGTGCGGGTAGCCCTGCGGCACGTCCTCAGGGATGCTGAGCTCCTGGGCCGCCTCCTCCCCGAAGCCCGCCCGGCTCTTGGCAGCCAGTCTGAACACGTACGTGGCCCCTTTGTGGATGCTGGTGGCTGTGTATTGGTCCTCTGAGGCTGGGAACTCCAGGGTGGCTAAGGGGGACACGTCCTTCCGGCCAAACTGCAGCCGGTAGCCTAGGACCTGGCCCTCGGACCCTGGGGCTGGCTCCCAGCGCACCTGCAAGCTGTTGTCCAGGGTCTGGTGTATGGATAGACTGGGCTTGCCCAGGACTGAAAGACAGGACAAAGAAGGGAGAAAAGGAGAGTATGAAAAAATTACGTCAACTCCTATTTCTTTGGCTCTTTAGGGATTACAAAGTACTCTCATCACACATTCGGCCAGTGAGGGTGGTAGTAGAAGGCTCATTGTTCCCATTTTCTGGATGGGGAAATTGAGGTTCAAAAGGTAACCTTCCTAAGGCACTGATCTGAAGAAGACAGCACAGAACAGGGGAAAACACACTGGATTTGTAGTTGTAGGACCTGTGGACGTACGAAGAGATTAAGTATGATGAGGCAGAGTGGGGCTGACCCTAGCGATTCTGGGAGCCAGCACCAGAGGCCTGGCTGCCGGGGAGCCTCTCCATACAAATGTCCTGGGAGACTCTCCCCGGTGGGCTGTAGGGGGAATCCTCCTCGGGAAGTACAATGCTATTATGCAGAAAACCATTATTATTAGCTCTGTGGTTTGGGGAGTGGGGGGCGGAGAAGAGAGATTGTCCTAAATGTTCCCATAATCAGCTGGGTTGGGAAGGATTACATTTGTACAACAAACATAATTTGAGGGTGGGAGGGAAGTGTTTTATTTCTCAATTGCTTTGGACACGAAAGAAGAAAATGGGATCTATTATAGAATTTAAATGAAAGGAGCTGTTGCCTGACTCTCTCCTCGTGGAGGGTGAACGGCATTAGCCCAGCAGAGATAAGGCCAGTGGCAAGGCTTGTTCTAAAACAGTCATTTTAGGCTGGGGGAAACTGATTTGGGAGGAATACAGGAAGATTTTGGAGGGAAACATCCTGACGCGATTGACTCTTGGTTTTTACCCACATATTGGGAGAGATGAGGGTGGGAATGTGGAAGCATGGGGTGGTGGAAAGAATGTTGGACTTAGAGGCACAGGGCCTGGGTTCCAATCCTGACTTTGATCATCTCTGTGCACCTCATTTATAACATTAGGCTGGTCTCGACCTTTAAGGGCTGGCAGTCTACGGTCTAACATTCTAATGGTGGCTATACTGGATGCCCTAAGCCCCCTTGGCTTTGCTGTCCTTCCTTCTAAGGATCCTCCCACTCAAAAGCAAGGCTGGTGAGCTCCAAATCTTATACCTTGGAGGAAACCAGGAGAAAGAAAGCGGGGCTGGGCTGGCTGGCTACAGGGAACATCCCCAGCCCCATTCTCCTTTCCCTAGGGGAGGCCAACTCCTCCTTTTCCCATGGGCATCTCAAAGCCTATGTGACTTATCTAGTCTTACAGAGCACACTAGGGAGCCGGTGGGAGTGCTGAAATTCCCACTGGCCCAGATTTCTCTCTTCCCAGGCTCCCTGCCTCCAATCTCTCCCCATCTAATCCCTCTTGCACAGGATGTCTGATTAAGTACTGCTCCTAGCAAAATCGTGGATCAGAAATCTTCATCCCCTCATTTGCTCAAGCACCTTCTGATGGGGTGCTTGGGATCTATGTTTGTAATATCAGTTTGTAATACCAATTTGTAATATCAGTAATGGTGGGGTGCTTGGGATCTATATTTGTAAACTCAATTTGTAAAACTTTGTAACATCAGTCTGTAAAACCAGTTTGTAAAATCACACCCCCCCCAGTCTCAGAGCATTAACTCTGCCCCTTCTCCCCCGGCCCCTAGCTTCAGATCAATAACTCTGACCAGCAACAACTATCTCAGCTTGGAACAATAACAAACTATTCCTATGAATCCTTCACTAAAGTATCTATAAACATTCCAGCTTAGGCAACTATTATCTCCCCCTTGTATAGTGTCCCATTGCCCCCATGAATCCTTTGGTACCCTATCTCTAGGTTGACTCCTTGGTTGCCTCAATGAATCCTTCAGGACCCTGTCTCTGGGTTAACTCCTTAGCCTATTATCCACACACTGAGTTTCCGTTAGCCTTGGTTTCCAGACATCAATCTTGTCAAACATGATGCTGATGGGTGGCAGACTGGGCACTTTTCCATCAGCCCTTGACCGCTAGCCGACTTAGTGACATTTCAAGCATAAAACCACACCTCCTTGGGCTTTTTCCCAGTGAATCCTGGGCAATACGCCTGCGCAGTTACATTAAAAGTGCATGTCCCTTTAAACACTGGCCCCACCTTAACTCCTCCCTAATCCCACCCTTAATCACCTAGTTAGCATAATTGGCTCGGTTCTACTATGGATGATTCTATATAAATCTTAATTCTACCCCTTTGAGGTTGCAGGTCCCCTAAGGATCCTTGCCTGCGTATAATAAACTTTTACAACTCTGACTCCAAGTTAGACTGAGCTGAATTCTTTCAAGACTGAATCACAGGCTTTCTGGTCTTAGATAAGATCAGAGTTCCTGTTGAACCTATTGGGAGCCATCCCTCATCATTTCCATGGTTCCTAGAGGATGTGACATTTAGGACCCTCCTAAACTCTATTCTCTAGTTTCAGCTGCTCATGCTCCCCTCCCTACATGTGCCCTCTGTAGCAGCTCAGCCAAGGTCTTCCCTCCTCTAGCTCAGCACCTTTGCCCTTCTTGGAAGGACTGCCTCTCCTCCCTCTGAATCTCCAGGAAGTCTGCCGTGCTTGTCCAAGGAGCTCCTCTTCCTCCTCCCTGAGTTCTTCAGCCCCAAAGGTCTGACAGGCTCCTTTACTTAGTCTGCTTAGGTAGGCCCAGCATCCCCCTCCTCCTGCTTCCTCAGGCTTCTAATGCTTCCTCACAACACCCTGGCTGTAGAGATGGAGCCCACAGACACTTGCTGCCTTGTTCATTTCTGGACTAAACCTGCGATTTCATTGGTACAGATGACCCATGGTGAGGAAGCTCCCTTTACAGCTGGCCACATCAATCTCAGGAGGGCTGCTCAGGTCACTGAGGGATTAAACGGCCTGGCCAGGAGCACCTGGGTACTTTGTGTCCAAGATAGAACCTACATTTCAAGGTCGACTTTCCAGCTGCTACGTTATGCTCTCTCTACTTTTCCATTTTTCAGATGAAAATACTGATCCTCAAATATGTGAAGGGACTTGTTTGCCTGCAGCCCCATAGGTAATAAGAAGCAAACCCAGATTCGGACTCAGGTCTTTGCCTCCAAGGCCAGGGTTCTCCCCACCATAACCACACTGCCTTTCTGGGGGGCCCCAAGGCTGCAGGTCCCCTGAGGCATGTCTCTTACCTGTTCCCTTGGTCACCACCAGCTTGGGTTTGCTGCGTGCACCGTCACCTTTCATTGTGTATGCTGCCACAGTGACAGAGTATGAGGTTTCAGGCTGCAGCTTGTCGATGACCATCTCCTAGCGAGAGAAAAGTCCAAGGGGAGAGGGAGGCATCAGCGGCCTCATGACTTGAGAGGGGCACCCAACACTTCCTCAGGACATCCATCCAGCCCCCAACCCAGACCAGGGGCACACGGTGGGTCTGACAAAGGTGGGGACACATTCCTGGATAACACATGCAAACATCTGTTCCAAGTCTTTCTCTAATGCACTACCCTCCTCCCAGACTCTCTCATACATAACGCATTGTTCAAATCTCCTTTATAGTTCCAACACATACTCTCCAAATCTGTTTTATATGGACATACCCTTCAAATTTTCCCTTCTTATACACATCTGTATTCTCCAAATAAACCAATCAATTGATAATAAGCAATGATTTAATGTTTACTATGTTCTATGTACTATGCTGAGTACAGATGTAAAGAATGAAACGATCCTTTCTCACACACATCCTTTGTATAAACGACCTCCAAATTCCTCCTAAACACTCCCTACAAATCTGTCTCACATGTAACCTCCTAAATTTTCTCATGAACTTACCCACTATGCCTCTCTTATATATCATTTCTCTTCCAAATCATTCATACATATCACAGAAACCTGGGAGGATCGCCATTCCTGATACATGGCTAGGGAAAAGGGGCTCCCTTATTTAAAAGTAGTAAGATAGGAAAAGGGAAAGGGGACCCACGGCAGTGGATAGAAGATCTAATCTGAGGAAATCCATGGAGCAGAGCGGGATATCATGACAGCAATCACTTAAGGCAAAGCTGAATAGTGGCAGAAACATGAATGATACTGTAATATGCTACACAACTCTTGGACAGAAAAATGAAAGGGATGAGAAGTTTGGCAAACAGATCACAGGCCCATCACAAAGGCATCACAGAGCAGGAAACAGGGTCCTTAGTTATAAAGACACCTGCTGGAGTTCTTCACTCAAATCACAGCATCTCATGTTTTCTTTGCTTGCATTAATAATGATCATTTCATTCTTCAAAATGCAGAGGCCCTGAGGAGGGAAATTGTTATAATGGTTTCCAAGAAGATGGAACTGGTGTCCAGGGTGGAAATGACAGGCATCTTAAGGGAACCTGGTTTAGGAACTGTGCTAGAGAAGGTGAGGAAGACCAGGCCTCCAGGCACATGAATCCCAGATTTGAGAGAGTGAGCTTCTGAAAGCTCAGAGGGAAGGCTTCCTATGGACTAAAATTCTATAAGGCAAGTGGGTCTGGGGAGATAGAAAGCTCTCAGGAGTAAGAAAAGGGAAGGAGTAAGAAAAAGGAAGGAGGAAGGCGGGAGGGCGGGCAGTGTTTATTTTTAATCTGTTGCTTATTTTCTTTAGGGGGGTAATTTTCTTGTATAGAAATGATCTTTTAAGTAGGTTTTAAAAGAATCCAATTTGGAGGATATTAAAATTTTAATACAGTATTCTTTCCTTAGGTACAAAGTTTGTTGATTCAAACAACTGACGTATAATCCTTTGTCTTTATCACTGAGTCTTTCCTCCCTCTTATTGTTTTTTGGCTTAGAAATACTTATATTTTATTAGAGCTTATTTTTTATGTGGAAAGATACATTTCTGTTCTTTCCTCAATGACAGAACAGAGTAGGGGAGATTATTGTTGGCTAGACCAGGGGAGGTTCTCCTTTTAGTTGTCTTCTATCACCACCTTTTAAAATGGTTATAATCTATCAGAGCATAATTTCTGGTCTACTTCCAGGCCTTACTGCTGGCCAGAACTACCAAGGGGTCCTCTGTCTTCTGTCACCACTTTCTGAAACGGTCAGATGATCGGTGCATGATTTCTGGAACACTTAAACAGTTCTGTATTTTAAGTCAAATTGAAAAAATGTCCTGAAAGAGGGCAGGGGGAGAGGTTGTCAAAAGAGGTCAATGAACTCACCAACTAACTTAGATCTGAAAAAGATGCATATGAATAAGCAAATTTGCTGAAAACTGCTCCCTAGCCCATTTCTAGACAGAGAGGCGAGAGACTCAAAATGCAGAATGAAATACATTTTGGGGGGTAACATGGTCAACTGAAGAATTGATTTTCCTTGACTCTTGTAACAGGGGTTTTGTTTTTTTTTTTGCTTTTTCAATATGGTGGAAGAGAAGAGACAAGACTTAAAAATGAAATGAAATTTTAAAAATTTAAAAAACACACTATAATGAAATTTAAAGATCTATGCTATGATGAAATTAAAAATAAAAAGACAGGAACAGAAGGTAGAATCAGGGCAAGTAACAGAGAATGAACACCAAAAGCCTGTTCTTGGGAGAAGAGTGATGAATCTCTGGGGGAGTGGAGGCTGGCAAAGGAAACTAAGAAAGACAAAGCTACCTTACGGAAGAGAACACAGGGCAAAGAAGACATGGAATTGCTGGACCATGACAACACATATATGAGAAGGCAGAGCAATGAGCTCATAATTTATTTTTGTTTATCTCTGACAAGAAAAATGGTTTTTGGTCTATAGGGGTATAATGGGAATGGGAATTTGAAGATCTTCCCTGCCCCTTAACAGACCTGGCGGGGGAGTTT
The DNA here is from genome assembly GCF_028583685.1 of Petaurus breviceps papuanus. Lineage (NCBI taxonomy): Eukaryota > Metazoa > Chordata > Mammalia > Diprotodontia > Petauridae > Petaurus > Petaurus breviceps. The sequence goes on along the minus strand of NW_027185782.1, from coordinate 908,194 downwards.
GAAGACCTTCCCTGCTTTGAAAGTAAACTCTGCCCCCAACAGGCTGTATGTAGTCACATAGAGCCTGTGGTGGGAAGTGTATGCTGAAGGGAAGCAGAGCCCACAGGAAGCTGGGAGTCAGAGATAGCGAGGTGGTGGGAGAGAGAGGTGCTCAGGTAAGGAGATTGAGAGGTTTGTGAGTAAATATTGACCTTGTATTGGTTTGTGGGAAGGCCAAAGGATGCTGTGGCTCTCAGCATTATTATGGCTTCTGAATATCTTTGGTACTATGATGGAAATGGCTTAATGGCTTTGGGATTCGGTTTTCAGGTGTCTAAATAAATGCTTCAGTTCTATCCTCTATCTGGAGAGTCTAGTATATTTTAACGATCAAATGTCTTGTGATACTTATAGTCACGGTCTTTATCGTGATCATGGGCACTGTAAATATTGCATTGGTACTACAGGGGGACAGAATAAAAATGGCTGATTTTGTTTGTTACTCAAGATGAGCAGAGCCACCAGCAGCAGAGGAACTACATTCCTGAGTAGGGAAAGGACTGGCATTAGCTAGTGACTGACGTGACCATTCTAAATGATCTTTAAAAAGACTGTGCAGATCTGGGAGAACAAAGAATGGTTTACCTGTCAGATTTATAGAGAATGGAAGAATTTATGACCAAACAAGAGATAGAGAAAATTATGAAATGCAAAATGGATAACTTTGATTACATTAAACTGAAAGGTTTTTGTACAAATAAAGCAAATGAAACCAAGATTAGGAGGGAAGCAGAAAACTGGGAAAGAATTTTTACAACCAGTGTCTCTGATAAAGACGTCATTTCCTTTTTTTTTTTAGAGGGCAATTGGGGTTAAGTGACTTGCCCAAGGTCACATGGCTAGTTTTTTGTGTGTGTTGTGTCTGAGGGTGCATTTGAACTCAGGTCCTCCTGACTCCAGGGCCAGTGCTCTATTCACTGCACCACCTAGCCGCCCGTAAAGGCGTCATTTCTAAAATATACAGAGAACTGAGTCAAATTTATAAGAATACAGGCCATTCCCCAAATGATAAATGGTCAAAGGATATGAACAGGCAGTTTTCAGAGGAAGAAATTAAAAACATCTATAAGATAATGAAAAAATGCTCTAAATTACTATTGTTTAGAGAAATGCAAATCAAAACAATTCCGAGGTACCACATCTCACTGGTCATATTGGCTAAGATGAAAAAACAGGAAAATGATAAATGCTAGTGAAGATGTGGGAAAATTAGAACACTAATGCATTGCTGGTGGAGTTGTGAACTGATCCAACCATTCTGGAGAGCAATTTGGAACTATGCCCAAAGAGCTATAAAAATGCACATACCCTTTGACCCAGCAATACCACTTCTAGGGCTATATCCCAAAGAGATCATACCAGTGAGAAAAAGACCCATATGTACAAAAACATTTATAACAGCTTTTTTTGTGGTGGCAAAGAATTAGAAATCAAGGGGAGGCTAATCAATTGAGGAATGGCTAAACAAGTTGTGGTATATGAATGTAATGGAATGCTATTGTGCTATAAGAAATGAGGAGCAATGATGAACTCTGTAATAATCTAGAGAGACTTATATAAACTGATGCCGAGTGAGGAGAGCAGAACCAGAACTTTGTACACAATTACAGACACATTGTGTCCATGATGACTAACTCTGACAGACTGGGCTCCTCTCAGTAATGTAAGGTTATAAGACAACTCCAAAAGACTCATGGTGGAAAGGGGTATCCACATCCAGAGAAAGAACTAGAGTCTGAATGCAGATTGAAGCAAACTACTTGCTCTCTCTCTTTTTTGTTTTGTTCCTTCTTTCTCATTGTTCATTGCATTGGTTATAATTCTTCTTTACAACTTGACTCATGTTTAATGTGAAGATATTTGTAGAACCTACATCAGATTGCATGCTGCCATGGGTGGGGAGTGGGGAGGAGAGGAAGGGAGAGAAAATTTGGAACTCAAGGGATTGTGGAACTGAATGTTGTAAACAAATACATTTTCAAAAAGATTATCAAGACTTTGTCTAAGGAGGAGGAGACTAAGAAATGATCCTCCCCTATCTCATCTGTACATAGTACCCTTCTATTTGGCTTATACAATAAAACTTGAAAGACTGTCAAAAAAAAAGAGGAAAGAAACTGGCAAATATTACCAAAAAAAGTAAAATAAAAAAATAAAAAGACTGTGTAGGACAAACAAGGACAAAAGGAGAGCAAATGTTGCCCTGATTTTCAAAAAAGGGAAGAAAGTGGGACTGGCAGACTCTATCCAGCGAATTTGGCTTTGATTTCTGGCAAGATTCTAGAATGTATTGTTAAAGGGATGGCCAGTGGAAATTTAGAAAGGGAAGCAGTGATCACAGCATCACTGCTGGAACATCAAGGTCAGAAGGACTCTCGGGAGGCCATCCAGTCACAACTGTATCCGAATAAGAATCCCCCAGCCTCTGTAACAAACCTGATGAGTGCTCATCTAGCCTTTGCTCGAGAGAATCCACTACCACCTAAGGCAGCCCATTTCCCATGGGGACAGCTCTAATTCTCAGAAACAATCAGCATGACTTCATTAAATATAGCCTAGGCCAGCTAATTGTGTGTGTGTGTGTGTGTGTGTGTGTGTGTGTGTGTGTGTGGTCACTAGACTGGTAGGTCAAGAGAATGCCACATATAGACTTTGCCTAGATTTTAGCAAAGCATTTGAACATCTTTTATGCTATGTGTGTATAGAATAAGATGGGCTGGAACACATAACATGATTAGGTATATTTGGAAATGGCTGAGTGACTAGACCCAAAGATTAGGCATTAACGGTTCAACATCAGCTTGAAGAGGGGTGCCTAGCACACTGCCTGTGGTATCTGTTCTTGGCCTTGTGTTGTTTATATTTTGACCAATGACTTGGATAAGGATATGGATCATGTGCTTATTAAAGTGTAGATGCCACAAAGCTAGGAGAGTAAGCAAAAGGACTGGATAATAATATCAGGGTAGCTAGCAAAAGAACTTGATGGACTAGAAATTTGGGTCCAATCTAATGATATGAAATTTAAAGTTTTTGACTTGGGTTCAAGAAAAAAAATCAATCTTACACATGCAAGGTGAGAGGGGCATAGTTAGAAAGCAGTTCTTCTGAGACTGGGAGGAGGGAGGAGAAGTTTAGTGGACAGCCAGCTCCATATAGGCCAACAGTGTGATATGGCAGCCAAAGGAGGTGTAAAAAGAAGCATGGTGTCTTGACCCAGAAAGACAATGGTCCCATTGTACTCTGCCCTCAACACACTCCACGGACTCAATTCAACCGACAATGCCTGAGCACCTCTGATATGTAAAACCCAGGGTTAGGCACTGCAGAAACCAAGACAAAAAGGAAGCAGGCCTGGCCACAGAGAGCCTTCTTTCTCCTAGAAGGCTGTGCTCGGTTCTGGGGGCCATGCTTTGATAGATTGGAGAGCATTTGGAGGATAACCTCCAAAGGTTTTTTGGAGGTTATTTGGAGGAAATAGTGATGTTTCAATTTGGAGAAGCTGGGGAGACTATTCTGGCTGTTTTCAGAAATCTCAAGGGCCATCATGTGGAAGAGAGATTGGCTTTGTTCTGCTTGGCTCCAGAGGACAGAACATGGGGCAATGGGTACACATCATAAAGAGGCCAGCATGGGCTAGAGAATAGCAGAAATTTCCTGACAGAGCTATCCCAAAGCAGAATGGGTCTATTCTCATTGGAGATCTTCTCACAAAGGCTGATGACCCCCCACTTGTCAATTATGTGGCAGAAGGGAATTATTCTGGCTCAAGCAGGCGTGGGACTAGTTGGCCTCTGAGATCCCTTCCAACTTTGGGATGCTGGATTCATACATACACACCCTCTAAGTTCTTCTTTCACACAGATTTTCCAAATCCCTTTTTTACAAACACATACCTTCTGAACCTCCCTCACCCATTCAGGTAACCTGTCTGTCTTACACACACCCACTACAAAAGCTTCTCATACTCCATCAACACAAATGACCCCCACTAGCTGCCTTCAATGGATCCATGATCCTGGGAGAGTCTTTAACCTCTCTCAATGCTCTGGGCAGCTGACTAAGGCTATCCATTGCAGATAGGTGCCAATCCATACTGGAAGGGAGTTTCCTTATCTGGGAGTCCCATAATCCTAGCCTACAATCACAAAGTGGTTTACATCCATTACCTCATTTGAGTCTTCCTACAACCTCATGAAATAGGAACTCCAGGCTAGACTGCTGCCATTTTATTAGTTTTGAAGAGGTGCTATGCCTTGCCCATGGACACCCATAAGGAGGTCCTGATTCCCACCTCTCTCCTGACACTTACTAAGTAGCTTCTCTGGTTAGTACTGAGGGGGAGGCCAATTCCAGGGAAGGCATGGCCTCTGTTCTTGTGGGGATCACAATTTGGAAGAGAAATAAGCTACTGGCACATATTTTTGTTAAAGAATACTATCTATCCATATCTATATACAAATCCATATATAGTGTTACATATGGGTAATTATTTTGGAGGGCAGCTAGGTGACCCAGTGCCAGGTCTAGAGTCAGAAAAACTCATCTCTCTGAGTTCAAATCTGGTTTCAGACACTTACTAGCTGTGTGACCCTGGGGAAGTCACTTAACCCTGTTTGCCTCAGTTTCCTCATCTGTAAAATGAGCTGTAGAAGGAAATGGCAAACCACTCTAAAATCTCTGCCAAGAAAACCCCAAATAGGCGATCTGATAACAATAAACACATATATACATATCTGTATATATATATATATATACATGTGTATATATAGTAGACACACATATATGTGTAATATACATAGATATGAATATATAGATACATAACTAGAATAACTAGTTATGTATGTAACTAGAATAACTAACTAGAATGTACAAATAATGAGTGTGCCAGAGAAATATAAAACAAGGCATCGCAGGAAGTCATGCTCTCTTGGACCCTTCATTAAAATCACTGCAAAATGAGGGAGTTGGCTGACCTGATTTCTTTTTTTTTTCTTTTCTTTCTTTCTTTTTTTTTTTTTGCTTTTTGGAGGGCAATTGGGGTTAAGTGACTTGCCCAAGGTCAGTGTTAAGTATCTGAGGCTGGATTTGAACTCACGTCCTCCTGACTTCAGGGAAGGTGCTCTATTCACTGTACCACCTAGCTGCCTCAGCTGAGCTGATTTCTAAGAAGACTTCCTTCTGGCCATGAGACCCTGTGATCTGAGGTCAGTTCAGTTTACTTAATTCTTCTCAAGCCTAAGCTGGCTCAGAAGCCTTGCTACAGTGTTCTCTCTCTCTCACTCTTTCTCTTATCTATCCTCTCTCTCTTCTGTCTCTGCCTCTCTCTCTGTCTCCCTCTCTTTCTCTCTCTCTGTCTCTGCCTCTCTCTCTCTGTCTCTCTCTCTCTCTCCCTCTCTGTCTCTCTCTCTGTCTCCTTCATTCTCTTCTCTCTCCAGCATTCTCCTCTCAGTCTGCATGGTTTTGAAGCTATGTATATGGCCCCAACCAGACTCAGAACATCTCACGGGTTGTCTGGGTGGGAAGGGATCTTTAAAACTCTTGCCTGCCTACCTCCTTCGGGCCAAGGATGGCCTGGGATTTGACCCAAGGCACTAAGCCAGGGACCCTGACCATAAGGCCAGCCTTCTCCCCACTGCCCTATAATGCTCTCAACCTCCCCACAGGCAGGGACCAGGATCCATTATGCTCTGCTCTGTCCCCCACAGTGTGCCTCAGCTCAGGGCTTGACAAAGCAACAGATGTGAATGAATTCCTGTCTATGTCACATACGTGAATCCTTTCTCTAAAGCATGTCTATCTCCTGATAGCTTCTGAACACCCCCCTGAAGATGAAGATGTTCCTTCACTCATACACAGAGACACACAATCTGGAAACAGAAGCCAAAGGCACCTTCTTGTCTGTACATGGCCTCATGTCTATGGGGAGCAGGTGGAAAAGGCCCTGGGCTGGTGTACACACCCCATTGAATTGCCTCAGAGGTGCTGTCCTAGCCTGGGTTACCAATTCAGCCCCCTAACCCCCCTGCTCCTGTCTTCAGGAACTCTGGCTGGCCTTCCCCCAGCCTCTCAGTCTTCCCAGTTTCCAGGGAAATTCTCACGTTTTACAAGAGTGCAGACCACTAGGGTTAGAAGGACCCAAGGAGAACACTGGGCTAACCCTTCCATTTAACTACTGGGGAAACTGAGGCCCTGAAAGGAGAGATCATTCACCTGAGGTCTCCCAGTGGGTTAATATACAATTGGGATTAGAACTCCAGGGTTCCTGACTCCCAGCCCAGGGTTCTCACTCCTACTCCAGATTACTCCTGAGTTTTCTCTGTATGCACAAAGAGTCTGGTCTTTGAAGGAGAGACTTTGGTGGGCATTACCCAATCAGCCCTGGACCTTTGGACTCCAGCAGCCTGAGTGTGCACACATTCATATACCCTTTTGGATAACATAGACACAGACACAGACACACACACACACACACACACACACACACACACATACAAAGCCACATACACTCTCATTTAGGGACATCTGCATTTTTCTGGAGCTGGCCTCAGTTCTCTCAGTCTGAGGACACCTGGCTTATAGCAAACAAAGAAGATGGGAGCTGCATGAGATCAAGGACAGGGAACAGCACACACAGCAGGGATTCCCCCCAGAGTCTCCTCCTTCTCCAGCCTACTGATCATGCCACACCTCTCCCTTCTCTCTTCCTATCCCACCAGAGCAGTCCATATCCCTTGGAACCTTTAAAGATATACCAGTTAATGCTGGGAGGAAAACTGTCCTGGCAAAAAGAGCCTGGTGGGGTTCTTTTGGGCAAAAGAAATTAGGCAGCAAAGATCTGAAGGTGTTTGCTGAGGGCCTACATCCTGACATCTGGTCTTCCCCTCTGGGGAAATGAGATCGAGCCAATACTAAGTTCACCAAGCAATGAACAGTGTCGGAGCTGGATGGTCCCTGGACTCGAGCCTTTTGTTGACAGGAGGAGATGCTGCAGTGCAGCAAGTGCAAGGGCCTTCCTTCCACAGAACCCCCATGAATAGAAGGTTTTCTAATTACTGAAGCATTTTCCCATATAGGATCTCTGACGGCCCGTGAGTGAGGCAAGGGCTGGAGATGGCATGAAGCCACGGGCTCACAGGGCAGAGAGCTTCAAAGGACTTCAGAGAGCATCTGGTTCAAACAGTTTATTTTACAGATGAGGGTAGACTGAGGCCCAGACAAGGCAAGCAGCTTTTCTGAGGTCAGTAGGCTCAGCCAGGATTAGAACCCAGGTTTTCTGCCTCCTGTTCCAAGGCCCTTTCTGCCTTCTGACCCCAGTGAGTGACATGAGACATTGTGATGTTGTGGTAAGAACACTGGGCTGGGAATCGAAAGCCTTGGGCTTAGATCCCAGCTCGGCCACACACTACCCAAGTGACCTCATTGCTCCAGAGCTCACCTTCTCCAACTGGAATGCTGGGGGGTGGGGTAGAGAAGGCCTCAGTTTCTCCACTTGTAAAATGACGGGGATGGGGGAAGGGAGGCATTGTACCAAATGATCTCCAAGCAGCCTTCCAGTTTCAAATCCCGTGACCCTAAATTTCGGATCCTGGGGGATTTTGGAAACCCACAGCCTGGGGAAGTGACCTGGGCAGCCTCTCTGGATAAAGTGGCCACATCACACTTTCCTGGCTTCTGGCAAAGGTCTGGGCAATGAGAATGGAGGCCGGTACCTAACTGAAATCTCCTAGCTAATGATACTGGTCATAGCTGCCAGCATTTACAAAGTACTTTAGGACTTGTAAAGTGCCCGACAAATGCCATCTCATTTGATCCTCACAACAACCCTGGGGAGGTGCTATTATTATCCCCATTTTACAGAAGAAGAAACTGAGGCTGAGAGAGGTTAAGTGATATGCCCACAGTCACCAGCTAAGTGTCTGAGGTGGCATTTGAACTTGGGTCTTTCTGATTCCATGTTCGGTGCTCTACCCACTGAGTTAAAAAAGAGAAGTGACGTGCCCAAGGTCACTCAGGCAATAAATGGCAGGATCTGGATTTGAACCCAGATACTGTGCATTCCGCTGGCTTTCCCTTCAAGTGAGTGTCACAAAAGTGTTACCACACACTGCCAGAGATTACTTTTGCAGCAGTCCTGGCATGGGGGGTCTTATCTCCTCAACGAAAGGAGGAAATCCTTGGTGTTGAGCCTAGCCTCTCCCACCATAGTGGAAGGTACCTGGACCTGAGCATTAGGAAACCTGCATTCAAATATTGGCTGGGACTGTCTGTATGACCACGAGCCTCTGTCTTCCCACATGTAAAATGGTGGCAGCAACGCACACACTTGACAAACGCTCCAGTCTACAGTAACCTCCTCTCCTGGGTCCTTAGAATCCCCTCTCTCACATGGGCAGCGAACCTTCTTCCAGAGCTGTGGGGCACAGCTCCCTGCAAACTGGGAAGCAGTACGGAAGCAAAGATGGCATTGTCATCCTCTTGCTGTCTTCCCAGCACAGGATTAGGACCATGAGACCCCGAGTCTTCCAATGTCAGAATGAAAAGGGGCCTTAGAACACAGAACTCAGACTATCACTATAGGGAGGAACCTTAGAACACAGAATGTCAGAGCTGGGAGGGACCTTAGAACACAGGATGTCTGAGCTGGGAGAGACCTTAGAACACAGAATGTCAGAGCTGGGAGAGACCTTAGAACACAGGATGTCAGAGGTGGGAGGGACCTTAGAACACAGGATGTCAGAGGTGGGAGGGACCTTAGAACACAGGATGTCTGAGCTGGGAGGGACCTTAGAACATAGGATGTCTGAGCTGGGAGAGACCTTAGAACACAGGATGTCAGAGGTGGGAGGGACCTTAGAACATAGGATGTCAGAGCTGGGAGGGCCTTTGAAAAACAAAACAAAGATTGTGAGAGCTAGAAGGTCCCTTAGAACACAGGATGTTGGTTTTGGCAAGGATCTTAGAACACATAACAAAGACTGTCTGAGGTGGGAGGGTCCCTAGAACAGAGAATATCAGAGTACAGAGAACATCAGAGATAGGAGGGGTCTTAGAACATAGAATGTTAGGTCTGGCAGGGACCTTAGAACACAGGACATAAACTGTTAGAGGTGTGAGGGCCCTTAGAATGGAGAATGTTAGAATGGAGAATATTAAAACGAGGAGAGATCTTAGGACAGAAAATGTCAGAGGTGGGAGAGCTCTTAGATCACAGAATGACAGAGCTGGAAGGAACATTAGAACATAGAATGTTAGTGCTGGGAGGGGCCTTGGAATACAAAATGTTAGGACTTGGAGGGCCTTTGGAACATAGAATGTTAGAGTTGAGAAGGACCTTAGAACACAGAATGTAGACTGCCACAGCGGGAAGAAATCTTAGAACACAGAATATTAGAGCTGGGAGAGGCCTTAGAACATGGAATGGTAGAGCTTGGGAGGGGTCTTAGAATACAGAGTGCCAGAGCTGGGAAGGCCCTTAGAGAACAGAATGTCAAAGTTGGGAGAGCCCTTAGAACATAAAATGTCAGGGCTGAGAGGGCCCTTAGAACAGACTGTCAGAGATAGGAAGGCCCTTAGAACCCAGAATGTCAGAGCTGGGACAGCTGTTAGAACACAGAATATCAGAGCTGAGAAGAGCCCTGAGAACATGGAATGGCAGCCCTGGGAGGACCCTTAGAACCCAGAACACCAGAACTAGAAGAGTCCTTAGTGCCCATCTAGTCAAAGCACCTCATTTTACAGAGAAAGAAGGCAAGTCCCTTTCCCATGGCTGAGGGGAGGCAGAGCCAGAACTAAAACCTAGGTGTTCCCATTCCATAACAGAGGAGAAGGGACATGACCAAGCCATAGGCATGGGAAGAGACCAGATTCAAAGCCCAGGTTTCCTGACCCCAATCAAGCGCCTACTTCTCCTGGTTCTGGGAGGGAGATAACACATTGTCCTCTAAGGAGTCTAAGCCCTGGGAGTGGGGGCCAGGAGGAAGCCCTTCTGTGGTGCTGGGGGTGGGAGGGAGGCAGAGCAGGAGGAGGAGGAGGCGTGCAAGGAGGCGTGCAGAGGCCATGGGCTTTGAGGGGGATGAAGCACGGCACGGCACGGCACGGCACAGGGGTCGGGCATCAGGAGGAAGTGGTACTCACGTATTCAGCTGTATCATCTGTTTCCCACTGGGCAGAGAAGGAGAGAGGAGTGAAGGTAAGACCATGAGGAAGCAGGGTGGGCAGAGGGCAGAGGAGCAGAGGAAAGGGAGGGAGATAGACAGAGAACCCCGGGAAGAGACAGGGCAAAGGACAGACGGGGAGAGAGGGGAAGAGCAGAGGGGGGAGTCTCAGAGAGACTGTAAGAAAGGTGCATCTATTCTAGCTAGAGGAGGGGAACAGCCAGAGCCACTGGAAGGGCCAGAAGAGGATGGAGGCAGTGTGGGCTTGGGGGTGTCTCTCCAGGGACAGACACGGCAGGTAGCTCCGAGCCCTGGTCCTGTCCTAGCTCTTCCTGCCCACCCCTCCCCAGCCCTGCCCACCAACCTGGGCATCAGCCAGCATGACGTCTTTGATCTGGGGCAGCCCCTTGGCCTCGCCATTCTCCATGCGGACGTAGTGGACCTGGTAGCCTCGGATCTGTCCGTGCTGCCGACTGGGCACAGGTGAGCGCCACAGCACCCTGATGGCTGTGGAGTTGAGCACCTCCACCTCCACCTTCCGAGGGGGCGCACTGGGCACTGCAGGGACAGGGAGACAGGGGAAGGAGGGAGGGAGGGGAGGGGCGGGGCCCAGGGTTAACTCCAGTCAGAGCCCTGGCCACCACCTGCTAGCCTGGAGCCACCAGTGCCCACACTGAACCTGCGCTGGGGCTCTGGGCCCTGAGTGCATAGGCTAACCCTGCACCGCCCCTCTGGAAAGCGGGTCAGAGCCGGCAAGAGACCCGGAGATGAGGCAGGGTCACTGGCTCACTGTGCGCATGGAGGGGCCGAGGCTCTGGAGCCAGACACGGAGCTGAATCAGTGGCAGGACTGAGGCTCCTCAGTCAGGGGTCCTCTGACTCCAGACCATGCCTGGTGCTGGGTGGAGGAGCCCCAGCCAGCATCTAACAGGGCAGCTCCTGACTTGAGAGGGAGACGGCAGAATCCAGACTACTGTACAAGGGAGGCTCTGTCCTGGGCGGCATCTCTCAGAAGGTACCCCAGTCCGCCACAGTTAGGGTATCTCTAGGACAGTCCCATTCCCAGGCTGGGCTGAATGCACTTTTCTGCTGAGCACTGGGAAACCTAGATTCCAGCTGGTGTTTCTAACACCTACAAGTTGACTTAACAGACCTTGAGGGTCTCTCCCTCCTCCTACTACGTGGCTCTCTGGGGCTGTGAATGGGGCCAGGAAAGGATCAGGGACCCCTCTCAGCTGTCCTTGGGTAGCCCTTCTGAGGGGGATGGCACGGATTGAGGCTAATGCCAGGGAGTGAGCATCAAGAATGCTCATCCCTCTTTGCACAGAACAGGCTCCTTTGGGGAAAAACAAACCAACCCTAATACTTCCCCCATGCCTGATCTCCTTGGTGCCATCACCCTAGGGGGAACACAGGGCAGGCATGATTATCAGACAGACTGGGAAACTGAGGCCCAGAATGAGGACAGAAAAGGGGCTGCTCAGTTCTGCAGAGAGTGTCAGGGCAGGGGCCTGTTCCTGGCCTCCTTACTCTTAATGTAGGATTCTTTCTGGAACCCCAGAATATTATGTGATTATATGAGATGTAATGTGAAATATCATATAGTTCAACTCCCTCATTTTATGGAGGTGAAAAATGGGGCCCACAGAGGGGACCTGGCTTGTTAGTTATGCTAATTTGGATCATATTTTTAATTTTTTTTAATAACAAATAATGGTGTGAGGACAGTGGAGACTGAGGAGTGGAGAGTGAAGACAATTAGCTTTGGGTCACTCTGGAAGTCTAGGACTTCAGAAACTGGCTGGGCCTTTCCATCCCCCATTACTTACATTTTTGTTTCCCCCTATGGCAGTGTGTAGGAGCCTGCTAGGAGGAAACCCCTGACCCCAGCCCTGGTCACTGGACCTGGGTCTTGTGAGGGACAGCAGGGGCGGGGGGGGCTCAGGGCACCTGGGTCGGCCCCCCTCCCCCCGGGTCCCCGGGGGATATTTACCGTCTTCGTCGGTGCGGATGACGATGGGCGAGCTCTCGGGCCCTGGTCCCACGGCCGTGTGGGCCACCGCCGTGATGCGGTACTCAGTCCACTTCTCCAGGGACTCCAGGAGGATCTGTGTGGTGCTGGGGGGGATCTGCTTCACCTCCCGGGGATGCGGGTCCTCAGAGTCCAGGGCTCGGTAGCGCACGCTGTAGCCCGCTAGGTCACCATTTTGGCTCTCGGCGGGCGGCGGGCGCCAACTTACCAGAATGGCCGTGGATCTGGTGCTGACACATTTTACGTCTTGAGGGGGGGCAGACGGTTCTATTGAAGGGGGAGGAATGTGGGGGGGGGAAGGGGGGGGAGGGAGGGAAGGGGGAAGGGAAGGGGGAAACAAAAGATGGGAAAGATAAAAAAAAAAAAGAAGATGATAACAAAACAAACAGAAATAAAACAAACCCAAAATGAAACAAAATGTGTGTGGAAAAAAAACAAAAAAACTCAGCTCTGAAATGAAAAGCCCAGATGCAGTGGAGTGGCCCCTGGGTGGAGGGTCAGAAATGAGACCAGCCCTGCCCAGGGAACCAAACCGAAATCTGGCAGACAATCCAGGGGATGCTAGCCAAGAGTTTTGTCTCCCTCTGGAGGAAGGCCACTGAGTCCTGGGCTCCGAGGGCCTGGGAAAGGCAGCTTCCTCTGAAGGACTGGAGAAATAGTGGCCCAAAGTGGAGATAAAACAGTCGCTGAAAAAGACCCTATTGTCTCCCACCTTAGAACTGGAGCCTTCGGGGGAAACTTGAAGGAGATGCTGAGAGCCTCACATGGAGGAAGATTACCCAGAACCCTTCTCTAGCCTCATCTGGAGAGAGAAACCTGGGCACCAATCCCAGTCTCACCTGAAGAGAGACACCTGTAACTTCCTTTGATCTCACAATGCCTAGAGCCCTTCCAATTCCTCACATGAAGTGAGAAACCTAGAAGTCTTCTCAGTTTTGTCTGGACCAAGATATCCAGATATTTATCCTTCCTGGACTTCCCTGGAACGAGACACCTAGAACCTGTTCTCAAGGCTCACATATAGTGAAATACCTAGAACTTCCCCTAACAACACAGAAGGCATTTTGGTTTCCCCAGCCTTGCCTGGAACAAGATACCCAGAACCCTTCCCACTTGGGAAGAGGCACCCCAAACTCTTCTTTAAATTTATCTGGAGGAAGGCATATGGAATGACATACCTAGAACCCTTCTTCCATCTGAGGAACTGAGTGATATGTTGGGAACCTCTAACCCCAGAATCACCTTAAGGATGTTACTTAGAAAGCTCCTCTAGTCTCAATTAGAGTGAGAAACTTAGAATCCTTTCCTACCTTCAGATGAAGAACCCTAGAATTATTTCTTCAGCTTTGTCTAGAGTTAGATGCCCCAAACCCTTTCTCTGCCTTGCCTGAAATGATATATCCAGATCTCTTCTCAGACTTTGACAAAATAAGTCATCTAAACTTCTCCTAGCTTCCCCTGGAGCAATATACTTAGAATCTTTTTTCAGACTCAATTAGAACGGATCAGCTGATACCTCTCTCCAGTCTTGCTTGGAATAAGTCACTTAAAACCTTTCTTTACTCTTGTCTAGAGCAAGGATCTAGAACCCTTCTTCAACCTTGCTTGAAGTGACTTAGAAACTCCTGTTTTATCAGGAGGAAAATGCCTAGATCTCTTCCCTAGTTTTCCCTGGAACTGTATACCTAGATTTCCTTCCCATTCTTACATATTTTGAGGCAGCTAGAACCTTTTCCTAGCCTCACCTGAAACACTTAGAAACCTTTGCCAGCTTCACAAGAAGCACCACTCTTATTAAGCGGCATCCAAAGGGAAACTTAGAAACATGCCCCAGACTTGAGCTAAGTGAGATACTTTGAATCTCTTTCCAGATTTGCCTGGAGGCAAGACACCTAGACTGCTTTCTCTGTCTCCCTTAAAACAAGACATCTCCTACCATTTCCTAGCTCTGCTTGAAGCAAGATACGTAGAACGTGCCCCAGTCTTGCCTGAAGCAAGACACTAAAGAAGCTTTCTTCTACCTTGCCTGGAAGGACACTTTTAGAAGTAGGGGGTTTTGTTTTTTACCCAGACTTTATCTAGAATAAAAAGTCTGGGACTCCTCCTCCATCTCCCCAAACTCCTGGCTAGTAATCCCAACCAAAAGCAACCAAAGAAACTTAAGAACAAATCCAAGGAACTGTGGCAGATGGAAACAAACCAAAGTGTTTGAGGAAATGAAGGATTGAGCTAAAAAGAGGAAAAAAAAAACCAAATCATAATAAAACAGACAATGGCAATAATAATAATCATAATTGTAATAAAGAAAGAAAGACGGACAGATAGAACGAGCGCCTTCCAGAAAACTCCCAGCGTGGGTACGTACCTTCCACTCTTCAACTGCTAATTTATAAAGACTTTCTTACGAGGGAAGGACAGAAACTGAGCTAGGAGGCCAGACCGAGCTCGTGATGGGTCTCCAGAGGCCGGATGGTGCTAGGCGAAGCCCTGCTTGGGGCCAAGCTTCACCACCCCTGCTGGGCACTGGGAAACCCAGAGATGAGTGTGCAAAGGCTTCTCTGGGAAAGGTTCAGTATAGGGACAGAGGCCTTGGGATTCAAATCGCTCTTCTTGGCCCTGGAGGGCAGAATTAGGAGCAACGAGGGGAAGCAGAAGAGAGGCAGATTCTGGTCGATGTCTACATGGGGAAAAAGAAAACTTTCTAACAGTGAAAACTTCCCAAAGTGAAATGAGCTGCTTTGGCAGCTGGTAGCGAGTTCTCCCTCAGTGAGAGTATTTGGATGGGAGCTGGATGATCTACTCGTGAATGTTGTTACAGAGAAAGTCCCTTGGAGCTCTGAGACATCGTGATTCTATTGGGGAGTGCTGGGTGGAGGGGAGGGCTTGGGTTCTGCTGCTCCCCTCCCCATCATCTGTCCACAAGCTTTGGTCATAGGACTCAGTGTTAGGAGAGAGCTTGGGGACCATCTGTTTTACACTCTTCTATAACTGACAAAGGGAAGCAGGTGAAACCCAGAGAGAGGAAGGGACCTGCCAGAGGTAACAAGCACCTAGCTTGCCAGAAGGTCAACCCTTCTGGCTCCAAGGGCATCGAAGTATATTTACTACGGTGGGGACGAGCAAGTCATCCTGGGCCTCCCATTTCTGGTGAAGGGTTGTTGCTTTTCAGAAACCCACTGCAGAGAAGGTCTGGCCTCAACCTACCCTTGCCATCCGGGCCTAAGTGGGCTGAGCCCCACTGTGACATGCCTGGCCTTCCTGTCCTCAGACTCACTGTGCCCATTCCTTGGACCCACTCACTCACCCGCTCTGATCCAGGAGGGCTCAGCCTCATCCCCCAACCCAGAGAGCAGGACCTTCTGCTCAGGGCCTGGCCTCCTCCTGATAATCACGGGTGAGGCAGGGGTGGGACTGGGGGAAGGAGGGGAAGGAGAAAGGGAGAACCTTCCTCCCTTCCTGCCCTGCCCCCATAGGCCAGGGGAGCCCACAGAATAGAACGAATAGTTAGCTGCTCAGAAATGGACCCCGAGTGCCAAGCAGGCTGAAGCTACTTCCTGGGGGGAGCTCAGGGCGTTGCCAGTTTCCTTCACAACCCAGCCCAACCTGCGTGACTGATGTGGAATGGGCCTATCAGGGCTTGGTGGTCAGCATCCTGACATGCACAAGCCACGTCTGCATTTCATAGGACTTTAGAGCTGGCAGGGAACATTTAGCATAGCCCCCCTCGTTTTACAGATGGGGAAACTGAGGGTCAGAGAAAGAGAATGGAAGGGGCTTACTCAAGGTCATAGTCAGAAATTTGGAAACGGTAAAATAGGACACCATCTGAGATTTGAGAAAGGGACTTAAGAGACCATCTTGTACAGTTCCCCTTGTTTTATTGATGGGTAAATGGGCTCAGAAAGGACAGGGCCTGCTCAAAATTGTAGGGTCAAAGATTTGGCTGACTAGTTCAGTCTCTTCATTTTATGGAGGAAGAAACTAAGGCTAGATAGGAGAAGTGACTTGCTCAGGGTCACACAGGCAATAAGGAACAGATGCTAGATTTGAATCCAGATCTTCTCACAGCTCTAGGAAGTGGCAAACCTGGGGATGGAACACAGGTGTCTGGACCTCCTGATCCAGTGTGCATTCTACTGCCCCTGCTGTCGTCCCTACAGAGGAGAGTCCTTTAGGGAGGGTCCTAGAACCAGCACTCAGGAAAGAGAGCATCTATGGACTGAAATTCCCACCTTGAGACCTGCCACACTCCTGGAAAGGGAGTGGGGAGGGGGCACGCAGGGTGAGCTGTATTTGTGAATCTGCTTGAGCCCAGCCCGTACTCACCTGAAAAGCATCTTTTACAGGTTCAAAGTTGACTGCCCAAGCCACAAGGATGGCCCTTACTGACCTCGGACGGAACCACGTTTTTAAACCTTTAAGTACCATAGACTCGGCGCATCCTATGAGGCTCCAGGAATCGGCTGGGGGAGAAGGGGGAGGGGGAGGAGACAGGGGAGGAGAGGGAAGGAAACCCCATCTCGGGGCCACGGGGTTGGACAATAAGCCTGGAATGCCCCAGGCCACCAGGCGCCAGCAGCTCCAACTCCTCTGGGCTCCCATGAGCCGGGTACCGACGGGCCCCTCACTGCTTCCCTGGCCTTCCCCTGCACTGACTCAGCCCGGGATGGCTCTGGTCAGCAATAATGCCCCCAGAACCAAGGGTGGGGACAGAGGCAGGGGAGGTCAGCGCTGATGACTACAGGTGTGTCTCTGGTACTTGAAGGGTTTAAAGATTCCAGAAAGACAGGACATACTTTACCTTTAGTTTAATGGATTTAAGGATGCTGGGGGTAGAATTGCACATCGGAGAGATGGGGGAGGATAGGGAGAGGAAGGCTTAGGAGGGATAGCCGCAGCTTCCCCTCTGCCAAGCTGGGGTGTAAGGAGGTGAGCGGGGAGAGGGGGGATGAGAGGACAGACTTTGTGGGGAGCAGAAAGCAAGGGTGAGCGGTGGTGCTAAGATACTGAGGGATAGCGGGCAGATGGCTGGATGGAGGAGGGGGCTAGGAGACAGGCCAATAGTGAGAACAGCAATGACAATCATGAAGATCGCTAGCATTTGTACAGCGCTTTAATGCTGGCAAATGCTTTAGAAGAATGATCTCATTTGGATCTCATAACAGCTCTGGGAGGTGGGTACTTTTATTATCTTTGTTTGTCGATAAGGACACTGAAGCTAAGTGACTCAGCCAGGTCCACACAGCTAGGAATCACCTAAGCCTGGATCTGAACTCAGGTCTTATCCCTTCTAGGTTCAGCACCAACTAGCAGGCCAAGAAAGCAAGAGAGACATTTGTAGAACCAAGAATGGCTCAGGCTCTCAGACCCCAAATGGGGAGGTGCTCAAATGAATCTATTCCTGTTACCCCATGTCCCTGGAGTTCCTAGAACCAGACAGCCCAGACATGACTCCTCCCAATCCTCACACCTGCTCCCCAGTTTTACGGAGTTGGCATCAGCCTCTCCCAGACTCTTGGGGTTGCATGGTCTCTGCCCTGGGGCCACTGATCCTGAGACTGACCCCAGCCAGGGCAGGATCAGAAGATGTAGGGATGAAGTTGCCTCAGGTACCATTGTGGTGAACCCCTTCACGTTACAAGGGAGGAATTGGGGATCATCCCGCAGGTGAGGCGGGCAAAGGTGAGAAGCTAAGTCATCCGACTCCAAATGGAGAGCCCTGGCCACTGACCCGGGCTGTCTCAAGTTCTGGAACCTTTTGGAGGTGGAGAGAGGAGGAAGAGTGATCCAAAAGAGATTCCAGGTGGGATGTGAACCTAGGTCTTTGGATGCCACATCCTATGCTTTTCCTCCCCTCCTCTCTCCTCTTTTTAATTTATTTTTCAATAATAAGTATTTATTTTCTCTCCTCCCCACTCACCCTTTATACTAAAGCATACTAGCCTCCCGAAGGGTAGAGGATTCTAAGATGCCGGGCTCTCCCTTCCTAAACTACCTTGTACTCTGTGTGTGTGCATGTGCGCGTGTGCACAATGCACCCCCATGTTGTCTCTTCTCTACTCTAAGCTCCTTGAGAACAGGGATTATTTCATCTGTGGGCCTGGAGAGTGTGCTGTGTGAACCTGGGCTAGTCACCTGTAAAATGGGAACACTCATAGTACCACCTTTCAGGGTCGCCGGGAGGATCCACTGAGACATTGCACCTACAATGTTTTGCAAACCTTACAGCACTCGCTAAACGCTGCTCTAACAAAGACAATGCCTGAAACACAGTAGGTGCTTAATAGATGCTTGCTGATTGATTGGAGGACAGTCCTGCCTGGCGGTCGTCCCCCTCCCCAACAGTGCGGTAATGGAGCCAAGTCCCAGTGAAGAGAAGTATGGCCATGGCTGCCCATGTTCTTGACTGCACACGGCCCAGGGCCCAAAATGTGACCCCGGGGTATGAGGAGATGGGAGAGGAAGGGGAACACGGAAAAAGGTGGCCGGCAGCCACGTGTGCAGTAAGGCAGCCCCGTATGGGATGGTGGCGTTGGCCCACAATCCATTAAACTAAATAGCTAGACTGTCTCTACTGGAACCTGGGCACACCCCTAGACCCTAGGTGACCCCATCTCTGGCTGGAGCCCAATGTTACACAGCTGCTAACAAGTAATGGCAGGTCAGAGACTTCAGATCCACTACCCTGGGCTGCCTCAGTTTCTTAAATCCCTTAGTGGCGACAGGAGAACCAGAGGCCAGAAATGGGCTCTGGGCCAGCCCTCCCCTAGCTCTTCAGACCAACAGCCCCAAGGCTCAGTGCTAGGGGGCTTCACTCCACAGTGGTCCCACCCTCCCTTGGGAAACACCTCAGTCACTGGACTAGAGGGGATTCTGGAGACAGGTTAGTGCACACCCAACCTCTTCCCCATACTCCCCTTTACCTTCTCCCATTTTGCAGATGGGAAAAATAAAGCTCAAAAAGAAAAAAAGGACTTGCTAAGGTTATGCTGAAAGTTGATGGCAAAGGAGAGACCAGACCTGTGTGTACTAATTCCCATGCCAAGTGTCTGCATGAATCATCTGCTATGCTCTAAGACACAGGAGCTGGACTAAGGCAGGGACTTAGAGGGTAGGGGAGGAGTTCTCTGAGTGTCCCCCAGCCCCTGGTGCCCAGGAGGACTGTGCCGTGACACCCTCCCCCCAGTCTACTCTGTCAGCTACCCTCTGGCCCTGACGACTGGTCCTTTCTTCCTCCTCTCCCCATGAGGTTGGGTCCATTCCACAGGCCCGAAGCTCTCTGGGATGGGCAGGTGGAGTGGGACTGGGAGGGGGGCCCTGCCTGGCTCCCCTCCCTCACAGTAGGGCCGGGACAGGAGAGACACCTACTAGACTGGAGAGTGCGCTGCCTGACCTCCGAGGTGAAGGCCCCCAGGCCTTGTGCGGAGCGGGCTGCCAGGCGGAAGGTGTACTCCGTATTGGGTTTCAGGTCCTCCACCACGAACCAGGTTGTGGGGCCGAAGTTTTTCCCTACCTAGGATTGCAGAGGTCATAGAGAGGTAAGGGGAGGAGGAGGAGGATGGGGGAGGTAGGAGATAAGGAGAGAGGGGAGAATGAGGAAGGAAAGAACAGGGAGAAAGGAGAGGGATAAGGAGGGCAAAGAAGAGACAGGGAGAGAAAAAGGAGAGAGGGATGGAGAAGGAGAAAGGAAGGGGAGAAAGAAAAGAAGGAGGAAGAGGGGGAGGGGGAGAAAGAGGGAGGGGAGGAGAGAAGGAGAATGACAGAGAGAAAGACGAAGGAAGGAGAGAGAAGAGGGAGGGAGAGAGAATAAGAATAACAACAGAGACAGAGAGCCCTGGGACACGTGCAGGGTTGGCCGTGCTGAGGCAGCGACAGTCCTGTGGCCTGACCTGGCCCTGGCAGCAGGCTGAGCAGCACCCCCGTCACGCCCCCACTTTCCCCATGCCATCCCATCCCAATCCCACGGCTGCCAGGGTGGCATACCTCTTTGCCATCGTCTCTCTCCCGATAGAGCAGCTCATACATGACTATACTCTCCTGCCGAGGGGCACTCCAGGTCAGGCTGATGCTGGTCTCAGACTTTGCTTCTGCCCGGAAGTTCATGGGCTGTCCGGGTACTGGCAAGTCAGGGATGACCAGAAGGTAAAGGAGATGAGAAAAAAGGCAATGATGTATGGAGAGGCCCTCACCCCAAGCTGCCCCAGAGGACCACAGGCTTTATGGCTGAAAGGGGCCTTAGCACACATCTGTAATTTGGCCCTCTCATCTTACAGAGGGCAAAACTGAGACTCAGAGCAGCAAGGATTCTTGCCTAAGATGGCACAGCTGACAGGTTTTAGAATCTGAGCCTCGGTGCAGCTCCAGATCCAGGGCTCGGACACAGACCATCCCATTTCCAGACCCAGCTCTGGGGATGACAGTGGGGAGTGGTCTTTCCAGCAGGTCACTTACCTCCTTGCTGTGTTTTGACCTGGATGGGATCTGAGAGGGGTCCATCACCCACAGAGGTGAAGGCCAGGACTCGGACAGTGTAGGTCTCGTCTTCTAACAGACTGCCCACGGTGGTTAGGAGACTGTCGTCCACATTGTGTTTCTGCCAATTCCCAACAGGGTGGTCAGGTTCCATGGTGTAGTAGACACGGTAGCCACGAATCAGACCATTGGGTTCCACTGGCTCCTCCCACTGGATGATCATGGTGGTTGCACTGAGCATACGGCCCTGCACATTTCGGGGGGCACTGGCTGGGGCCTGCTCCCCAGTCCGGGTCACCACCGACTCGCTGGGAGGACCCTGCCCTATGGTGTTGACCGCCGACACCCAAATCTCATACTCCGAGTTGGGGCTGAGGCCCCCAATGCTGTAGCGTGTGGTGGTGATGTCCTCTTTGATCTGATAAGGGCCATCTTGGCTCTTGGACTTGTACTCAATGACATAATAGGACACGGGGTCAGGGTTGCCTGAGTCCCATGTAATGGTGATGCTGGTGGCCGTATTCTCTGTCACTACTGGGGTTCCAGGGGCCTTGGGGAGGGCTGGGGAGCAGGAGAGATCAATCAGTCAACCAATAACCATCTATGACGCACCTACTATGTGCAAAGCACTCTAAATACAAACCAAGGAGAACATGGCAAAGAAGAGAGAGACCTAATGGTGTCACTCTCCTGCTCATAAAACTTCAATGGCTCTCCGCTGCCCCCTTCTACTGACATCTGAGGGACACCCCCTCCTCTATGACTTGGCACCAACCTCTCTCGCAGGCCTGAAGTGCACCCCCTAATCATCTCTGCCTGTGGCAATTCTCCTTCCAGGCTCAGGTACATCTCTAGTCTCCCACCCCACCCCCCATACATGCTTCCTGCCTTCCTAGGAGGCCTTCTCTGACACCATTTCCCCTTACTTCAGACCTTAAACGGCCCTTTGATTCACACTTCTCTGAGATCATACACTACAGAACAGGTGAATGAGCTTTAATGTTGGCATCCGCTGCCCAAATGACCATAAGCCTAATGGAGGCAGTGGCCAGGTGTTATGTGGCTTACTTCTAGCACCAAGTATAGTGCTCTTCTTAATATACATTTAATAAATGGGAATAAATGAAATGAATTCTTATGGCTCTCCATGCTGGCCCAGAGCACTTTCAAAAGCGGGTGGGTAGCAGAAGGAGGTGTCTAGGTCACTCAATGCTCAGGCTAAGCTTGCTGAGGAGTGGTTTAGAGGTCCCAAAGAAGGAGTGGCCCTTCTTTGGTGTTTCAAGCCAATCTTATGATTGAGATTTTATCATAACCATTTTTCATAAGTGGAAATTGAGGCTGAAGGAGGAGTGGCTTGTTTGAGGTCACAGAGCATCTCAGTGGCAAGGACAGAACAGTGGGCCATTGCCAGGGAGTAATTCTGATCTGCTGGAGGGCCCCTGGTGGCCACTTACACTTCACTGTGATCTGGGCCACGGCCTCAATGACTCCCAGGCTGGACATGGCCACGCACGTATAGTTGGCCGAGTCTTTGACATCGGTGAGCTCCAGGACATTACGCCCAACAGGCATGTCATCCTCGGGGGTCAGGTCCTCGGAACCCTGCATCCACTTGACATAGGGCATAGGGGAGCCCACGGCCACACAGGTGATGTTGACGTTGCCTCCAGGCATGATCTCGTGGCTGACGGGCAGGATGGAGAAACGGGGGGCCACCCGGCGTACTGGGGATCGGGGGGAATGGGGCCAGATGCACAAGGGGAGGAAACAGGAAAACAAAACAAAAAAAAAGAACAGAAAGGAAAAGAAAGAAAGAAAGAAAGAAAGAAAGAAGGAAAGAAAAAAAGAAAAACAGGGGAAAACGATTTCAATACAAAATGGGTTCTTTCCTCCCCCCCTTGAGTTTTTTAAAAAACAAAACAAAAGAAATTAAAGAAACAAAAATTAAACACAAATAAATAATAATATCAAAATAATATACTTCACAAACAATATATATATATCATAGACACAAAGCGATATTTCATAGCAACAGGGCTCCATTGATCAAGGGTAGACCCATCACAGCACAGATAGTGACACAAAAATTTATCAGTCATTTCTCATCTTTACTGACAGATCCGGCTTCCCTCACCCTAAACAGACAGCTCTTCCTAGGATCTGGGGCATGGTGGTGGTGGTGGTGGAGGTAATTCTGTACTCCTGACGTGGGCTATGGGATTATCTAGTCCCAAAGGAGGCCTGGAGAACTTGTGGCCTAAGGGGCATAGGGGTGGGGGTGTGTGTGTGTGTGTGTGTGTGTGTGTGTGTGGGGCATGCACACACGTGCACGGTACACTCCTAGGCACAGCAGGGGAAGGTCTGGGGTCCCAGTCCCTACGAACTGAGGGTTTCCTGGTCAAGGTGAGGAGGGATGTACAAGTAGAAATCTCAATGTTATGTTTGCTCTATCTCTGAGGGCAAATGAAAAGATTGGCCATGGAGATGTCAATACCATCTGGTTATCCTGTCGGTGGAAAGATGATAGTGTCTTAAGGAAGCCTGCCCTGACCCTTCCCCCCCAACCTTACCCGGGGACCGAGAGGAAAAGATGAGAAACTCTAATGAAATTTTTGTGGTTTTCGGGTATAGAAACCCTAACAAAGCCTCTTGAAGATCTGACAAGGTTCCATCGATAGATGCAGCTTTCAGAATCACAAACATCATGCAAAATAGGTCAAGAGAGAAGGAGACAGAGACAGAGACAGAGACATAGGGAGGGGCAGAGAGAGAAAGAGAGAAACAGAGAGGAGGGGAAAGAGATAAAAATGCAGAGGAAGATATCTCGGGGGCCACTAGCATATGCCCAAGTGGGTACTGGAGACAGAAAAGACAGACAGAGAGAGCAGGAAAGAGGAGAAGAGAGAAGGGGAGGGGAGGGGGAAACCACTTCAATGCTGCACACTCTTATTCTAGCTGATGTGAGACAATGTGGCATGTCACATTGTCACATCACAGCCCTGGCGGAATAATAAATAGAATAATTAATAATAATAATAAAGAGAAGAATAATCATAATCATAAACAAGGGTGATGGACTTTGGACGTTAAGAAGACAGTGACATGTTCTATGCATCTCCTTAGCTGAGAAGTGGATGCAGCCTTCGGACCTTACCCAGTAGAACATGAAGGCGAAGGGAGGGTTTCGGGGCCTCTGTTTTCTGAAGGCAGCAGCCCCCTCCTTTGGACATCCTGATGGAGAAGCCTACCCCCTGCCCAGTGCCCCACAGGGACTTTTTTGGTGACAGGTAAAGGATGATGGGATTTCCATTTAGAGAAGGAAGGCATCTTAGACACAGACTATCTACTCCAACTCCCTCAATTTACAGATGGGGAAACAGGCCCAGAGAGAGGAACAGGCTTGCTCGAGGCCACACAGCAGTGCTGGGATTCAAACCCAGGACTTCTGACTTTCTGACTGCCATACTCTTCTGCACTCCATCAGCTTGGTACAAAGCCTCCTGGGAGCTGTAAAAATATTTTCTCCCAGGGAGAGGCTTAAGCTGCAGCACAGAAGATCCAGGGTAGATTTTTGGGAAGAATCCTTGCCCTCTGGAGAGGCTTGCTTTAAGCAGGCAGTCAAGGAAGAATGCTGCCCCTGGAGCCAGCACTATGGCAGAGTCATGAAAGCTCAGTCAGGAGGCCTGGCTTTGAGTCCTGTTTCCAACACAAACTAGCCACATGGTGACCATGGTCAAATGCTCTTACCTCTCTGAGTCTTAAGTTTCCTCATTCATAAAATGGGAATAGTGAAGTATGGACTACCTCCTGTATGTGGTCCTTGAGCAGCATCATTGTTACTACAAGAGCTAAAGGAGCCATCATAGACGCCACTTTTGTCCCCATCTAGGCCCATCCTCAGACAAGGTCTTGTCACCACCACCTTACACATGTGTTTATTGTCCAAAGGTAGTCAGCAGAGCCAAAACTGGGATCCAGGGCTCCTGATTTCCAGGTCAATGGTCCTACTGTTCTCTCAGTGTTCACATTCTGGGTGTAGGCTAGAAGGCCATCCCACCCAAAAGCAAGGGGATGGGCCAGATGGCCTCCAAATATCTGCAGGTGAGGAGATTTTGGGGCTTGGCTTCCATTGGAGTTAATGTCAAAGGTTCATGGACTGAAGAGTGTGAGGTTGTTGGGGGTGGGGATCTTAGAAAGTTCAGGAAGTATACTTTCCTCCCTTCCTCTCTGGCTTTTTAGCAAGGGGGTGATCATGGGTTACCAGCAGGAGCTATTGGCAGAGCAGCTGGGGCCTGACGGTCTAGTTTCCAAGCTCCTGAGCCTCTACTGGCCTCGTTCTTTAAGGAGGAGGAATGTGAAAGGGGCCTGTAGCTGCTGGCTGCATGATAAGGGGATGGGAGGCCTAGGGTCCCAAGTAGACCAAAGTCCCTGTGGGGAGGAGAGGAAGAAGCCCAGGAAGCCTTGCTGGGCAGGAAGCTACTGATGTTTCAGAAAACAGAGTCCCACGAAAGCCCCGAGAGTCACACCGGAGACAAGATGGAGAGAAAGTTTAAATGGAACCCAAGAGAAGGGCATGCAGACAGAGTGGAGGTGTTGGGGGGCAGGATGAGTCTTCCAGGGGGCAGTGAAGGGGGCAGGGGAGGATGCGGTGCGGAAAGGAGATATGTGACTTTCTGGAGGAGAGAAATGAAGGCAACGCCACTGGACAGAATCCAGTCAGCATAAAGCATCCACAGCAACACACAAACACCAGCAGGTGGGATGCGAACGCTGAGTTGTCATGGAAACAGACACGACAGGAAATTCAAACTGAAGATTAATTAATCAAAGACAAAAAACAGAATTGACTAAAAAAAAAACTAAGAGAAAGCATATCGGATGGGTGTGTGGGTGCTGAAAATCGGGGTCTGAAAGGAAAAGGGCTGCTACTTCCCTGGGGAGGGGGCCCCCCTGGCAGAACACAAGCCTAGGCCCCGGGCTGGCCCTGAGCCCGCCACCTCCATGGAGCAGGAAGGCCTAGAATGACAGGATTCCTTCTGGGACCCCAGAAAGCATACTTGTCCATCTGTGACGGTAGGACTGGAGGGGCCAGGCAAAAGTGGGGGGCTGCCTCTGGGAGAGAGACCCCCATGCTAAGCGAGAAGAGGTAACAGAGACTAGGCAATCGGACAGCTGTATCTTTCAAGCTGGCCTCAGTGGTTGGGGCCATAGTGCATAGGACAGGTAGGATCTCCCTGGAGAAAAATCTAGGCAAACCAGCCCAGGCCTCAGCGTATTCCCCCAACAGCTACACAGAGCCTCTCTCCATTAAAACCCTCTATCCCAGGTTTTGTTACCCACAACTGGTCCTTGCTCTGCCCCTATGGAGGAAGGTAGTACAGGGAGCCTAGGAAATTAGAGCCAGAAGGAAGAGACCTTGGAGATCACCTACCACACTCCTCTAATTTTACAGGCAGGGAAACTGAGGCTCAGAAAATGGAATCAATTTCCCTAAAGGTCACAGGGCATGGCAAAGGTGGGATTGGAGCACAGGTCTTCCCAAATCCAAATGCTTTATGCTATAGCCCAGGCAACAGTTTTGAATGGTTTGAAAGAAGCAGGAAGAGTATCAGATCAAGTAAAGTGTAATTCACTGCTATCCCTGGGGAGGTAGGGATGAGGTGGGGTGCATGACCATGGAAGGGGCCAGTGGTCAAAATAAAGGGCCCCCAGTGATAAGAATTCAGTCAGTACTGGGCCAAGATCCTTTGGTCAGACTTTGGATGAGGCGACCAAGGCATGGGATCTACAGCGATGATGGCTAGAGGGGTGTGACGGGCAGCCTTGAAGGTTGCTGCACGTGCTAGCATAGAGTTCCTCCCCAGAGCAAAGGTCCCGTTCTGGGCCAGGTTCAGAAAGTAGAGCAGACAATGGGTCCAATGCCTGGGTGCAAACGGGGCGCTCCCATGGCTTTCAGGGACTCCTGTGACCGTGCTTTGGTAGAAGCATCTGCTCTCAATCAGATGGCTAGCTTATGGCATGGTTCTCATCAGACACAATTAGAACATCCAAAGTGGGTTTTAAAAAATGATCCCACTTTGCCAAAGGGACATAAAGCTGACAAGGAACAGCTGGTATTTGACCTCAGGTCCTCTGATTTCAAATCTAGGGCTCTTCCCTATGTACCATATAAGTATATGAGAGTTGAAAGGATCTCTCAAAACAGTTTCTTAACCTGGGGTCCATGAACCCTTAAGGGGTCTGTGTATGGGTCTCATGTGGTCTATGGATTTAAAAAAAATTAACTACATTTTGAAATAATTTGTTTCCTTTTTTTATCCTATGTATTTTATTTTATGTATTTAAAAACATTGTTCTGAGAAGGGAACCAGTGGCATTTCTAGACTGACTGTCAAAGAGATTCAGGGCATATAAAAGGTTAAGAATCCCTGACTCAGAACAGAGAAGACTAGAGTTGAGACTACCTAGTCTACCCTCCCCCAAGGTTGCCAATGGCTGAAGAAAATGAGGCCAAGTGGTGAGTTATGGAGCCGGGATTTGAACCCAGGCCCTGGGACTCCACGTGGAAGGCTGACCCACTCTCTCATGAGAATATGCTTCATCTCTTTTTGCCTGATGGACTCTGCTCAGCTTTCTCTCCTGATGCATTTCGTCGTATCCTAAGCCACGCTTAAAAGTTCAGAAACCTGAAAGGCTTCTGGAAGCTGGCAGGGCACAAACATTCAATAAATAACCATAACTGAAATAGATAATCGTCATGAGTGGCCATTCTGAAGGGCCAAGAGTCCACCATGAAGAAAAGCTACAAGAATAAACTGCCAGTCCAGAAAGAGATGTGTCAAACCGGGGGGAATCACCCAGTGCCCACCATAGGTCTTGTACACAGTAGGCGCTTAATAAACGTACTTAACAAAGTGCTTAATAAAAATAAAAAGCTCCATTGGGCTTCATCAGGTGCAACTGGAACGTGTCCCTGACTCATGTGTGGGTTGTGTATTCCTTCTTAGATGTCCTTCTGCTCTTCTGGGGACCACTCTGAGACCTGGCTAGGTTGCAGCATCCAAGGAGGATCCTTAATCCCTTGCACCAAGCAGATTTCTAGGTGGAGGTTGCTGAGCCAATGGTGGGGTCCCAGGAAATGGAGTGGTGGTGGGGTGGCCGAGGCTGTGTTCTGCCAAGTCTAGGCTCAACCCATCATTGACCCACCCAACATCATTGCCCCCAGCTGCAGAAATTGAGGTGTGGGTTAGAGAGGAAGGCAGGTGTGGGGCCCACGAGGCTGAGAGGGTCCCGCAGGAACCACACCCACGGTTACCGACCTGACTGGAGGGTCCAGGCGGGTTAATTTGGCAACACCAGCCTCTGTCCTCAGCATGCTCCCGGGGAGGGATCCGGCTGGCTCCGGCTTTTCCAATCCTTCACCCATTAGCCAGCGTCCCGGTGGGGGAACCCACTGGGGTGAAGGAGGGCAGGAGGTGGGCCGGAAAGGGGGAGGAGGTGGTGGTGAGAGAACCTGCCGCTTCAAACCCCGATTCACATGAAAACCAACTCAAAACCGGTCAAAGCAATAGGAAGAGACCCCCCCCCCCCAAAAAAAGGAAGAGCGAGGAAACCAAACCAGACCAAAAGGGGGCCGGGGGGAAAGGGGAAGGGAGGGGAAGAGGGGTGAGGGTTTGGGGAGGGGAGGGGGAGAAATAAAAAGGTGAAGTGATTTGGTTGAAGCACTAGGAACGAAATCAGTGTTAACATCTCAACATTCAGCAAGCCACTGCTCCAAAGGGGTGAGAAGGCGGACAGTACGGGCCATTTTGGGGAGAGACGAGCCACTCCGTCTGACTCCAAAATGAGGATGGGGGGGTGGCGAGGAGCATGGACAAAAGGTAATGAACAGCCTCTGGAGTATTAGTGAAGCTTAGATTACACCTGTCGGGGTTGGGCTGCAGGGGTGAGGTCGGCCCCCACTTCCCATTTCCAGGCCCTGCCCTTTCTCAGGCCCACATCTGAGATCGGGACCCAGTGTTCTGACTTCTCACCTCTCCTCACCTTGTGCCCAAAGGAGGATCCTGTTGGCTCCCCAGCCCCTTGCCCCTGTGTCTCTTATTTCTCCCCTTGTCCCCTAGCCCACCCCATTTTCTGGCTACCTCTCACCCAGATTCAAAGTCAGAACAGATGGATCCAGACACATCAGCAACTGGTTCGAGGGGGATGTGGTGGCAGGTGCCTTCTACCTGCCTCTGGGTGGTAATGGGGGTGGTGGTAGTGGCAGAGGCTTTTAAAGTCCTTATTGCTCTGGGAGTTCCCAACACTGCAAATATCTCCCCTTTGTTTGCTGGTTGGTCTTTTAATTTTTTTTTAAACAAGACAGAGATCCGATGAATCTCAATCCTAG
This sequence comes from Petaurus breviceps papuanus, assembly GCF_028583685.1. Taxonomy (NCBI): domain Eukaryota; kingdom Metazoa; phylum Chordata; class Mammalia; order Diprotodontia; family Petauridae; genus Petaurus; species Petaurus breviceps. The sequence goes on along the minus strand of NW_027185782.1, from coordinate 879,106 downwards.
CTGAATTCCAATCCGCCTCACTCCCGCACTGCTGAAGACCAGATGTGGGCATCTGTGGGGGGATTCTGCTTCAATTCTGACAAGGTGTAATCTAATTCCCTCCCATCCCCCCACTAAAACAGAGAGAACAGCAGTGCAAGATATGAGATACAGGCAGGCAAGAGAGTCCCAGGTCAGTACAGCACAGTGTTCCTGTGGGAGCCTTGGGCATTGTCTGTGTTCTCGAGAAATCCCGCAGATACAGAGCTGGGGGGTGGAAATGAGGTGTCCAGGGGTCAGAGCAGAGAGAAGACACTGAGATGTGAGAAGATAAGAGTAGGAGAGGGAGGGAGAAACAGGGGAGAGACAGAGAGACAGACAGAGAGTGTGTGTGTGAGAGACACAGAGAGAGAGTGTAGTGGCTCTCTGCTCCGACTCTCTCCCTGGCTCTGAGCCCACATACCTGGGAGTGAGAGCTGGGGAGGTAGGAGGAAGGTTAGTGATATGTAGGGGGTGAGGACCCAGAAGACTTAAGCAATTTTCTGTGCTGGAGGAAGATGGCTGTAGGTCCTTCCCTATCACACTATCTGGGGGTTCTGAAGCCCAGGGCCCAGTGTAGGGGTGGGCCAACAAGGAGTCCTTTTCAGCTGAAAGGTCAAGAATTCCCCGTTCTACTTGCTGGACACCAGGGAAGAGACGATCAGGTGGGGATGGGGGCAGGGAGTTATGGCTTTAATATCTTCAGCTCGTTATACTCAGTGAGGTCATCTGAACCCAAGAGTTTTCTCTGAGAGATGTCTGGATTTTGTGTCTAACAGTAGAGATTGCCTACAATTGCTTTTAATGAACTCTTTCACCACTGGGGGCCACTTTTGAGGGCTATTGGGATGAGGCGATAGTTCAGTGGATCTCTTGAGATTTGGGCAATATCTAACCTAGACTGTCTCCCTATTTCTTGCCATTGCTGTTCTGCCATCTAATTCGTGTCTGACTCCTTGGGACCCCATTTGGGATTTCCTCAGCTGGTTTGCCATGTCCTGCTATAGCTCATTTTATAGATAAGGAAACTGAGGCAAACAGGGTTAAGTGACTTGCCTAGGGTCACACAACTAGTAAGTATCTGAGGCCAGACTTCAACCCAGGTCTTCCTGACTCTAAGCCTGGTGCTCTATCCACTGAACCACCCCTCTCACTAATTTAATGAAATTTAGCATTTCCTTCAATCATTTAACAACATAATTCTAAGAACGGGGTGACCGAGAGGTCTAAGACAATAATGAGGGCAAGCAGCCCTACCCCAATCCTCCCTTCCACCTACTGGATGGAGCCTTCACCTTCCTACAAGGCCTAACTCATGCCCCATTCCTCCAGTGCCACCAGAGTCATAGACCCGTTACAGAGTCACAGGTTTCTGGAGTTAGAAAGGAGTTTGGGGATCATTTAGTCAGTTCACTCCTTTTCTTCTAACTTCACAGACAGAAAGTCAGGCCAGATTGGGAAAGGGACTTACATTAGGTCATAGGAATAAATAAACAGGGGAGTTAGGACCCGAAGTCAAGCCTTCTGATTCTGGATCCAATGTTCTTTCAACTATGTTATGCTCCTGCTATGGGACTGGGGAGAGGGAAGAGGAGTGAAAATCATTTATAATCCCCCAACTCATTTATGCCAAGAGTCTTCCTTTCGCTTCCTCAGCCTGATGCTTGCTGGGAGCCAGGGCTACTTTGGGTTTCCTGACCTGTGTCCAGATAGGGTCAGCTGGCCAGGGAAGAAGGCTCTCTGGATCCCCTAGCCCTGGAAGCCCCAAGTTAGAGATTATCCATTCAACTGGGAAGGGCATAGAATCTCAGACTCTGCATGAATCTTTGCAGCCACCTATTTCAACCTGTACCTGAGCAAATACGTGACAAGCCGTCATTTAATTTCCCCAAATCTCCAGTGAAGGGGACCTCATTACCTCTCCCAGCCCATGCCCATTCACTTTTGGAGAGTGCCACATCAAGGCAGACTCTGCTGAGCCCCACTTCTCTCTCATGGGCCTGGTTCTTTCTGCAGGATAAGTCTCATCCCTCTTTCCTAGGCCAACTTTTCAAATACTCAAAGATGGAGCTTTTGTGCTCTCTTTAATGCTGTCCCTTCCCCAGGCCAGACATCCTCTGTCCCCTCTTATGATTCCCTTCTCTAATCCCATAACCCTCCTCTGGAAATGTGTCAGTCTGTGGGAATCATCCCTTCTAAAGGACATGGGCCCAGAACTGAGCATGACCTTTCAGATGAGGTCAGAAAAGGGCCAGGGGACAAAGTTCAGGGTGGCTCTCTCCTTCCCAGGAGCTTTCCCTTGATGAATCAGTCAGCTAAAACCCTCAGGGCCTTCTCCTAGGGACAGACAGCAGTCTAAGTCCTGCCTCCCCTCTTCCTGTGCTTGGACAGATGAAAAAACCCACCCCCGAACCCCAAACCCATTTATTTATCCCTATTCAATTCCATCTAATTAGATTTAGCCCAGTGTTCTATCTTCTCTCCTGGCTCTGTTATCCAATACTCTGTTAGCCACCCCTCCGAGCTCTGTGTCATCTGTAGAGTTGATAAGCACATCAGTTGTTTCTTCATCCAAGTCACTGATAAAATGATGAACAGCACAGGGCCCAGACTGAGCCCCAGGGCACTCCAGCAGAGCCTGCCCTCTGGGGCCAGGGGCCTTAGCAGAAGCTAAAATGACTTTTGGCAAAGAGATGTGTGTGTGTGTGTATGTGTGCACGGGCACGTGTGTGCATGCTAGATGGGAGATTTCCTCTGCCTGTCTTCAGTCTTTCAACCAGGGCCGGATTCCAAGAAAATGTATGGGTTGGATGAGATGGCCACTGAGGTGCCTTCCAACTATCAAATTCTGTGATTCTGGGAAAATCTAATCCAGTCTGATGGGCATCCTGGCATTGTTGGTGTGTTTAATAAGAAGGCAGCAGCTCCCAATCCCCTTTGATTACCTCTCAGTCCTAACAAGCCAGGAGTCCTACAGCTGATGGGGAGGCTTTCCTATCCATTCTCTATAAGGGGCCTCACCTCATTTTAGGCCTACAAGAGGGGAAGGGGTGGAAATATGGCAAAACCCATCTGAGCCTGCCTTCTCTGCAGTGCAAGGCAGAGTGCAGACAGTAGCAGACACCGCCATAGGCTCACAAGTCCAGCCGGTATTCCCAAAGATGAGATAACAGGTGATATGGAACCAATCAAGGGTGAGACTTTGGCAACTTCTCTAGGGGGCCTCCAATGCCCAATGAGAAAGGGGTGAGGTTTGAGGAAGAAGGGATGGAGACGGTAGAGACCAGGGTGGGAAAATCTCAACATCTTGGTGTTAGAGAGAGAAGAGAGAAGGAGAGAGAAAGAGACAGAGAAAGACAGAGAGAGACATAGACAGAGAGAGGGAGAGACAGAGAGAGAGAGAGAGAGAGAGGAGAGACTGTCATAACTGCCCTTGGATTTCTCAAGAATCACCCGGTGCTAAAATCAGGGACACTCAGAAAGTGGTTGCCCTAGGTGTGGCTTGAAATCTTCCCAGCCGCTTGTGGAAAGGAATGCTGTCCCCTAGGTCTGAGCCAGGGAGGGGGCAGCAGCCAGCCCCACTCACTCTGTTAGCATCCCCACACTGCCAATGGACACAGTTCTCATTGACTTGCTTACTTTCCCACTTACTTTGAGGAGAAGCCTCAGCTCAGGGCATGGAAGAAAAAGAAGTCAGGATCTCTATCCCTTACCCCAACTTGGAAAATCAAAGGAGCACTGAATTTGGAGTTAGGAGGGCCCTTGGAGATTACCCCATCTCATCATTCCATGTTACAAGGAGGAAAAGGAAGCCTAGGATGGTGATATGACTTCCAAGGCCACAGAGGTGGTAAGGATGGGGGGAGGACTTTGGACCCAGGTTTGGTCATGGTGTCACAACACAATGAGTTGCTCCCTGGGGCTCCTTGGGGAGTCCTAGGTCCCCAGACTCCACAGACAGGAAGACAGCTTTCCCCAATATTTCTTGAGAAGGGAAGAGCTGTCCTGAAGGCGGTTAGGAAGCACTGGATTTTGAGCCACAGAATTTGGGTTCAAATCCAGAGTTTGCCTCTTACTGCCTACAGGAGCTTTTGGGTCAATCACCGAACTTTCTTGGGCCTCTATTCCTTCCCCTGTAAAATGTGGGAGTTGACCTAGATGACCTCTCAGGCCCCTTCCAGCTATAACTCTGTGATGTTTCTATCTGAGTCACCCCAGAGCAGCACCCAAATCTCCCTGGGCATATGGAAAGGCAGCCCTGTGGTGGCTGCCAGGGACAGTGACATCTGCCTCCGGGGCAGGGCACTTGGCTACATCCAGCTTCATGCTAGGGCAGTGGAGGGGAGAAGGCTTTAAAACACCCCAGAGAAACTGGGGTCACCTGATGTTACTGTCAGCCCAGCCTCCAGGCCGGCCAGGTGCTGTTCTCTCAATGGCACCAGTGCCCAGGTAGGCTCTACCAGCTTTGTCTCTTTCACAGTACATCCCTATACTAATTAGGCTCATTTGATGTTATAATATGTGCCATTCACTGGGAAACAGGCCAAAAGAAAGCATGTCTTTCACAATTTCACAGTGTTTCACATTATATTTATTCTACCACAGGACAGGCAAATCAGGGGATCCTAACTGTACAGGTCACTTCAACTTCCTGGGCATCAGTTTCTCTATCTGTCCAACTGGAATAATGACACTCAGGGAGGGAAAGTACTTTCTAAACCATGAAGCACTGTAGTAATGGGACTGATTTATTCCCATTGAAATGATGCTTATGGAATCTTAGACCTGAAAGGGCCCTTCAGGACAATATGACCCACCCAACTCATTTTGCAGAGGAGGAAAATGAGACCTGGAAGAGACTTTGGAGGTCATATGGTCCAACCCCCTCATTTGACAGATAAGAAATTGAGACCCAAAGTGGTGAAGAGATTGCTCATGGTCATAGCTGAGCTGAAATATGAATCCAGGGGCTCTTTCCATCACCAGCACTGGACGCTGGATGGATCAGACTATATTTATGACTCTGTGTGTTGCATTCAGGGGGAGCTCAGTTAGTGCTGCTCCCCCAAAATGGGGACAGTAAGAATAAGTAGTACCTGGCACGTAGGAAACATTTAGTAAAATGCTTGTGGATTGACCAAGAGCTAAGGGCTTCCGAAGTGGAAAAAAGCTCAAAATGAGGAAAGGGAAATGCTCTGGGCTGAGGGTCCAACTCTGGGAAGAGGCAGGGGAGCTTCCAGGGTCACCCTGCCCTGCCCCCAGCCCAGGCTCTCCATCCTCCCCACCCCAGGAGTCGCTCTCTGGGGCTCCTGCACTCCATTTTTGGGGGTAAGCATTCCAGCTGGGAAACCCCTTTTCTATGTGGTTCAGTTACCCCTTGGGGGGCAAGGGGTCAGGCCAGGCTGGGGGCAGGAACACTGGCTTTCTGCACAACTCGCTGGAAAATAACGCCCACATAGCGCAACCAGGAAACAAAAGCAAAGGAAAGAGGACAAAACGGAACCAAAGACAGAATTTTCTTTAGGGGGTAAAACAAAGTAACAGTTTGGTTAAAAAAAAAACCAACATAAGAGAAAACGGACAGAAAAGAAGAAATAAAGGAACAGAAGAAACCAAACACTCAGAAGGCGTCTTGAACCCAACGGATCAAATCAACGGAAGTGGCATGCAGAGAAGAGTGTGACATTCTCCCATCATGCATCAGGCCCAGTGGCCCAAACGCCAAGTTACCATGACGACGTAGAGTGCAAAAATTCAGCAACGACATTACCAACGGGATGCAGAAAGGCGCTCACAATGCAGGGCGTCGCGGGTAGTGACCCGCCCGGCAGGCCGGGCGCATCGGAAACATTTTCTCTTGCTTTTTCGCTCTTATTTAAAATTTTTAATTGATTGATTTGATTGATTGATTTTTGGTTTGTTTGTTTGTCTTAAGAATGTAAAAATGTGGGTAGAGAACGTAAAAAAGAAAAAAACACACCAACCTTCTCGTAGCTCTGAGGGATGTTAAGGGGGTTTGATGCGGAACACAATGACATGAGGAGAAGAGAAAAAATAAGGGGAAACACAGAGAGAGTAAAAGAGGCCTTCCCAAGGCTGTTAGCTGCAACCGTTCTTTGCTTGTTCTCGAAAATAAAAAAAAAAAACTTCCAAAGTAAAAAAAAGCCAAACAGCTTCTGCGATTTGCCCCTGACACCGACTCTATCTCTACCTTGGTGGTTTTGTCTTTTGACATTTTCAAGTGTCCAAGCTCCAGGCCTAGGCCTGGGAAGGCGACAGGATTTAGCTGCCACCACTAGCCCCGGCCTCCCTTGCCCCTGGTCCCCAGAGGGGGAGGAGCCAAGGGGGTACCTGGGGAGCTGAGGAGACAAGGCCCTGGAGGTCCAATGCCTCCCTTTGGCCACCCCCACCCACTCCCCCCAGCATCCCTCCCCTGCCCACTCCACTGACCATCCCCCCACCAATTCCCAGCCCACCCCCCCTACCCCCTGCCTGCCTCTTGGGGCTGCTGCTTGATTGTTTGGGAGGGTGGTGGGGCAGTCTCTGGAGACCTTAGAACTTACAAAGCTTCACCCAAGCATTTACAGAGAGACAGAAGGTTAGGGAGGGCTGCCCACCAATCACTGGTGATGAGCATGGGGGAAACTCACCGTGGGCACCTTGGTGGCTATTTTAGGTGTCTTGGGAGGGATGCTTTGTCTGGTTGTATCCAAAGCTTTGGAGCTACCCAGCCCCCCTTTTCCTGTCACTGGCCTAAGCCCCCTCCCCACACTGGCCACCTAGTCAAATGTATGTATGGAGGGGACCAGGTAGAGAGGAGACAGTCTGTGGTGTGACTGGAGGAGAGGGGGAGTGTTTTTTTGTCTATAATCTCAGGATGAGGCTTTGAGAGGTGAGAAGTGGGGAAGAGATTCCTTCTCAATCCATCAATTTATTTTAGAATTTATGCAGCTGGAAGTAACTATTAGAAGTCACTTTGGCCAGTTTCCTCAGTTTAGTGGTAGACTTGAGAGTCAAACCCAGGTCTTTGGATTCCAGATTCTTTGGAATAGAGAGGATCTGATACCTTCATTCTCTCATTGTGGAGGATTATGGAAACTCAGAATTCCACTGGGCCACCTAACTCTCTTGTTTTACATTTGGGGAAACTGAGGCTCAGAGAAGGCAGAGACTTGTTCAACATCAACAAGTCAGTGGTAATGCCAGGATTTGAATCCAAAGAGAATCTACAGCCTAGGTTCTTTCCTAGGTTATAAGAGGCTGTCCCCTGTCTCTGCCTTGCTATCATTAGGCACACAGAGAGAAGAGGGGGAAATAGGTAGATTAAAAAAAAAAGTGGCTCCATATTTTTCCAAATCCAACTGCTGCTTGATCATTCTCCTTCCCCAAGGGTGTTTACAGGAACCAGAAGCAGCCTGGAATCATAGTCCAAGCCTGGGGATGTAGACTGGCCTTGTGGAAGCCCTTCTCTTGATATGGGAGGAATGAGCGAGAAGTCATTTTTTTAAAGAAAGAGTATCGAGATCCCTAGGGGGATCACCAAGGGTCTGAACATATGGCATGAGTCAGACAGGGAAGGGGACATGAGCCACTGAGGGCAGCCTGGGGTGGGGCTGGGCAGAGATGTTGGCCACCAGGATGGGGCACGTAGAGCCAGGACAGACTGTGGACAAGCAGAACTCGGTAAACTTTCCTGGGGTTTCTCTGGGTAACAGCTAATGAGTAAAAAAAAGGCCAGGGGCAGGGATAGCTTTAGGTACAGGCAGACTGGGTGGGTATGGCTTCAGAGCTATTTCTCTTCCATCCTTATGACACTTGAAATGCCACCATTAGGCCTTCCTCTTGGTAAGCTTAAGATTTTATCACTAGGTGAAAATACACATTCTGGGTAGGTGGGCACGCACTATGCTCTCATCAGTCACTAATGCCTTAGTATAACTGAGTTTCTGTCTTTTTCTTCTCACCCCCTCAGTTCCCCCAACCCTGGACAGTAGGCTTGGCTAGCAGGGAGCCCAATGCCTATATCTGGGTCTAGCCCTGGGAGCAGCAGTGGGGTAGGGGGAGGATCAGCTTCACCCTAACTCCCAAGCTAACTTGAGAGGGAGCCACATCTCCCCCTGGCAGTGGTTCTCCTGGGGCCCAGGGTGGGAGTGGACAGGGTTAGAGGTGGAGGAGGGGAGGCCCAGAAAGCAAAGCCAGCCCAGACAATGAGGGGGGTGGGGTGGGGAGAGCTTGCAGCACAATACACCATGGGAAGCTGACTAAGGAGCACGGGTGGGGGGGGTAGAGACCTGCGGGCTCCCCCTGCCCTGCAGGCCCAAGGCAGATCACTCCCACCCTGACCCCTGCCAAGCTCCTGGGGGCAAGCTGAGGGCCTCCTGCTCCTGGCTTCTCTCCCAGAGTCCCCCCCTGGCTGGGCTGGGCTGGGCTGGGCTAGGCGAGGGGCAGCCTCTTCCTCATTCAGGGGATGGCTAAATTTGCTGGCTCCAGATTAAGAAGGGCTCACTATGCCCCATACGCTCTCCCTCTATATGACCCGAGTCCACTGCTCTCAGGCCCCAGACCTGGTCTAGCTAAGGGATCTTCCACAGCCCTAGTACCTTCAGGGAACCCTGCCTGGGGGACAGGTGGACCTTGCCAAGGGTCAGAGCTGGCAGCAGAGGCCAGAACCTTTCCGTCAGTTCATGTTAATAAGAGCTGGAGCTTGACTAGGGGATACCAAGGCCCAGACAGGTAAAGCAGCTTGCCCAAGGTCACTGGGGGAGTGGCCAATAGGGTTGGGACTGTAGCTGGCTGGTGGGAAGGGCTCTTAGAGAAGCCCTGATACCACCCACCTAGTCACTTTACATCACTTAGAGGAGGAACCTGATGCGCAGGGAGCCTATGTCTCAGGGTCGTGCCTCTCCGTGTCCCCCTCTCTTCCTGATGCTCAGCGTTCCCAACAACATCTACCTACCCTGGTGCCTGTTACCTTGCCTCTGTCTCTTTCCATTCCCAGCCCCAACCCTCAGATCTCTTGCTCGGGTCTGCGGGAGCCGGGGAGAACCCGGAGGGTACAGGGTGAGGGGAGTGGGGAAGAGGCTGTGCCCTGAGTTTCGGGACGACGCGCTCCCTACCTCTCACGTAAAGGTTAGCGGGGGATGAGTAGCGCACTCCCGCGCTGTTGCTGGCCACACACTCATATTTTCCTTGGTCCGTTTCCTCGCTGCTCTCGATCTGCAGGGCACCTGCGGGGAGAGTAGGGGATGGGGTGGGAAGAGAAGGACCAGAGGGAGTCAGTCCCCAAGGCTAGCGGCCACTCCAACTCTGGACCTCCCTGAGGCTGGCCTTCAGCTTGGCCCAGGCCTCCACAGCACGTGAGTTAACACTTCCGCGTTAGTTAACACTAACCAAACACCTTGTCCGTTTTACCTGCCGTGGGACGACACCCGACCTCCCAGTTAGCTACAACGGTCCTCCAAACCTCCTCTTAGCCTGCAATATTTTCTTTTGTACCTCTCTGATGTACTCATCAAAGGTGTCTGACTACATGAGGAAGACCTGCACTAGACTGGAGGGGTGGGCCATTGCCATAGGACATTTCCTACGGCCTTCCTTCTGGGGAGGCCGATGGGCTGAGCACAAGGAGTTTAGAGATGAGAAAACAGGCTCCCCAAGGTTACAGACAGCAATCAGAGGAACTTTAGAAGGTGACTGCTGCACATCATGGAGCATTCCCTTTAATCTCTTTATACTGATTCTGCATGTTTAAACATGTCCTTGGGTTCCCTTTTAGAATATGATATTGGTCCTTGGGAGCAGGGATTATTTCAGTCTTTGTGCCTGTACCCCAGCACTGATCAGGGTACCTGGAAACCAGTAGGTGGTTAATCCATGCTTGATGATTTAGTAATCTGTTTTGGGAAGGGGAGGAATTTTGTCTCCCAGATTATAAGCTCCTTGAAGGCAGGACCTATGCCCTAACAAAGTTTCATATCACTCTCAGTGCCTAGCAGTGTTCTGCACACAGCTGGGGCTTAAATCTAGCAGTGTTCTGCACACAGCAGGTGCTTAATCTAGTAGTGTTCTGCACACAGTAGGAGCTTAATCTGTAGAGTTCTGCACACAGCAGGTGCTTAATCTGCAGTGTTCTGCACACTAGGTCTGTGTGTAGAATATAGTAGGTCTGCTGTATTTACTGCCTTCTAGCATTGTCTCATTTTGCTGCTGTCCTTTGCTGTGGCGGAGCCCTGTCTCCCCAGCCAGATCTGAAGATGCCCAGGGCCTGTCCTCAGGCCTGTCCTCTCGGCTCTTTGTGGGGAGTGGCAGAGGGAACAGCGGGCTGAGTACACTGCCCACAGAAGGTAAGCAGTGAGTGGCCCTGAAGTGCTGGCTAGACCAACCAGATGCTGACACACTACAGTCCTGGGCTGGGCAGCAGGTGTCCCTGGGGACAGAGTGAGTTGACCCAGGGTGGAAGCTGGGGATGGCTCATCCACACTGGCTCTCAGGGTACTCAGGAAGCAGGGGCAGCAAGGTTTGGATTCTGTGCTCCTGCACTGGCTGACCCTGGCCTGTAATGGCTAATTTCCAGAGCAAAGAAAAAAAACTAGCAGATTTTATTCCTGCTTCTGTTTTCAAGGTGAACCAATGGTTTGTTTGATATTGGTCTGCTTGGATGAGGCTGTGCCACCCATGTGTCTGAATTTCATAGACCATAATTAAATCCACCTGTGCCTAGGAAGGAGCTGATGAAAGTGTGCAAGAATTTCCACAAGTGTGTTTGAATGTCACACACCTTCACTTAGAGGGCACCAAGAGAAAATAAAAATGGATCTGAGTTTCACAAGCAGGAGTTTGAAAAATATTTGTAATAATGGGCTGGCCTGACAAGAAGGCTAATTGGGCAGCTGCTGAGGATGCTGGGAAGGTTCCTCCTGCTCCCAAAATATTTCTCACAAAAGTGTGAAACAGCTCCATTGGTTGCTTACGTCTTCTTAGGCCTTTAAAAAAAGTGCAGATACTGTTGCTAGCTTCTTGGAGAGCATACACATTATGCCTGAGTGTGGACGGGCTCACTGAGTTGTACCTAAGGAAGGGTGGTGGGGCCAGGTTTCAGCATTTTACTGAATGTAGGTCTGGGCTTTCTTACAGTGACTATGGTGAAAGCCCAGAAGGACCTAATATGTTTGAATTCATCTAGTTTCTCAGGCTTGGAGCCTTAGGGCTGTCTCTGACTCTACCAAATCTTCAGGATCTGGCAGACCTACTGGTCCCACTATAGGATGGACCCTCATCATTACCCAACTGGACTATGCCAACACACTCTAAACAGCCTCCACTCTCAGCTCGTTCTAATCCATCCTTCAGTGCACAGCCAAATTGGTCTGTATCATGCATAGGTCTGGTCATAGTCTTCTGTCTGCATTCAAGCCCCCCACAATGTGGGGGTGTTCTGCTGCTCTCCTCCTCTGTAACTTGGTTCAGAAACCCCTGTGGCTGGAATGTCCTTTTTGGTCCTGTTCAATTTAAATCCCAAATGAAATGGCCACCTTCCTCCTCAATCTGCTATGGCACAGTGCTGTGCCCCTGTCTGACGCACCTGTAACAAATGTATCTCACCCTTCACTGGACTGTGACTTCCTTGGACTGTCCAAGAGAACTGCTCAGCTTCACATCTCCACAGCCTGGTACAGCACATGCTTGATAAAGGTTTTATTGAAAAAAATGGAATCTGTCCTAAGGACCCGTTAATTAATTGTTCTGCCTGCTGAGGCCGTGGATGGGAAGGATCTGTGTCTGGCCAGGTAGGGGCCTAACATACATTCCACGGGCTGTCTGCCGCTTCTGTTCCTAGATCTCAGACTGACAAGTGTCTATTACAGACAGAGGCTTGCTTCTTCTGGTGGAGACATGGCCTAAACAGTTTGGGTCTAGACATCCTACATTTCTATAGTGCTTCAGACTTTTCACCTTCAGAAGGGGAAACCAAAGCTCAGAGATGGGAGGAACCTAGCCCCAGGCTGCAGAGCAGGGACTGGTCCCTGGTCTGCAGTTCTCAGAGGCTTGAGTGCTTGAGGCCAGGTGGAAGAAAGGGCCTATCTCAAATCTGATCTCCATTCAGGTTGCTCTGTGGAAAATTTCTTCTTGTTCCCACTGATGCCTCCTGTTCCCCTAACTTCTTTCTTGAGAAAATTTCATGAGAAACTTGAGAGCCCAGGACCCTTTCCTTTGCCTTCTCCTCCTATACCAGCCCCAGAAATCTAAGCCCCTGACCACATTTCCGCTAGACTGGGCACATGGTTCTGCCCTTCAAGTCTGAGTGCCCCGGTGGGCACCATGAGACCTTGGAGAACTGCCTCATTTTATAGACACCGTCCAGCCTCAGGCCCCGGAGAAAGTTTCATTTTCTTCTTAGCATTGCCAGCACCCAGTAGGGTGCCGGCCATATAGGGAGCCCCTACGTGATTACTTAATTAATTGAATTAAAAGGCAAGATTCAAACACAAGTTCCCTGACTCCAAATCCAGTGCCCTCCAGCAGCCTACAGCACATGCACCTTCCCCCACTAAGGACAGGTTTTCAGGACTCAGCTAATTCTGGGCTGGGTCTGAGGAGCATGGGTGAGATAAGCTGCCATGTTGGTCTGCCTGGGTGACTTCGAATCTGCTCCTCCCGGCACTGCATCACACTGCATCAGCCACAGGATGGCACAGCCCAGTTCTGTTCCCTCCCTAAGGCTGAGGACAGACTGTGTGTGTGGATGAGTGTGTGAAGGTGGGGGGCTGGGGGAAGGGGAACAGAGAAGCTGCAGCTATATTCAGTGCCTGCCTTTCTCTACTCAAAGGCCACTCCATCTCTGTGGGGGAATCTGGGAGCAGATGCGTAAGTGGCCTTTGAAGCTGCGTATAGTTTGTTTGACCATTTGGGACTGATGCCCAGAACTGTGACTCATGGGGGAGCTTTAGGGACCAGCTAGTCCACACCCCTCATTTTCTGAATGGCTAAAACTGAGATCTACAGAGAAGGGACCTGTCGTGTGTGTGTGTTGGGGGAGTATGCTACAGAGGAAGCCAGGACTAGAACTTAGACCACTTGACTCTCAGGACTGAGGGGTATGTGTGGATGCGAAATGGGGAACTGTCCCTTCTCTAACCACTAGATCATTAGAGGAAGTAGATCTGGAGGGGACCTGATCCCTCTTTCTCTTAGCTGAGGAAACACAGGTCTGGAAGGGAGTTGATCATCCAGGCTCACTGACAATAGCCCATACCACGTTACCCACAGGTGGGTGGCCCCCTGTGCCCCTTTTCTGAGGCTGGGTCATCTGCAGACTTAGAGGAAAGACCTGAGAAGTAATTCCCAGCCCCGGCGAACCCAGACACACAAAGACCAACATTGAAACAGAGACAAAGAGCGCAGACACAAGAGGAAAGGCCGGGGGAGGGATGGGAAAGAGGGGTGTGGCATGTGGGAGGTGGGGGAGCCAGCTAACGGCTGCCCTAGCTCAAGCTGGAACCCTGGACAGGAGGCAGGAGGCTGGGGGCTGAGGAGTGTGTGGAGGGAGGAGCCAGAGAGGAGGGGCAGGTGGGTGGGTGAGTGAGTGGGTGGCTGGGTGAGTGAGTGAGTGAGTGGGTGAGTGGGGAAGCCTCTTACCTCGGATCGGAGTACTTTCTGTAAGGGAAGCAAAGAGAGTCAAGTGAAAAACAGAAACATCTGGCCAGCCAGCGGAAAAGCGACCCCATGGAAGAGAAGAAAGCTGTTCAATCTGCATCTCTCTCTGGGCAACTGAAAGTCTACCCAGCCTCCAAGGCCTAGCCTGGGGCCTATATCCACCAGGAACCTAGTCCTCCCTGGTGTCTGCCTTCGGTGAACTGGAAGTTCCTCAGTCTTGTCCTGCCATCTCCCACTGCCACATGTTTTCCCCAGGCAGTCCCCAGGACCTGTGCACTCTCATCTCTGCCTATCGAAATCTTTCCCTTCCCTTAAGACCCAGGGCTAGCACAGCCTCCTTCATGCGGTTTTTAGTAATCTCTCTCTCCTCAAATTTTCCTAGACATTTTGTCTGTCTTTTCTTTGCCCCCAACACACTCCCTGGCACCATAATTATTTGTGTATTTGTCAAGTTCCTTCACTAGGTCTACAGGATTTTGAGCGGAAAGGGGCCATAGAGCTCACGTGGTGAGAGGATGACATGGGGTTCCAGATGTAGAGTTGGAAGGGACCATGAAGGTCAGATAGTCCAATTCTCTCATTTTACAGATGAGGAAACTGAGGCTCAGATTAAGAGGCCTGCCCAAGATGGCATAGGTGCTGGTGGCAGAAGCAGTCTTTAGACTCAGGTCTCCTAACTCCAAATCCAACACTACTTTCTTTTTCCATGGTGTCCCTCATTCAACAGATGAGGAAACCAAAGTCTAGGTCACCCAAGTGACCTGGGACAAGTACCAGAGCCTATGGTCTTTCTTGTACATCCATCCCTCTGTTTCCCTGGTAGACTGCTCCTGGCAGGGAGGGCCTCTGACGCTTTTCATCTTGGGAGTCGCCAGTGCCAAGCTCAGGACACAGAACATAGTAGGCGCTTAACAGATTGCTGACCACATGGGACTGTTAAAAATGGAACTGAATTCCAACACAACCTGGTTCCTGTTTCTCCACCTGGATGAGTTCCCTACATGTCTCTCCTGAGAAGGCAAGGACTGGGAGGTCTTCTCCCATAATGCCTGCATGTGCACCCTGGGGACGTGTCAAGTTGGAGCTGAACAGGATTGTAGAGGTCATTGACTCCAGCTGTCCCATTTTACAGAGGAGAAGAGTGAGACCCATAGAGGGGAAGGGACTTGGTCAGAGTGAGAGATAGTCAGTGGCTGGGCTAGTACTTGAACCCTGGACCCCCGATCTAAATCCAGGGCTGTTTCTGCCCTTTGTACTATGTGTGAACCACCCTGCTGCTACAGCTGCTCCTGACAGACTTGCCTGCTCTGTTTAGTACTACCAGAGACTGTCTCCTCATTAGCTAACAGAAGAATGGAGAGTGGGGAGGGAAGGAGGGTTGGGGTACCCTCTGCAAACAAGCTTATGGGTTGGGGCTTTGCCACTGGTACCAGTTCTGCCTTTTTCCTACTCTGGGAAATGAACCTGGAGGGAGGAAGGATGCACACAATGGAATTATATTGCTGAAGCATCTTTCCCTCCACAGCCCCCTTCTGCTCCCCTTGGAAGAGGAAGCATCCATTTTGTGGATGAGGAAAATTGAGTCCCAGAGAGGAAAGTGACTTGTCTAAGGTCACACAGTCACTAAGTAGAGGACTAAGTAAGGTCAGATTGCTGACTCGGGGAAGTATCTTTCTAAGCAGGCTCTTAGACAACTGGACAGCGGGGAATGGTGGAACAGGGATTTGGGCTGCTCTTATAAAGGAGCTGAACTGCTTGGGAAGGCTTGCTGCCTGGCTCTCGGGTACTGCCGATAGCCTACACCATGTTATGCAGGAGCCATTTCCCCTCTCCGTCCTCATCATGCTCCTAGGGCACTGGCAGCGGCAGCCCTCTGTGGGCTGGCCCATGTGTTCCTTAAAACCCCTTTATTCCCGCCCACCACAAACTCAAGACATGGGTGGGGAGATGCCGGCCGGCAGAGGGGGTGGGCTGAGCCGCTGCCTATGCTGGTCAGGCACCCCTCATTCTCTTGGGACTGGCAAGTGGGGAGGTGAGGGCATTTAGGCACTGGTTAGAGTCAGCTTGGGAAGGGTTGTTAGGAAACTTGGTTAGACGAGGAACAGATGGAGGGTGGGTGGTCAGGAGCTCACTCCCTCCAGGTTAATGAAGCTCAGGGATTAGCTTTTGGGCTAGGGATTACACTCAAGAGATGAGGGCAGGGTTCACAAGGACAGTCTGGGGGCAGGGTATGGATTGGGCAAGGGGGAGGGTCTGGGGAAGGAGAAGGAACAGGTTGGAGACCCACCAAGGGGAAGCGACACAGTCTTTGGGGGGGGGACTCCTTTTAGCTCCACAAGAGAAAAGGAGAAGAGCCCAAACCAGCCAAGGGAGAGACAGACACCTTTGTTGAGTCAGATGGGATGTCAGGCAGGGGTAGAGGGACTGTGGTGAAAGAGGGAGGGAGCAGGGGACAGAGACCTGCCTCTTCTGGAGATCTCCAATATTACGCTCCCTTCCCTTAAGAGTAAGCCAATCATTCTACAACCATGGGAGCTGGAGGAGGGGAACAAAGGCAGGTGTCCTTGGGGCGAGAGGAAGGAGACTGGAGTTTCAGCCTAACCCTACTGATTGTTAAAACCACGAGACACCTTGGAAATCAGCATCCTCATGTGAAAGATGAAGGAACTGACTTGTCCAAGGTTGCAGAGCTGTGATTAAACCCAAACCTTTTGACGTGGCCAAATCTATTGCTTTTCCCCCTGTTCTACTCTGCCTTGGCTGGGGGGCGGGGGGGGAGATAGACTGGGAAAGAACTTTTCTTCAAGGGGCTGGTCTCCTATAAGACATCCTCCCCTTTATTTTCTTCTTCCATCAGAGGTTGAGTGATGCCAGGGAGCCGAGAGGAGCTCGGTTTGGGGTCTGCTCTCAGGGATTCATTTGCCAAAATCGGGCTTAAGGCCCAGAGTTCTGCATCAAGGACTGTCCTTCCTGAGCGACGGATGCCAGCAATGGATGGTGGAAACCAGCCTGCCTTGGCCTCTTCTCCATCACCAATGCCACCTGGGGCCCCACTGCCAGGGACCTGGGGAGGAACAGAATGTAGGGGAAGGGGAAGCCCAGTGCACTGCAGGTTAAGCAGAGCCTGGGGGATGCACAAGGCAGAGAGCCTGTCTCTATAGTAACCAGAGAACACATATCAGTACCTTTTTTTGTGTATGTATCGCTCTCCCAGGGGGATGTGGAAGGAAGAGGGGCAGAGGCAGGGGGAAGTGAATGTCTCAGCCTCACAATGTCAAAGCAGAAAGTACCCTCAGAGATTCCCCTTATATAACAGACAGGGAAAATGAGGCTCAGAGAGAAGTCACGCAGAGAGTCAGCAGGAGGTGAGATTGGAAGGAGGTGAGGTTTTCAGGTCAGAAATCTTTAGATTCAAGGAATACTATAAGTCTAAGGAGTTTTTGCAATCAATCCCACCCCTTCATTTTACACACAGGGAAACTGAGGCCCAGAGAAAGTGACAGGATTTATCCAAGGTTATATAATAATTCAATGAAAAGGCTGGGTCTAGAATCCAGCTCTCCAGGGCACTTTAATCTTGAGTGAAAAGGCTCTCAAAGACATCTTTCTTCTCTTGCTTTCTGGATTAATTGAAGTCCTCAAGGGGGTTGTTGGTCTAGGGTCTGAGCCAGGTTGACCCCTCTCCCCCATTGACTGTCAGGAGTTCCAATTCCTTTGTTACAGATTCATTCCTTTGGTATTTGGAAAACTTTTCAGTGCCCAAGAGTCTCCCATTAAAACAGAAATCCTCCTTGGGTAGAGGTAAAGTGGGATGTGGGATTAGTTGAAAGCAAGATGCTAGGCCTCAGGGGCGGTAAGTAGAAGGATAGAGGTTTTTGTTTTTTTTTGCTGGATTTTGTTGGATCAAGCACATCACACAATTGCAGAATATTAGAGCTGAAAGGGATGTGAAATATCCAGTCAAATCCCCTCAATTTTGATTCCATTTTGCAGATGAGGAAACTGAAGCCCAGAGAGGGGAAAGGACTCACCTAAAGTCACACAGTCAGTATGCAGTGAGGCTGGGATTAGGTCCCTTCACTTCAAGACCAATTGTTTTTTCCACTCCAACATTCATTAGTCATAAATAATTTCTCTCTCTTGAGTGGCGCCATGATACTCCCCACCCCCTTTCTCCCTCTAGGGCCCAGATCATAGCTGTGAACCATTGTGTGAGACAGCATGGAGTGACAGAAAGGATGTTAGCCTTGGAGACAGGAGACGTGAATTTGAGGCCTAGATCTGACACTTCCTAGTCACAGCACAGTGGGCAAGTCACTTCCTTTCTATGAGCCTCAGCTTTCCCCATCTGTAAAATGGGGCCAACAACGCTGGCACTGTCTACCTCCCAGGGCCATCACACTTTGTAAGTTTTCAAACAAAAGACCTACTCCTAAAGCTCTTCCACTTATGTCTTCTCATGTGTGACAGTGTCCAGGGGGTCACTGAAGGCCCTGCTGAAGGACTGTGATCTCTGACACAAGCTGCAGTGGTAGGGTTGGGGGGAGGGTTGTCATCCTGGAAAAGTCGAGAGAAGCTTATCACCTGGCTGGCCATTGCATTAAATACAAGGGAAAGCGGGCTCTGTTTGTACTGGTTGGGGGGTGCCCATGCCAAGCAATGCCAGCCCCTCCCAGTATTTTTAGATGTGAAATTCTTCCCTGCCTCCTTTCTTCCCCAGGGGCAGGGATGAGAGACAAAGGCTGCCCTTTCTTGCCCCAAAAGGCTGCCACCCCCAGTCTCCTTTCTCCTTCCTTCTCCTTTTTCTGAGGCTCTGGCCTTTGGTGCCCCCGAGGACAGGTCGTTCTGAGGGAGAGAGGGCTCCTGGTGAGAGGGGTTAGTAAACATGCTGTGTCTAAAGCTGTTAGGGTGGTCATTAGTTCTGGGGTCAGGAAGGACGTTAGCTGTTTAACTTGCTTGATCAAACAGACTTACCAAAGGTCTCTGAATGTTTCAAATAGTGAATCAGAAAAGAAAACATGAATTTGTTAAGTGGGTTATTCAGACAGTAGCAACCCCTAAGTGTGATGGCTTTTCTGGTCTTGGGTCCGACTCATAGAAGAGGAGACAAAAAGTGCACTGGGCCTGATACCCCTCCCTACCTCCCCCGGGTAGTACCCTTGTCTCTGGAAACTGTCAGACCGTTGAGGACACCAGCTCTAGGGGAGGACTTTCTGTAGAAAGTCTGTTTTCCCCAAATTGGGGGGGGGTCATGTTTGAAGAGCATGAAGCTGGGTCTGATTTTGAGGGGAGGACAATGAGTAGATGCCACCAACAAGGCAGGTCCCAGCAGCTTCATTTGCTAGGTTAGGACATCTCTAAAGACAGAAACTCAGAAAGTAATTCTTCTTGTGGCTCACATGCCTGCCCAATAAGAGAGATACCCTTGGGCCTGGCCTCATCTCATCTCCCGATTCCTCTGGGTAGCTCTCTTCTTGATTTCAGGGAATTCCAAGGAGACTTCTGCTTTGAGGTCCAGAATAGGGGAAAGGACACTAAAGAAACCTAGCTCCTCCCATCTGATCAGCCAGGGGGGAAGGATCTGGGAGCAACACGAAAGTTTCAGTATTCTCTGATCACAGCTTAACAGGTGAGGTTTTGAGAGGGAGACTGAGAAAGAAGAGAGCCAGACGAGGCACGTGTGTGTTCACGTGGGAAGTTTCATATTTCTAAACTGGACAACATTAGGAACGGGGGAGGATTCTGTCAGTAGCTGTTTGGAAAGAAAAATACACAGCACAGAGACATATATGTATATGTGTGCATGCACACAAGCCAGTCCTGTGGCCACATATATGCCAATAGCTGTGTGTGTAGCCATACACAGGTGTACTGAGACAGGGACCACAATGTGGCCACCCAGATACCCTTACGTGTGTGTACAGCCACATCTGTGCGCCTGTGAGGTGGGAACAGGCAGGTGTGCAAGGATCTGTATGCACAGATACATGCATGAAGTAATACTTGGGGAACTCACGAGAAAGAAAACAGCTACAAACACGAAGACATATATAAGCAACACTACACCCGACAAGCACGTGATCTGGTGGACAGATGGACGAACAGATGGGGGGAGACAAACAGAGCCCAGTGCCAGGCACTGAGCAGACACACGCAGCTGTCAGGGGAGTGGTTCTTGTTGGATGACCCTGAGGGCCACTGGAGAGGCCAAAAGCCGAGGCCTGGCCTCACCTGAGGGAGGGCTGAGGCTGCAGAGGGACCAGCTGGGCTTTCCATTCCCTCTCCGCAAAGGCCCAGGATGCCCCAAACCTGAGGCCTGCCCCCACTAGGCCAGGCGTACATGGAAACCTCTTGCTTGTAGCTAGAGGGGTTAGAGGGAAGACCGAGACATTCCCCTCCCCTTCAGAATGCAAGGATCACAGGCTGTGGCTGGCTTTTAGTTCAGAGGCAAAAAGTCGTTCTTGCCTGGGCATTTCTCTGAGGGCCACCTTGCCCAGTACAGCACTGTCTTCCCTGTGTGACACCCTGTGCCCCACGCCTCCCCCTGCCCCTTTCTCTGCCCAAATCCTTACCTGATCTCAGCTGTTTTATCCTGCCATTGCTGGTGCTTGGGTCCACTGGCAGGAAGTCTTTGAACCAAGTGATTTCAGGGTCTGGGTTTCCACTGGCTGCGCAGAGCATGGTGGCAGTCCTTGTACGCTCTACCACCTTCAGCTGGGGGCCCATGTCAATGTTGGGAAAGCCAGGGGGCAGCTGGTCCTCTGTGGAGAGAGCAGGTCCATTGGTGGTGGGTGTTTGGGGCAGTGGTCAATAGGACCCTTCTATGTGTGGCTCCAACACACACCAAATTCACCCTGTTTTTTGCCCTTCCCTTTGTCTGTTCCACGGGTCTAGGGGAAAGAGCCCTGGATTGAGAGACGCCGGGTTCAAGGGCCTGCTCTCCACTGACTGACTGTGGGGATCAGCTCAGTCATCTACCTTTACTTGCAGTTCCCTCTGGCTGTGAATATGAACTTGCAAGGACTAATGGGGTTAAAACAGCCAGGAGTCAGGTGACCAGGGTTCTAGGCCTGATTCTGAAACTAACTGTCTGGGTCATTGGGTAGTCATTGATGCTCTTTGGGCCCCAGACTCCTTATCTGTTAAAAGGGGTTCATCTGTGGCCCACCAGCCTTCCCAGGAGTGCAGTGAGGACTGAATGAGACAACAGACATGAATATAGGGGACGAGGGAGGGCTCCCCCTGGGGCTGGTGGCCTCAATCAGCTGTCAGGAGCCTCTGGAAAGTAATTCTGAGCAGGCAATGAGGTGGGACCACTGACTGCTGGGCTGCTGCCATTCAGAGCTTTCCAAACTGTGTCAATAGGCGCAGTGGCCTAATTCAGAGGGCCAGGAGTATGTGTGCAGGGAGGGGGGAGAGGGAGCTGGGGCCTGCATCTAGAGAGGGGACAGGGAGGCAGCCCAGGTCAGTGCACTGGGGGAGGCAGGAGAGACCCGCCTGGGGCCTGGGGCTGGCCTAAACAAGCCTCTTCTCCTCTCTTTCCTCATCTGTAAAATGAGGATGCTAGGCTAGCCATAACATTTTGTCCTATTTCCCAAGGGACCTTCTAACTGTGACATTCCATAGTATAAGCTCCCCCCTAACTCTGACATCAGATGTTCTAAGGGTCCTCCCAGCTCTGACATTCTGTGATTCTTTTTACCTTTTCTTCTATCTTTCCATTCTACCCATCCCTCACCCCACCACCGTTCCCCCATTAAATCCCAGGCTGCTCCCACTGGAGCACTGTCTTTGACACAGCCTGAGGGGCCTCCCAGACAGCTGAGACCCCTGATGAACAGAAATCCTCCTAGGAAGGAATTGTACTAAGGGGGTCGGAACACTCATTATCAACAGCCACTGCCATGGCTGACAGAGGTATTGCCAGGCCATTTGGAGGAGGGGGGGGGAGAGACAGAGAGAGAGAGACAGACAGACAGACAGACAGTCAGAGAAAGAGAGACAGAGAGAAGAGACAGAGGAGAGAGACAGAGACAGAGGAGAGAGAAAGGGAGAGAGAGAGAGAGAGAGAGAGAGAGAGAG
>NW_027185782.1:844338-857253 GCF_028583685.1 Petaurus breviceps papuanus | reverse complement strand
TGTGTGTGTGTGCTGGTGGTGGAGTGGGGAGGGACCATTACCCTCATTTCCCAGATGGGGCGACTGAAGCCTGGGGCAGCTGGGAAAGAGCCACAGATGTCCATGTTGCTGCCACCACCTCATGTTAGCCTAGCTGCTCAGCCAATAAAACCCTCTGGCTTCCCTTGCATAAAGACTCACTACTTTGCCTTTGGGCAAGTCACAGAACCAGGATGAACCTCAGGAATGAGCATGTTGGACTAGATGATCTCCAAGGTCTCTTCATGCTGTTGAGTCTGCGATCCCCCCAAATACCCTCTCAAACTGGACCTTGTGAATACACTTCCCTTTGTGAGTCCTGGCTAGTGCCTGAGGGCTGGAGTAGGGGCCCTTTAGAAGCCCAGGACTACATCTGTAATACATCAATGGGCCCAGGCTGACTTTTTCTCCTTCAGAAGTAACTGCCAGAGGCTATAGTACTTGCCCTTGTCCCTCTAGAGAGATGAATGGAGGCCAGCATCATAGGAAGACCAATTGTTAAGCTGAGGAGAGCATCCAGAGGAGGGGGACCAAGGGCGATGCCAGAGGAGGACCAGTGACCAAGAGTGACGCCAGCAGAGGACCGGTGACCAAGAGGGTGAAGGGACCAAGGGCGACGCTGGCGGAGGACCGGTGACCAAGATGGTGAAGGGACCAAGGGCGACGCCGGCGGAAGACCGGTGACCAAGAGGGTGAAGGGACCATGGGCGATGCCAGCAGGGGACCAGTGACCAAGAGCGACGCCAGCAGAGGACCGGTGACCAAGAGGGTGAAGGGACCAAGGATGATCCTGGGAACTAGGGAACCAGCCTGAAAGCACTAAAGGACTTTACATATTGAGGAGCTAATCTATGGAAAAGGGATTCTTCCTCTTCTTCTGCTTGGCCTTACAAGGTACACCACAAAGGGGCAGGCTTCGGTCCATTGGAAGGAAACGATCCTAAGAATCAGAAATGCCTCAAAGTGGCAACAGGCAACCTTGGGAGGCCTCGAGCTTGCCTCTCAGCCTCTCCTAATGAAGGCTGATCACTGTTCAGAGATGCTTGTGTTCCTCCTGCGGCCTCTCCCATCTCCCAGAGAACTGAGGGTAAGACCGTGGACCCAGCAGGTTTCAGAACAGGCTTGGTGATGGCCGCATTTTCTCCTGCAGCATCCAAGAGGGGGATGAGGCCACAGGGCTGCACCTCTGGCCTATCTCTCTCAGCTCCAACTGCCTCCAAGCTGGGAGAAGGGAGACCATGCAGTTTTTGTCACAAACAGGAATAATGCGGGATGGCAGTGGGACGGGGAGTGGGGGTGGGGAGGGGTACTGGGGACAACAAAGTGGGGAAAAAGATAAGCTTTCATGTGTTGCCACTGCAGTGAAGGGTCTGGCATCATTAACAACCAGCCCATGGGGGGTACCTGGGATCTGTGTGAGTAACACAAAGCCCCCATTTGACTGGAGGGCATGGTGGGCAGGGAGCTTCAGGATCCAAGCATCAGACCAACCTGGTCCTGGCTCTCACAGACATTTCTATTCTCTAGCAGTTTCTGGGGGTTTAGGGAAAACAAGCCCAGGGGAGGTAGAAGGGTTGGAAATGTGGTGAATTATGTATCCATGGGGGCAGGTGTGTGGGGAGCTCTCACCCCTTGACCCAAAAAGCAGATAGCCAATGTGCTATCGGAGTGACTCCTGGCTCTGATTGGCTCTTGATGACATCACAGCCAAGTACTGCTAGGTTGGCAGTCCCCTGCCTTCCACTGGGGGCTCATCAATTTCATCAGCCAATTAATCCTCTAGGAGAATCACCCTCTTGATTGGCAGTGTGTGTGTGTGTGTGCATGCGCACGCGTGCGTGTGTGTGTGTTGGGGAAGGCCTCGTACAACTATTATTACTGAGTGTTTCTAATTAAACAAAAATGTTCATCTTGCAAGCACATTCTGCAGAATTCCTCGGAGTTTAATTAAAACAACAACGGCAAGAGGCGTGATCAGATTTGAGGATCAGATCGGTAGAGAAAGCGTCTCCAAGCATCACAAATTGGCACTCAGTTCAGACACTCCCGTTTCTTTCCATCCGGACAAAGAAATCCTGCCCCTCCTTCCCACAGGTGACAAGGCTCCTTAGAATAATGTGCAGCCGCCGGTCCCTCCTTTCCAACACTGCGACGGTTTCTGTGACTAAGCCTTTCCTGAGGTCTAGCTTTGGGCTCCACTAAGAGCAGAGGAGGCAGAGGAGGGACCAGTGCCCAACCTCTAGAGAATGTACCATTCCATTAAGTTAAGAGAGGCACATAGGAAGCAACACTGAAGATGACAAGACAAACTATGGTTAAGTACTAAGTGGCATGATCTCCCCTGGGCTACAGGAAATGAATGGTGGGGAAAGGCTTTTGGGAGGAGGAGGAGCTGCTCACTGAGGCTGGATGACCACTGGTCAGAAACACTGCAAAGGAGATCCCTGCATCAGGTACCAGTTGGATTAGATAGAAATTCATGAGGTGAATGTGATCTGATGATCTTAGTAGACCACAAGCTCCACATAAGTCAGCAAGATAACATGATGGTCAAAAGAGCCTATCTCAATCTTGGGCTTTATGATGAGAGAAAAGTGCCCAGAAGTAGAGTCTTGCTTTTCTCTGACCTGGTCGACTCCATCTGGAATGCTGTTTTCTGTTCTGGGTGCCACATTTTTTTTTTTGTGGGGTTGGGGGTGTGTGACATTGACAAACTGGAACACATCAGAAGAAGCCAATAAGAAGGGTGAGGGGATCTGAGGCCACTCCAAATGATGGTTGGTTGAAGGAACTGAGGGTGTTTCACATACAGATGATTTGGTTGGGAGTGTGGATGAAGCATGACAAGAGTCTTAAGTTGTTTGAAGGACTGTCACGGGGGAAGTGGGATTAGAATGTTTGTTTGGTTCCAGAAGGCAGAATTGGGACCAAGAGGATGAAGTGACTTGAGGACAGATTTAAGCTTGATGTAAGGAAAAATGTCCTCACGATGAGGGCTGTCCCCAAATGGGAGGGGCTACTTTAAGGGGGAGTGAATTCTCCACCACTAGAGAAGAGATTTCTGCTCAGGGATGAGATCTCCCTATACTGATGAAATTATAAATCCAATCAGGGTTAAAGAAAAAAAAAAGATTGCTAAGATCAGATGCTAATATTTCATTTCATTCAATCCATTTCTATCCTGTTTCTCCAAGAAGTAAAAGACAAAGGGCAGAACAGTTCTTGGAGGGGCAGGTTCGGGGTTACCATGTAAAGCATTTCACCAGGCCTGCTGCTCCTCTATCCCCAAAGGTCACCCAGTTAAATGGTGGGTGGGAATAACCACAATAGCATGACAGAGGGGAATCAGCAGTTATGGGCTCAAATACCAGCTCAGCTCCTGACTACCAACAAATCCCTTCCCCTCTCTGGGGCTCAGTTTCCCTGCTTGTAAAATGAACTGAATTTAACAAGATAAGCTGTAAGGTCCTTTACAACTCTGATTCTTTCTATATTCCTGCGAAAGAGGGCGACAACAAATGGGAAAGCTTGAAATGAACTTAATCTTGGCTTTGCTACTAACTAGCGAAGAGGTCCTGGGTGAGTGATTTCTTGGGGGCTCGGTTTTCTTTATTTCTTTTGATTTTCTGTGTCAATCTTTTAAAAAAATTCCCACTTAATAGTATTTTATTTTAAATTTCACTAGTAATTGTGTGTGTGTGTGTGTACGTACAATTAGGGTTAAGTGACTTGCCCAGGGTCATACAGCTAGTAAGTCTCGGAGGCTGGATTTAAACTCAGATCCTCCTGACTTCAGGGCTGGTGTTCTATACAATGCATCTTCCCCCGGGGTGGGGGGGTCCTCAGTGTTCTCATCTGTAAAGTGAGGCCTGGGGGGAGGCTCTTTCAACTCTGTGCTCATAAGGGGAGACCAAAGGATATCTTCCTGGCCTTAGAAGGAGCTCCATTCTAGGCTGCCAGGTCTGGAACCCCTCCCACTCTGTACCCCCCTTTTCCCACAAAGGTAGAGGGGTAAAATCTACACCAAGCCCCAGCTCCCTGGTCCCAGGAAGGAGGCAGGAGGCTGTGGGTGGTACTGCTGTGCTTTCCCCGCAGTGGGCACAGCTGTTTAATAATTAAAAGCAGAAGAGAGTATGTGTTTGCCGTTCTGAGCTCGCTCACATGTATATTTATGGACATGAGGATCAAGATAAAGGGGAAGGCGATAGAGAGCTGGCAGCCTCGTGCAGGGAAACAAGCTTGGATGGGGAGGCAAGGAGGCACTGGGTCCTCGGTTTCCTCCTCTGTAAGATGACAGCTCCTAAATCTCTGAAGGTCCTGACACTCTGAAGTTCTGCAAGCCTGAGTATGCAGCCTCAGTCTGGGGCCTGGAGCAGGGCTTCCAATGGAAAGCCAGGGTGTTCCTGAGATGAGCTGGAGGGGGGACGTAGGAGCTAGCCCTGGATGGGAGGGATGGGAGGGAAGCATGCCTGGAGGAGGTTAATGCATTCAGAGTTTGTCCTTTTAACTCTTCAGGTCCTGTTGGTGGAGTCAGGCCCAGAGACTCCAGGAGCAGGCCTGTGTTTCATGAAAGCTGTGCAAAGGTCACCATGAGCCTATCTCTGGGGAAGGAGGGGCTGGCAAGGGATGGGAGAGGAGGCTCTGCCTCGGCCTATAAGGTCGATCAGGGAGGAGCCGTCTTTCCCAGATCCCCATCTCCCTCCCTCTCTCTGACATCAGGAAGCAGCCACTGCTTGGATCAGAGTCCAGATGGGTCAGGGTACAGGGAGAAACAAGGCCTGTGCTCATCTGGCTGACTCCTAGGCCTCTGAGGAATCTGGCCCAGAAGATACAGAGAGGGGGTGTGAGGTAATGATGCTGCCCACATAATGAACCCTCCCCTTCGCTGGCTGCCTCAAGGAACTCTTACCCTCTTTTGTGCAGTGACCATTCCTAGGGCCAAGAAGGGCTCACCTAGGTCTAGCTCTGTCTGCCTACACCCCCAGAGTCTATAGATGTAAACTGAGGCCTAGGGAGGACAAGGGACTTGCCTATAGTCACACAGATAGTTCAGTGGGGGAGTTAGAATTCCAGTCCAGATGCTTTACCTCTAAGCCCCAAATATTTGGCTCCAAGGAGAGACAGGAAAACTGAGGCTTCTCTGGCCCTACAGACTGCAAATCCCCACCCACTCCTTTCCTGCACCCAAGGGCCGGTGCCTTTCAGGTATATTTGGGCCAAGTCTTTACCCCACTGATAAAGGATAGACCCAAGATGTTCCCTAACTGTCGTCCTGCCTCAGCTGATCACGGGAGTGCAGTGGGGTGGTGGAGCCTGCTGAAAGCTGGGTGAAAGGTAAGGTGATTACAACCCTCCCAGCTGAGCAAGGGCTATCTCAGGCCAACCTCGATGGCTCCGACCAGCTGCCCGCCTGCCTGCCTGCCTGCGGGGAGGCCAGGCGGAGGCCACTGTCAAATCTGAGATGCAGATTAGGGTTAGAGAGAAAGGCAATTGTGTTATTTTCCAATACACCCAGGAACTCCAGCAATACTAATGAAGTGCAGTCACGCAGAAGTCCTGCTGGACCCACTGTAATGAACAGATAATTATTTGTAACGAGCACATTAATGGGCAGGTAAGCAAATGGGTGTTGCTAAAGTGCTGGGAAGCCATTGGTTCTTTTTGGTAAGTTCTTTACTACCTGCTGAAATCTTAATGAGGTCTTCACCTCAGAGGCATGAGGTCTACATTCAGGGGGTTTTCTTGGCCATGGGGAAAGGAAGGAAGAAAAGAAAAAAACCAAGCATTTATTAAGGGCCTACTATGTGCCAGGCATTAGGCAAAGAGCTTTTACAAATATCACGACGTTTGATCTTCACAATAACCCTGGTAGGGGGATAGAGTTATCCCAAACCAGAAAACTGAGGCAGACGGTTTAAGTGACTGCTAGTTAAGTATCTGAAGCTAGATTTGAACTCAGGTCTAGTATACAGAGAGCATGAATTCCTGCTATGACTATGACTAACTGTGTGACTGTAGGTAAGTCATTCCTTTCTTCTAGCAGTTTTCTGAGCTGTAACATGGGGATCACAATATTGTTTATACAGTATAGCAAGGGAGTTGTTGGGAGGAAAAAATTTTATAAATCTAAAGTGTTTTAGACAGACCTGTTTTGATACTTTAAGGATATGTGATTTTATTGCTGTGGGCATTCTCTTTACCTACTTAGATTTGCAGCCCCCACCCCTTTTTGTAGAAATGCCCCCGTCACTTCGAGGCCTCCTCCCAGCTGAGTTAGACTGGCTCAGGCCAGACAGAGTCCAAAGCTAGGCTTGTCTTTCCAGCATGGTGGATCTTGACTAAACATGGGCTTCCAGCACACGGCCGTCGAGAGGCCAGGCTCACTTCTATGTCACAGTGGGACACCAGGGGAGGACTCAGGCACCTTGTGGTTCTTCTTCATCTCCCATGCCCCACACCCAGACTGGACAAAGGAGGAAGGCCCGGATGGACAGTGTTTCACAGAGACGATCTTCTTTGGGGAGCTGGCTGTTAAAGGCCTAGCTGAGCCCAGCACCCCCCAAGCTCTGGTGCTCTGGGATGAGCCTGGGATCTCAAGCCAAGGGCGATGGGCTCAGATTCTTGCTCTGCTACTCATTTAACCCTGATGTGACCTTGGGTGAGGCCCCTCTCTCTGGACCTCAGGTCTTGGACCAGATGATTTCTAACATCCCCCAGCTCTAAGTCCTGTGGTCATACTACTCACAGAGCAAACCAAACCACTGGACGTGTAAGAATTTATTCTTATTGAACCTCTTGTCATCTTGGGAATAGCACAGAGCCAGATGGAAGCAGGGCAGAGTTGGGAGAGATCTTACATACCACCAATACAACTACCTCCTTTACAAATGGAGGAAATGAGGTTCACAGAGGGACTAGAACCCAGATGTTCTCCCCACCTAGATCCTGAGCTCCTCAAAGGTAGGGGCTACCTCCCCCTTCCCCTGTGTGTGCAAGAGAACACAGGGTCAGGTACACACTAAGGCCTCTAATACTTGCAGACTCACAGGATCATAGGATTTGGATCTGTAAGGACCTTAAGAGATTATCTAGTCAAATTACCTCATTTTAGAGAGAGTGAAACTAAGGCCCGAGAACTTTAGTGGCTCACCTACATAGCTAGTAATAACAGACAGGACTTGTACTCAGGTACCCTGATTCAAACCCCATGAGCTCTAGACCAGCAAAGAGGCTGCTGCGAAGGTGGACATCCCCCTGCCCCCGCCTCCCTCCCGTTCTAACATGAGCCCCGTGGAGACCCCGGAGGCCCCAGACTTGGGCGTGCCAGTACCTCGGAGGACAGTGAGCTTAGCATGCACGGTGATCTCCCCGATGGGATTCTGAGCCACACACTCATATACATTCTCATCCCGGGGTGTCCTCAAGGGCTGGATCCGAAGCACCGCACCGGCGCTCTCATCAAACTCGATGGTCTGACAGGGAGAAAAGGAGCGGACGGGCGTCAGAGCCTCCTCTGACTTGTGTTATCCCCACCCCTCTCTCTGTGCTGCCTGCCCTGTCCTAGCTGGGGACTGCATGCACAAGTTTGTCAATGGGAATGTGGCTGCTGTTTAGGGACCTGTGGTGACAGGGCAGATGTGGTGCAGAGGAGAGGCAGGGTACACTGGGACATATGTGTGTGTGTGAGGTTGTGTGGGCACGTTTGTAGACCCACAGGCAAGAGTATGTATCTGCGCATAGTGGGCGAAAATGTGTGTGATGGTAAAATAATCACCCCAGCAATAATTGTAACAGCTAGCATTTACATAGAGCTTCATAAAGATTATCTCGTTTTATCCCCATAAGCCTGGGAGATAGACACTACTGTTATCCCCATTTCACAGATAAGGAAACCAAGGCAGAGAGTGATACAGTGACTTGGTAAGGTGTGTCTATATATTATACAGAGTGTGGAGTATGTGTATCTATGCACAGAACACATATGTGTATCTTTGCTTCAGAGGGAAGAAGATAGTGGGCCCGACATGTAAGGGTGTGCATGTGTCTGTGTGTGCATGCTCTCACATGTGCATGAGAGTGTGGAATAGTGAACAGAGAGCTGGCTGAGCTTGGCTCCAGGATGGCCTGGGTTCAAGGCCCACTTCTGACACATCCTGGGGATTCTGGCAATTCATTTAACCTCCCAGTGTTTTAGCAAGCTTTCTGGGATCGCAAGTTGCATTGAGAGATGGAGATTCTTCCACCAGGAGTTCCCTAAGCTAGTGAAGTCACAGGTCCAGTCCCCAGCCCTCTCCCTAGATGGGCAGGGATGTGCTTCTCTGTGCATCAAGGGCACTTGTGTATCTCTGTGTAGGGGGAGTGTCAGGGAGGTTGTGTATGTTTTACACCGTGTGTGTATATATATATGTACAAGTATATACATATATACATACATACATATATACATGTGAAAGGATATGTACATATATAAAGGTGTATATTTTGGAACTATGTTTATGGAAGGCTTTGTATTTATGGGGGGGTCATGGGTGTCTATACATAAGTATGTATATACAGGGGAGTGTGTGATAATAGGTGTGCATTTATGTCTGAATAAAGAAGCATCTGGGATGGTGGGGGGGGTACAGATGGGTAAAGAGTGGATGGTCTCCGGTCTTCCAAAAGTATTCAACTTAACTGATTCTTTTGTTGAACTGAGATCACAGGCAAAGTTCAAGAACTATTAAACTCAGGCCATAGGCCTTAACCTTTCCCAGGTGAGGATTGCTTCTGGTCCCCCCCTTTCCTTCTTCCTTTCCCTATGCAAAGGAGAAGTTTCCAGTAGGGAGATGTGGGAGATGCCAGCCATCACCAGGGTGAATTTCTGCAGAGTGCATTTGTGCCTTTCAGTGGGGATCCAAATTCAGAGTGAGACACATTTTGAGAGCCTAAGCCCCATTCGAGTGTGGGGCCAAGACCCAGACAGCCTGGGGGAGCCTGGAGACATGGAGAAGCAGCATGAGCTCTTCTTTGAGCAGGCCCACTGGGGTGACCCTTGGGTGCATTGGGAATTGAGGCTGTCTGTCTATGACCATATGTGTTTGAGGGCCAGGGTGTGTACGGGGGTGACTATGCGTGTAGTGTGGGGGGCAGAGGATGTATACAGATATGCTTAGGGGTACGTGTATATGTGGATGCTGTATTTCTGTATGTGACTGCCAGCTTATTAGTGGGTTGAAGCTGGAGAGGGCAGGGAGGTGGAAAATGGGAAGGTGTTTTCTTACCTCAAAGCGCTGGGAGTTCACCTTCTTGCCTTTTTTGTTCCAAGTCACTCGTGGCTTGGGGTCTCCAGTAGCCTGGCAAACGAAGGAAGCCACACCACCTGACACCCCAATTTGATCCCGGGGCTCCTTGATGAACCTGGGGGATTCTGGAGGAAAGGAAGAGGCAGGCTGTGAGGTGATCATGGGACTTCAGAGATCTGTTAGGACTAACTCCTCTATCTGCAGATGAAGAAACAGGCATGGGGACTTCTGCAGAGTCACACAGGCAGTGAGTAGCAGGGCTGGGCCAAGAATCAGACCTCTTTCTACCAAGCTCAAGGACCTGGCAGATGCAACGGCAGTTAATGTAACGGGTCTGGGCTGGGCTGAGGCTGGGCCCAGCTGGAGACGTGCAGATCGGCAGGTGTGACTCAAATGCCCTAGAAATGGGGAATGATGCCACACGCAGACCCAGATCTAACCTCCTCCTTCCTGGGGCAGGGGGCTCTCTCTGACACCCAGGGAGATCATCCACATTTCAGCAGGATCGCAAAATCCTAGCGCTGGAAGCAATCTCAGGATCTGTCTAGTCCAATTTGTATTTAAACTCATACCTCCTCCAAAGCATCGTTGGCAAAGCGGCCAACCACTCTCTGCTTGAATTCCTCCAGGGACGGGGAACTCAGTGCCTGTAAGGCAACCCATTCCACTTTTGAACAGCTCTCACATTCTACACTATTTAGGGCCGTGCTGGTAACTGCCACCACATTCCTACCACGAAGTCTTCACCACACTGGACATCCCCAATTTAATAATAAAACTAATGGCCAACATTTACACAGTGCTTTTCCATTTACACAGGACTTTACAGATGTTATCTCACCCCCACAACTGTATTTGGGGGTGGGGGTTGTTATTTTCCCCATTTTTCAGACAAGGAAACTGAGTCTGAGAGAGGTTAACTGACTTGCCCAGGATCATGGAGCCAGGGAGTGTCTGAGCAAGGATCTGAACCCTAGTCATTTCAACCAGGCTATCTCCTTTTCTAGACCTCGTTTTTTTTTTTTAATTTGTAAAACTGGGAGATGGACTAGATTATTTCTAAGATTTCTTCCATCTCTAAATCCTATGAATTCCTATCAGCCAGTCTTCATACAGCCTGGTCTCCGATCCCTTTGCCACCAGCGGTCTTCCTAAAACATGGCATCCCATCCTGCAGATGAAGTCTGACTCTGGCAGATGCCATGGGGACCACCGCTGTCGCTGGTCTAGACACTACAGGACATCTCACCAAAGTTATGGGCCAGGCCAAAGACGTCTGGTGGCTCTCCTTGCAGAGTCATGCTCCCAATCTGACACGGGGGTCATTATCAGCTGCTACCTAATCACTCCCTGCCCTCTGCATGCAGGAAGGCTGCCCTCGCCCATGCTTGGAACACACCAAGCACCACGGAAGGAGCACGGATCAGGAATCAGAGGAAGGAGGTTAGCATTTCAGGTGGCTTCCCCAGACCTCAGCAAAGTGGACAGCACAACCTGCTTCTCCCATCTCTCCCTGCTGAAACTCTTTTCCCTCAAGGCTCCGTTCAGAGTCTTGCTCAGTCCTGCCTCCCCCTCCCCACAAAAAAAAAAAAAAACCTTTCCTCACATCCCGAGTGAATATCTTTCCCTCCCTCCCTCCTCAAATCTTTGCACAGCAGTTGGGAACTCTCTATCACAGTTCTGACAGGATTGTTGGCCTAAACATGTACTGTGAGCAGGTGCCATGGAAAGGAAGCCAAAACCAAAGAAACTCCTGTCTTTAATGAGCTTACAGTCTATAAGTATGGGGGCAGGGCCTTCCTTGTTTGTCCCCTGCCTCATACAAGGCATTTCATAAATGTTTGTTGAATTAAGGGTTCCTTCCCTTTGACTTTGTTAAAAATGGCTCGAGCACCTGTCCCTGTCCAGGTCCCAAATGTCCCAGGCTCCCCCCTGTCCATCAGGAGCGTTCTTTGCTGGCTCCCCTACAGAGAACCACACAGCTTCCTCACACTCTGCATCCCTGTATCTAGCAGGGGCCAGGGGTTCCAAAAAGATGCTCTGAGCTGGGAAGGCCCTAGAGGACATTTCCTACACTACCCTCTGAGAGCAGAAGGGAAAAATAAAGCTCTGTGTGTGTGTGTCTGTGTGTCTGTCTGTCTGTGTGTGCCCCCAAAGGCACAGGGAGGGAAGCTGGGTGGGGTGACTTGGCCAGTATCCTGAGGAAGGGAATCATAGCTCAATTCAGCACCCGAAGCACCTGTAGCCTTGACAGGTAGTTGATGAATTGAAGGAAAGAGCTCATATTAAAGGATAAGTGAGCTTGGGAGAGGATAAAAGGGGATATCTGGGGCACAGTCATAAGATCGCTGATTTAGAGAAGAGACTGTAGGGTTATCTAGTCCAATGTTTTAACTTTATAGATGAGGAAACTGAGGCCCGGAGAGGTTCCACAGGTCATAAGTAGCAGGGACTTACTACCCAGCCACCAAATCCAGGGTTTTTCCACTGTGCCACCCAATCTACTCAAGCCTGTTCCAGGAAGGCAAGTTCCCACGGCTCCCCCACCTCCAGCCTGGGCTAAGATCGATCCAGATTAGATGAATTCATCTCAATTCCCTCTAATCTAGTTAGCCAAGAATTTACAGAAATATTTAAATTGTTGGGGCATGGCTGTGCTCCAATAAAATCATCCAGACCATAAAGTTTCCTTCTGTTCTTCTCTGGGCAGTGGGGCTCTTATGAGTATAAAATGGGGATCCTGTAAAGTACATGTCTGGGGCCAGGCTCGGGGTGATGTTGGTGGTGCATTTACAAAATCGCCCTCATGGGCAGGAGGGCTAGTCCAGGGGTAGAGAATGATGTCATGGGCTGAAGAAATGTATCGTAGGCTGGAGAGCTCAGCCAGACAAGGCCTTCTCCCCGTGCCCCCAGCAGTCCCAGGGACTGCCAGACTCAATAAGGGAGCAAACCCAAATGGACAAAGCTGCTGCCTCTGCCCAGCCCTCCTCCAAGACCAGAGGTAAGACTACCAGCTCCATCCAGTCTTTGGCCCCCTCTACCTGGCCCCATGGGCCATATCTGGATCTATATTTAGAGATCGATGCACCATCCTGGGAAAGGTTATCAGCACTTACATTAGAAACTCCTGGAGCCAGAAATGATGATTCGCCTCTTGCCAGCAGTTTCCCCCCTCACCCTCCCTCTTATCTCTTGCTAACCCATGAGGGAGGGAAGAAGGGATGCTCTGAACGGGAACCGATGGCCTCTTAAGTAAACGGGAAAAGAGCCAGCAGAGAGGAGTCCCCAGGCACATGGCACAGGGCGCCAAGCATGGCAAGAAAGGTCAGGGTGCTTCTGGAGGGTCTCAGACAAGAGGCAGCACTAAAATACTCATGCAGGTTATTCATCACACTTTACTGGCAGGGTGGGGTATGGAAGCCTCGTAGAGATTCCGGATGCCTGGGGCCTACTGTTCTTGTCTCTGGTCCTGGCTGTCATCAGACTTCTCTGATGTTCTGTTCCCTCCTGGAAGGGGCTGGACTTGGTGTTCTCCTAGTCCTGGCATTCTACATCCTAAGGACCCCCCAGCTCTGACACCCTGTGTTCTGAGGGCCCTCCCAGCTCTGACACT
>NW_027185782.1:844002-844328 GCF_028583685.1 Petaurus breviceps papuanus | reverse complement strand
CCCAGCTCTGACACACTGTGTTCTGAGGGCCCTCCCAGCTCTGACACCCTGTGTTCTAAGGGCCTCCCCCAGCTCTGACACTCTGTGTTCTAAGGACCCCCCAGCTCTGACACCCTGTGTTCTAAGGGCCCTCCTAGCTCTGACACTCTGTGTTCTGAGGGCCCTCCCAGCTCTGACACCCTGTGTTCTAAGGGCCTCCCCCAGCTCTGACACTCTGTGTTCTAAGGGCCCTCCTAGCTCTGACACTCTGTGTTCTAAGGGCCCTCCCAGCTCTGACAGTCTGTGTTCTGAGGGCCCTCCCAGCTCTGACACCCTGTGTTCTAAGG
>NW_027185782.1:828486-843902 GCF_028583685.1 Petaurus breviceps papuanus | reverse complement strand
TCTGTGTTCTAAGGGCCCTCCCAGCTCTGACACTCTGTGTTCTAAGGGCCCTCCTAGCTCTGACACTCTGTGTTCTAAGGGCACTCCTAGCTCTGACACTCTGTGTTCTAAGGGTCCCCCCAGCTCTGACATCTCTTGTTCTAAGGGCCCTCCTAGCTCTGACACTCTGTGGTCTAAGGGTCCCCCCAGCTCTGACATCTCTTGTTCTAAGGGAACCCCCAGCTTTGACATTCTGTGTTCTAAGGGCCCTCCCAGCTCTGACACTCTGTGTTCTAAGGGCCCTCCTAGCTCTGACACTCTGTGTTCTAAGGGTCCCCCCAGCTCTGACATCTCTTGTTCTAAGGGCCCTCCCAGCTTTGACATTCTGTGTTCTAAGGGCCCTCCCAGCTATGAAATCCTGTGTTCTAAAGGCCCTCCCAGCTCTGACATTTTATATTCAAGGTCCTTTCTGGCTCTGACATTTTTATGTAGTGGCAGATTATTTGTTCTTCCCTTTTCCTTTATTTTTCCCATTTACTCAAAGCCAGAAGTATTTGCACCTGAAGGTTATGTGCATGCTTACGGGTAAGGCTGGTAAATACAAGACGATGAGGATGATACAGAGGAAAAAGGGTGTGAGACAGAAGTTGGGCAATCACATGGGAGACGATGACCATGGAAAGTGCACTGAGGCCCAAGAAATCACAATGAAAGACGGGATGAAGGCAGGCATTCCCTGTCTGCCTCAGGACTCTAAAGCACCCTGGGGAGTTACACTCGTTTCTGGGATCTATGGTTGGTCAACTTCCATTAACAAAACTTTCTCCTACGTTATTGTCAACTTTGGCTTACAGGGGAGAACTGTTCTCGCTAAACCGGGGAATACCACATACATGTTATTGCAGGTTTCCTGGGTGGGGATTATATGAACCAAGAAGATGAGAGGCCCTTTGCTGTCTGACACAAAGGGTTGGTAACCTATTCTGTCACCAGAGACCTAGAGCTAGAGGGGTCCTCAGAGGCCATGGAGTCTGACCCCTTCATTTTACAGATCAGGAACCTGAGGCCCAGAGAGGTTCCGTGACTTGCCCTGTTCTAGTCCTGACATTCTAGGGTTCTCCTTAAAAATGCAATGCTCAGAAAGAATCTCTGCCTAACGAACCAATCAGAATCCACAAGTTAGTATTTTTCTCCCTCTTTAAAGTTAGTTCACAGAGTGCCTTCCTTGCAAAACCCTGTGAGAGAGGTAGATTTTCTGCTCTACAGAAAACTGGGGCTCACACAGCCAGTAAGTCAGAGTGAGGGTTCTAACCTGGATCTTCTTCTTGTTGGGTGTGAGCCTGAGAGCGTAGGATCTGGCGTCATAATAATCACTAACAATCATTGAGTGTGCTAAGTTTGCAAGACCTTTGTAACAGGTCACAGACCTGGGTTCAAAACCTAGCTCCACAGAGCAGTGGCTGTCTGACTTTGCCCTTCCTTTCCATTGGGCTTCTAGAACCCTGAATAGGTTACAGGGTTCTTGCCCTAAGAGGGCCTCTGGGAGAACTGAAAATCGACCAACTATCCCAGGCCTGGACCTGGGTCTGGTGGGTGCTAGAGTGAATCCCCTCAAGACGGTCCTGGGCTCCTGATTCTCACTTCACCCTCAAGCCCAGCTCCATGTACACAGAGGAGAGGCAGTCTGAGAATCATGGTGCTGGGGAAGTACCCTGCCCTGGGATCAGGAGATTTCAAAGCTGGAAGGGACCTCCTGGGTTATCTATTCTAAACCCATCTTCCATTTTACAGGTGAGGAAGCTGAGGCACAGAGAAAGGAGAAGAGGCTTATTCAAGTCTCCTGGCTAGGAAGCCACAGGGGCTCCATGTGAAATCTGGTCATCTGCCCCTGAGTCAAGGTCTTTGCCTCCTGCCTGCCTTTCTGTGGTAAAGCAGGGGCCCTTGGACAGTGGCCAGCCGACAGGGAACCTGACCAGGGCTGTGGAACAGACACCCGCCTCAGAGGCTCATCTCACTAGCAGCATAAGCGTGTCCAGGGAGGGCACACACTTTCCTCATGTGGGGCCACAGGGACGTCTCACCTGGACAGCAAGCACCATGGGCCACACAAATCCTGGAGAACTTTAATGAAGGATTAGGATCCAAGGCTTGTAAAGTTCCAGGTCCCCTCATCTGGGGACTGGGAGGATTTCTCCTACACTTGCTTCTGACTGCCTCAAGGTAGCTGTGGGTGGAGTGATTGAGCTGCTATCAGGAAGTCTGAGTGCAAATCTAGCCTTGGACATGTACCAGCTGTGTAACCCTGGGCAAGTCACTGAACCTCTGCCTGCCTCACATTCCTCTTCAGAGAAATGGGAAATGGGGATGATAATCGTTCCCACTTCCCAGGTTGTCCTGAGAACTAAAGGAGGTCCTTTTTGCAAAGTGCTTACAAACCTCAAAGTGCCACGTAAATGCTAGCTGTCCATTTCTTATTTATATAATAACATTACTTTTTGTCTTTTTGCAGGGGGGAAAGCAGGGCATTTGGGGTTAAGTGGCTTGCCCAAGGTCACACAGTTGGTAAGTGTTAAGTGTCTGAGGTAGGATTTTCACTCTGATCCTCCTGACTCCAGGGCCCGTGATCTGTTCACTGTGCCACCTAGTTGCACTGATAACATTTTTTTTGGAGGGGGAGGGCAGGCCTGGGCCTTAGATTTCACCGATGAGGAAAATTTTCTCAATAATCATTAACTGTTCAACTTCTCAGCTTAGGGAGACTAAGGAGCTAAGTGATCTGTCCAGGGTTTACAGCTGGTATGTACCAGAGCTGTGTCCAAGACCCACTGGTTCCTGACCCCAAGATCAGATGCCCTTTGTACCACAGGGAAAATCCATATACACCAAGTACTTAAAACACTTTTCATGCATCATCTCACTTAATTTTCAGGAAAACACGCGGGGGTAGCATAGGGGCAAGATCATTATTTTATCTCTGCTGTGCTGAGTGCTGTGGATATAAAGAGGAAAAAAAAAAAGCAAAAATGTCACCTGTCCTCAAGGAGCTTGCAGCCAAAAGCAAGAGAGAAAACGTCCATCTGTGGGTCTATATCAGACATGTGCCTGATAGAGATAAGGTAACTTGGGAGGAAAGGCTACTAGCAGCCAGTGGAGGGAGGGCAGGAATGGCCTCCAGTAGGAGTCAAGGGACCCTAAGGAAGTGAAGGAATGGAGATGAGGATGGCACTCCTTCCAGGCACGGGGGGCAGCTAGTGCAAAGACATGGAGGTGGGAGAATGAATGTCTAATGTGAGAACAGCAAGGGGGTTCGTTTGACCTCAGCAGAGGGTAGATAAATGGAAGAAGAACTGAAGAAGACTGGAAAGGTCCTAAAGGGACCAGGCTGTAAGAAACTTTCAATGGCACCAGGAGTTTTATATTTGGTCCTAGGGATAACAGGAAGAAGATATGGGGGTGTTGGGGGAGGGACATCCCCGTGGCAGCTGTGAGAAGGAGGGATTGAAGGGAGATAGGCTCAGGCAGGGAGACCAGGCAGGCAGCTGCCCCAGCAGAGATGATGGTGGTGTGCATAGAGAGATGGAGATATAGGTGAAAGATAGAGAGGAAGAAACAAGGTCTAGAAACTGACTGGGCAGACAGGTGATGGGAGTGAGCAGGGCAGTCTCACAAGTTGCCATGGCTGCCAAAAAAAACAAAAAAAATCATCCCCTGGTGATTGGCCTGTTGGTGGAAAGGCCTCCTCTCACTTAGACTGGTCTGTGGATGCCAGACAGACCATTTATTCCTGAGCCCTTACTGTGAGCTTCTCCTACTCAGGGATCCTGCCAGAATCTGCAGTCCCCTGGAACATGCTTTTGGAAGGCAGGTTGGCCTTTATGCC
Source organism: Petaurus breviceps papuanus (assembly GCF_028583685.1). NCBI lineage: Eukaryota > Metazoa > Chordata > Mammalia > Diprotodontia > Petauridae > Petaurus > Petaurus breviceps. The sequence continues at coordinate 840,043 of NW_027185782.1, read as the reverse complement.
ATGAGCAGGCACCAGAGAAGGTCTCTATAGCACTCTCATGGAAGCTGGTGCAGAATGCTGGGCCTGGAGTCAGGAGACCTGAGTTCAAATCCAGCCTCAGACACTTAAATCGCTGGGTGATTTCTGTGCAAGTCACTTAACCTTTGCCTGCCTCGGTTTCCTCATCTATAAAATGAGGATGATGATAGCACCCACCTCCCAGGGTTGTTGTGAGGAACAAAGGAGGTAATATCTGTAACAAATGCAGTTTTTTGTAGTGCAGTGCCTGTCACACAGTAGGCAGTATATAAATGATTGTTCCCTGCCTCCCCCTGGTCTCTGCTCTAAGTGCTACCCTGAGAAGCTGACCTGATCAGTGAGGCTTGAGGCCCAGATCTGGATCCTTCCAGAGCTGCTGGGAAGATTGCCTAAACGATGCAGATACAAAAGGAAAGGGGCTGTTGGAGAGGCCCGGCTGGCTGTGGAGCACCTGGGAACTTTGCCCTTGGCTTTGTGAGAACCTCAGCTCCCAGGAATTCAGTTCCCCTCTCTGCCTTAAGGTGTTGTGCTGGGTTGCTGAGCAACAGCCTGACTTGGAGGGGGTGGGCTAGGGTTGGTTTCCAGGACCTCCTGGTTACACTCACATGCAAAGGACAAAGAGCTCTGCCTGGCGCGCAGAGTCCCAGAAACCCGGGACTCCAACCCCAGCTTTGCCACTGCCTGTTGGGGGACCCTGAGCAAGTCACTCCTCCCTCTTCTTTGGGCCTCAATTTCCTGATTTGGAAAATGAAGGCATCGAACCATGTTTTCCTAGTGCTTAGATCTCTCCAAGCCTGCCAGTTTATGCTATGGCGTCTCCCAGATGTGGTATTCTGAAAAGTCCAGCCTCATTACCTGAAAGAGGCCAAAGACAGGCCAGTACTTTCTGATCCCCTCCCCCTGACAATGGGTAGAGATGGTAGCCCTCAGAAAAAAAGTGCATTTTCTTATTGAGAGGGAGGGTGGTGTTAGGGCTCTGATGAGTCCCAGGAAATCTGGGACCATGACTGGGCCTGCTGCTGCCTCTGGCTGCTCCTCAACAGGTGTAAAGGCCCACTTCTGGGGTCCTGGGCTCTCATGTGCTCCATGCCCAGAGCAGGTGTTTTGCTGTATAACACAGGAGTCAGGGAGTGAGGCTCTAGAAATGGCCTTTGCAGCTGCCCCTCTTCTCCTCCTTCTCCTCTTTCCTCCTATCACCTCTCTTTCCTTATTCCTTCTCCTTCATCTCGGAGACCTCTGTTTTCTTTCTTTCTCTATCTTTTTATCTCTTCCATTCCCTTCTCTTTCCTACTCTCTTTTCTCCCCCACTGATATACCCTTCTTGTTCTACCCTTTCTCTTCTGGGCCTTCTCTCATCCTCCCCTGCAGTATCTGGTGGAAGGGTCAGGCTCTGACCCTTGGGAAAGGGAAGTCTTATTTAAAGGAACTGCATAATCTAACGTGGGGGAACAAGCATTGGATTTGGAGTCAAAAGCCGTGACCAGGTGAATGATGCAGAACCAAGTGGGAAGAAAGGGGGCAGGGGATGCACTGAGAACTGGAGGCCAGAGTTTGGGGAGACAGGAAGCAAAAATGTGACAGACAGTAATAGAGGAAGACAGGCCGGACGGGAGGGGGCAGGATGGTAGTGGCTGAAGACAGCAAGGCCCTGGAGAGGACCTGGGGAAGACAGGAGGATAAGGAGAGTGGCAGACCTGGGACCACAGCCGGGCAAGGCAGATTGGAGCTGACAGGCCCTAGGAGCTGAAGCCAAGGGCTGCTCGGTCAGTCATGCATTCAGACCTCCCTCTTCACTGTTCCACAGCAAGGGGTTCAAGCCAGCCCTCACCAGCCCTCAGGCTGGCCATGGCATGGCTGGGAGAGGGGAGAGGGGAGAGGAGCCAGCACTAGAATCACAGACTGGCATAGCTGAAAGGAACATCCAATCCCCTCATGTTTCAGAGTGGGCCCGAGGCCCAGAGACATACAAGACTGTCTCAGAGTTAAACAGAGAGCCAGGGGCAGAGCTGTGATTTGAACCCAGATTTGATTCTGAGTCTGGGACCCTATTTCTTCTCAATGTTCCTAAAACTCTTTCTGTTCTTGGCCTAACACCAATCTTTTCCCCACCATAAGCTTTCTAGGCAAGACCCTCATGTCTCTCTACTTCACAAACTCTTAATCTGGGGTCTGTGAACCTAAAAAAAAAAAAGTCGATAGCCAGCATTGGAGCTTACAGCCCAAAACCGCAGGGCTTTTTTAGACGATCTGTGGTGGACCCACACCTCCCCCATTTTGTACTCGCAAAGCTGATTTTTAAAAACTCAACCTTAAAACTTGACATGGCCCCTTACTGGCAGCCCCCACGGGGCATCCCAGTCAGAGCCTTGAACTTGAGGAGAGCCTGTTTAAGGCAAGGAAACCCTGGCCATTTTAGAAACCTACCTATGGAAGGGGAAGGAGGGAATGGTGGGGATTCTTAGAGGATGGATGGGACAGGTAGCAAGAAGGCATCCTGGGACAGTGAGACTCAGTGTGCACAGGACCACAGGAGGACACAACTGAAAGTATCTAAGCCCCGTTTTAAAGGCCGAGAGAGGTCGCATGGTCCCGATCCATTGTTTTCTCTCATCTATACTACTCCCCATTCCCACACTCCAGGGCTATTCTAATGAGTACAGAGCTGTCTTCTTCAAACTCACTTTACTTTCCAGCTCAAAAGCCTTCAATGGCTCCCTACCGACTATGGTATCTGATGCCAGCACCTCAGCCTGATGCCCTGTCCTCCCTTCTCAGGCCCTCTTGGTCACCTCCTACCTCAGGCTCCCCCAAACCAGGGTGCTTATATACAATCACCAAACCAATTCCACTTACATGAATGCCCTCAATTTTCCTTAAATCCTCCCCACACTTGAAAGCCTCAAGTCAGGTACCCCTTCATCCAAAAAAAGCCCTCTATGTAGCTCCCTATAGACACAAAAGCCTGGGAGCTGTTATCATAACTACTCGTATGACCTCAGACAAGTCCCTTCCCTTCTCTGGATCTCAGTTTTGCCATCTATAAAATGAAAGGATGGGATGAGAGGATGTTGAAGGTCCTTTCCTGGTCTGAATCTTATGCCCCATGCTACACATTTCCCTTCAGAAACAACACATACGCAGCCCAGATCAGGGCCTACTGTCTGTGATAAGGCCAGTTTTGATGATGTCAACAGATTTTTCCTGGGAGCTCAAGCAGTGGGTGAGGAATGTGGTTTTGAACCCAAGCTTCCTGGAGGCAGTCAGCCCCCAGGATGCCAGTGTCAGAAACACAATGATGGTAAAACAATCCCTTCTTTCTCCTTGCAGGTCCCCTTTCCATCACCACCGGCTGCCTGGACCAGCTGGGGGACTAAAGGGCTCACCTCTTGTCCCCTACAGCCAAAGACCACGACTCTACTCCCAGCTCGTAGAATCCTTCCACTTGCCTGGATGTCAACTAGTGAGGCAGTGAAGGGTCCAGATGGGAGGATGGTCATTGCTAGGTTTGCCACTGACAAGCCACCATGAGCAGACCCCAGCCCTGGCCCCACAATGCTGGAGCACAAGGGAGGCTTCCTCACTGACCTAAATGTGCACGCCCACCTCTTAATTCCTCCCTGAATGCCCCCTTTCTCCTGCTGGGAACACCCAGTGAAATGGGTGGCCAGCAAGGCGAGCTGCCCTTTCTCCTATGAAATGAAGTCAGTCCTCTGGAGTCTGTACAGAGAGCGGATGATAGGAATACCATCGATAGGGGACTTTAAGGTTTGCAAAGCACTCTGCATCTCTCATTTGATCCTCCTAACAATTCTGCAAGGCAGGTGTTATTATTACCCCCCCCCCCTTTTGTAGATGAGGAAAGAGAGGATAAATGATTTGCCCAGGGTCCCATAGCTAGTATCTGAGTCAGGATTCAAACCTAGGTCTTTCTGATTCCAAATCTAGTGCTCTACTGGAGACTGTTCCGTAAATTAGTTTTAAAAAATTGAGGCTATTTAGAACTGGATGAGAAGACTTAGGGAGCATGATTGCTGTCTTTAAGCATTCAGAAGACTGGCATCTGGAAAAAGGATGAGACTTTTCTTCTTGGCCTCAGAAGGCAGCCTTGGAAAGGCAGACTTGGGTTCTTAGAAGAGTAAAAACACATTCTAATACTCAGAGGTCTCCAAGAGTGGAACAGGAAGGCTGCTCCCCCAACACTGTAGGGGGGCCCTTGTGCAAGGGACAGATCACTGCTTGCTGGGAAATTTTGCATGAGGGATTCCCAATTCAGGGTTGGGTTTGTATCAAAAGATCTTAGACATTCATTCTGGCTCTGTGGTTTTTGTGAGTCTCCTCAACGTCAACCTGCATTCTCCCTATCTTTCAAGGCCTAGCTCAAAAGTGGGTGCTATGTAAATGCTTATTCTCTCCTCCCTCTCTCCCCATGTGTCTATAGCATGATCACATACATTCTTTCTATGTATGTATGTCTCTTTATATGTGTCAATCTTTCTTTCACTAATATATCCCACCACCTATAGAAAGCCTTCCCTTATAAACCAGAGGGGTCCCCAACACTGTACATTTATCTATCTATCCATCCATCTTTCTAATCTTTCACTAATATATTCCACCACCTATAGAAAGCTTTCCCTTATAAACCAGAGGGGTCCCTGACCCTCTCTATCTTTGCCTGTCTCTACCTCTCAAATGGCACTTGATGGATCCCATCTTTAGAATCCTAGAATGTCAGAAGGGAAATGGGTCTCAAAGACCATCTATTCTAATGTTCTCTTTCATTTTACAGATAGGGAAACTGAGGGAGGCCCAGAGACTTTAAACCTGCCTCAAATCAGAGAACCAAGGTAGTTGAAGAACCAAGGTTGGAACCACGGTCTTCTGACTCAGAGGTCAAGGCTCTTTCCATTGTATAGTGATGCCTTGTATTTTGAGGAGAATTGATCATTTATTTAAACACAGATTAATTCATTCAAATAATATTTAAGAAGCAACTTCTATGCTTAATTAGGGGTTATTTTTTTTGGGGGGGAATTGCACTATATTGGGAAAAAGAGGAGTGAAGAAGGGATGGGACCATTGCTGGAGGTGGAATGGGTCAGCAGATGGGATGATAACAGACAGAGAGAAGCCAAAACACCTCAACTCTCATTCTGTATCTGTATTCTCTAACAGAGCGAAAGATCTTTGGACTGTAAATGTCAGAACAAAAATGAATAACTTGGGAGGCTGATACCCAAGATAAGTAGAGATATAGCAGGAAAATATCTCCCTGCCCTTGAAGAGTCCAAATCATTTGGCCCAGAAGACCCCACTTCCTCCAGTACTGAATGAACTGGAAAATGGGACTGCTGAGTCACTAGCGACCATCTCTAAAAGATTGTGGAGAAAGAGGGAGGTGCTGTGGGACTGGGGAAAGGCAAATGTTGCTCCAGTTAAAAAAAACAAACACAAAAAGCAACAAAACCCCAAACCTGAAGAGATTAAAGTCTTTTACTCTGGGCCAGTGAGCTTGACTTTGATTCCTGGTAAAATTCTAGAGCATGTGATTAAAAGAAGGGCTAGTGAACACCTGGCAAAGGGAGCAGTCATCATAAAGAACCCAGCATGGTTTCGTCGAGCACAGTGCCTGCCAGTCCATTCCTGACAGGCTTCCTAGACTGGCAGATAGGAGGAAGTCTGTAGCTGTAGTTTACCTAGCAAAGCATCTGACAAACTCTCACCCTGTTCTTGAGGACAAAAGGGAGCGAGGCTGGCTAGATGACAGGACAGGGGGAGGATTCGGGACAAGGGGAAGCGCAGCCAGACCCAAAATGGCAGCTTGCAAGGCAATCCCTTGTGGAGTGCCCCAGGGATCCGTCCTTGGCCCTGTTCTGCTCAGCATTTTAAATCAATGGCTTGGATAAAGACGTAGATGGCATACTTATCAAACATGCATTCAGCACAAAGCTAAGAAGGAGAGGAGAGCTAGCATGTTTGATGACAAGGGCTGGGATCAAAAAAAAAATTCTCCGGCTAGAACTTGGGGCTGAATCTAATAAAATGAAAATTTCTGAGGAACAAATGTCGGGTCTCCCACTTGGGACTCTTAAAAAAAACCTCGGCTTCATAAGTGTGAGATTAAAGACATGTGGCTAGAAAGCCATTCTTCTGAACAGTCTCTTTCAACAGTCTAATATGTAATCGCAAGCTGCATTAATTCAGGAGGCGGAGCCTCTGGAGCTAGGAAGGTGATGGTTACTCCCATAAGAGACTGTGGGTGCCATGTTTTAGGAAGGGCTGCCAGTGAGCAGAAGAGTGTCCAGAGGAGGGCAAGCAGAATGAGAAAGTGCCTGAGGTCACGGCCTAGGATGAGGATGGGCCAAAGGCACTGAGAAGACCTGGGGGTGGGGAGAATGTTCTAGTTGTCTTTGACTATTTAAAAGGCTGTCACAGAGAGGAAACACTGGATTTCTTCTGTCTGGCCCTGGAGAACAGAACTGGGTACCAGCTGCAAAGCAGGAGGCTTAGGTTTGCTTCTGGGGATGAGTTCCTAAGATTGGGAGCCATCCAGGAGCGGGGTGGGTTTGCCGGCAATGGAAGTCCTGAAGCAAAGGCTGTTTGTTGTCAGGGACTTGGGGGGGGGGTTCTTCTTGCACGGGTATAGGTTGGACTACATGTGCTCCAAAATTGCTTCCCACGCTGCGATCTCTGTGATTCTGTGTGCACAGCACTCTCTTAGTTCTGGGGGAGATACAAGGTTTAGATAAGGCCTGGCCCTGCTCTTGTGGCGATGGGAATGACACAAACACAGATAACTCTATAATACACAATATTGTATGATAAGCACATAAGAACGGTGCAAAATTGAGTAGGAGGAGGGAGGGAAGACTGGAGGAGGAGGGGGCTTGGAGATGGGCTTTAAAGGCCTGGCAGGAATCCAAAAAGAGAGAAGCAGGAAGGGAGGGAGGGCACACCAGGCATAGGGCACAGTGTGAGAAAGGTCTTGGAGGTAGAGAGGTGTAAGGATTCATGAGTACATCAGTCTGGATGGAGGATGGAGGCAGGCTGCAAGCAGACTGGGGAGGGTCTCCAGTGCCTCACAGGCAGGGCACACCTGCCCATTTCACAGGCACACCGAGGCAAGGAAAGGAGGTCCTGGCCAAGGGCACCACTTCAAGCAGAGAAGAACTGAACACGTCCCAGTTCCCTCACTCTGGCCTAAAACTTTCAGCTCTGTGTGAGTTCCACCTCGGACCCCAGACAGTTTAACAGTCAGAGCCAACACATCAGGGTTTGATATACTTCCTGCTGCTCCCCCAAGAATCTGATTTCTCTTGGACATTTTTAATCTCTTCTTTGACAAAGTCGTTTCTGTCCCCTTTTCTTCCTCCCCTCCCCATCAGGAATAGCCTGGAGGAGGGAGAGGAGAAAAGAGAACCGGGGAAGAGAAAGGAAGATGAAGGTGGAAGATGAAGAGGGGAAGGATATATATGGAGAGAGAGAGAGAGAGAGAGAGAGAGAGAGAGAGAGAGAGAGAGAGAGAGAGAATGGGCAAAGGGGAATGAAGATGGAGTCAGAGCAGAAGGAAGGCAAGAGAGAGGGGTGGAAGGTGGGAAGGAGGGGGAAGGGGCCAGGGATGGGGAAGAGGGTTTGGAAGGCACGGGAGAGGCAGCTTGAGAACTGGGGAGGGGGAGGGCAGGTGGCTGGAGAGATGCTTTTGTCATTTGGGCCAATTCCTCGCTTCTAGACTTCAGCTTCCTTTGGATAACATGATAGCAAAGGTCCCATTCAGACCCAGGGGTCTGGGATTCCAAAGGGAGTGTAAGCAGTAATGAGGGGCCAGGGAGGGAGGGAGGAAAAGAGGGAGAGCCGAGAACATCTATAATTTACCTCCCCTCCTGGGAGCAGAGTGCTGAGGCCGGGGGGCGGGGCCCTGGGTGCCATCACCATGGAAACACCAGGAGATGCGGCCCGCCACGATGCCAGGCGCCTGGAAAATTCAAGCTACAAACAAAAATACCCAGATCCAGCCTGTTCTTTGGTCAAGAGAGAGGAGAGTGCATTCTGAATTAAAAGGAAGAACCGGCCACTGCCATCCACCGTCCTGGCCCCATCACCCTTGTCCAAAAGTGCATGCAGGCAGGGGAGTGAATTGCTGCCCATTTCTGTGACAGAGACTTCTCCAGGCTGGCAGCTAATTCCCAGCAAAGAGGCCATTAGTGGTAATTGGGGTGGGGGGAGGGCAGGGTGAGGCTTTTATTCTGGAGAGGCAAGCGCAACCCAGCCCCCCTCTCCTGGCTCATGAGCATGAATGATTCTGAAACGGCCACGGAAGGAACATCAGGTTTCAAGTCAAAGGACCTAGGTTCAAATCCTAGCTCTGGCTCTTCTAAGCAGTGTGACCTTTGACAAGTCCCTTGGCTTCCTCCGGCATTTCAATTGAACAGACAGGAGACACTGGCAATCCAAAGACAGGTAGAAACAAAACCATGATTCTATCTGAGGGTGTGGTGTGGTGCTACAAATATTCAGATACTTAGCAGGTAATCTGAGGAGGGAGCAAGCGTGAACCCCTGGAGGAGACTGGAGAAGAATCTGCTGAAGATTTGGCCCCTGAGCTAATCCTTGGGGGAGAAATGGGAATTCTGAAAGATGGGCATGGAGAGGACAAGCATTGTAGGCAGGGGGGATGTTGAATACTGGGGGTGGGAGACGGAGCCGGCAGCTGCTTCAGGGGCCCTAAGAAACAAGGATGGAAAAGCAGTCTGGAGGCAGATTTGGATGCCGGGCAGGTGATCTGGTCAGACCTGGGATTTAGAAAAATTCCCTTTGAACCAGGAGAGACCTGAAGCAGGGAGATCAGTTTTATGGTGGCTGCAGTGGTCTAGATAGTCTAGAAGTGATAAGGGCCTGGAGAACAGCTACGGGTGTGTGAGTGGGGCAAAGAGGACACACACGAGAAATGTTGGGGAGGTCTGCATCAGTGAGGAGGCCACTGAGTTGTAAACCTGTGACGGCAAGGATGGGGGGTGCCCTCCACTGAAATGGGGGACTTGGCAAAGGGGAAGGGGTGGGTTCTGTCTGGGGCAGGCTGAGCTCCAAATGCCTACAGGACATCCTCCATGGGCTGTTTTTGGAGCTGGGAGGAACCCAGCCAGGCTAACCAGAGGAAAGACCTCTGAATCTGGAGTCAGGGGACCTGGGCCCCACTTCTAGCTCAATGCATGGTAGCTACAAGTCCCTTAAACCTGCCTGAGCCTCTGTTTTCTAATTTCTAAAAGAGACGGGATAATTGCAACAGTCACCTCTCTGGGGGACGGTGCAGAAAGCACAATAAAAATGGGAGTTCCTCTCAACCAGCCCAGCCCCCTTGTTTTACAGAGGATAAAACAGAGGCCCCCAGAGACTAAGCCCCTCTTAGCAGATCACAGAGCTAATAGTTCTCCAAGTGCAATGTTCTTTCTGCCATGTTGTTTGCATGGACTTCAAGTGCCTGCTGATTAGGGAGCAGAGGTATATTGGGGAAGGTTTCCCAGAGAAGGGGCCCTGAGAATCAGGCTTCAAAGGTGGGGTTGGGATGGGAATTGTGGGGGGTGGGGAGAGAGAAGCAGAGTGTGCTGGGAGGAGGTGTCAAGGGTCCTGGGCTCAGGCCTAGCTCTACGTGGGTGACCCCAGGCAAGTCAGCTCACCTCCATTTATGAAATGAAGGTGACTTGGCCACTTCTAAACCTGTGCTCCTAGAATTCTTCTCCAGTCTGGGAGTCTGGCTCATCATCTGCAAAGTAAGACTTGGGCTAGCTGATTTCTAGGGTCCTGGCAATTCTGTGGATCTAAGAACTCTAGGATCGGAGGGTGGAAATGGAAAGAGAAATCCCACCTACCCACTCTGGTTTCTATTAATTAATCAGGTCCTGGGAAGGGGGTGGGAATGAGGAGGAACCTTTTCTGGGAGGAAGAAATCACTCCCCAAGGCAGCTGAAATTTCTCTCCAAACTTCAAAGGACAATAAATTATTCAGGCTGCTTAGGACCCAGTGCCTGGGATTCCTCCGAAGGCCTGATTTCACGCTGCCTGCCGACTCCATCAACACAATCAGAGACGTTTCTGCCCGGTGAGGTGCCCAGCCTGAGGCTGAGACCCCTGGCCCAGCATGATCTCCTTCCCTCCCCCAACAAAGCCAGCATCCCTTAGAGGAAATTGAGACAGGGAGAGAAAGTGCCCTCCTTCCCTGCTTCCTCCCTCCTGTGCACTATGGCTGTGCTGATCTCCAGGAGAACAGCCCTGTCCGGTCCCTCTGCTCCCTCTTTGGACTAACTATGATACAACGATCCTTCACATTTTGGTATTTACAAAGCTCTTTCCTCAGTGGGGAGGGAATATGGCTGTCAGGAAGATCTTCCTTTGAAAGACAAGGAGCCTGAGACCCACAGGGGTTGAGATGGGTTGTCTGGGGCCACCCAGTCAGTACCTGTCAAAGTCAAGAAATCTCCCCAAAGGCCTTCTCCAGCCTTCCCCAGCTGGGGCAGTGAGGGAGGGGGAGAAAGGACACTTTCCAGACCCTATCAGCATTAAGAAAGTTCTGGCCTAGGAGCTACAGTAGCCTGGTTCTATTCCCACTCTTCCACTGACTCACTCTGTGACCTTGGGTCAGTCATCTCCCCTCTTAGAGATTCAGGTTTTCTCATCTGCAAAGTAAAGGGGGTGGACTCTGGGGGTCTCCAAGGAACCATTTGGCATTGACAGTCTCTATGTTTAAGTGCTTAAAGACCATTATTTTTGACATTGGTGGCCCTATGATCTTATTACTAGGAGTACTCGCTTCACCGGTGCAGACAGCAACATCTCATCTTGGCCATGCCCTTCCATGGGTCCTTGAAGATCTCACCAATGCACAGGAGGGCTTCCTCTGAGCGTCTGAGCGCTTCATGGACAGTGTGCTGTCTACTGGGGCTTGGCCGGGCCCTGAAGCACTGCAGCCTACCCCTTTCCCCAGTCATACTTCTCTATGCCAATTTTGCCAACAGCAACACACATAACCAGCTACCTGGTAACACCTCAGCTGACCTTTACCCACTACCTATGTGGCTGCTGTCAATAATAACTAAGTTGGAGCAGTAGAAGAAGACAGAGGGAGAAAGACAGGCTATTGTTGGAAGGGAGCTCAGAGGGCAGCCAGTCCAACGCTCATCTGAATAGTTAAGATGGTCATCTTGGCCTTCCCCTGAAGGTCCTCGAGTGAGGAGGTAACACATTAATCACAGCAAACATGTATCTAGCACCATCTTACTGATCCACAGAAGGAGGCACTGAGGAAAAAGGGCTGAGGACTTGGGTCTGAGTACTAGCCTTGTGACTCTAGCTGTGTGACTTTGGCCAAGTCACTTCTCCTAGTCAGACTTCAGTTTCCTCATCTGTAAAATGAGAAGGTTGGATTTAATGACCTCTTTGGTCCTTGCCAGGCCTAAACCTCTGATCCTATGGACAACCTTGCAAAGCAGGTAGTTAAGCTGCTGCTGCTGCTACTGCTACTACTACTACTACTACTACTACTACTACT
>NW_027185782.1:724864-828386 GCF_028583685.1 Petaurus breviceps papuanus | reverse complement strand
CATCCTGTTCTTCCCCAGTGATTTGCTTGCTGGCGCCATTGAGAGAAGTGCTGCGGAGGAGAGCTGAGGCAGAACATAAGCCCTCCCCTGAAAATAAGCCCTCTGGTGTTTTTCTTTCCAAAAAATTAATAAGACAGTGTCTTATTATCGGGGAAACACGGTAATACCACCACCACCACTGCCACCATTACTATTACTATAACTAATAGTAATAATAACTGACCTTTATGTAGCACCTTAAGGTTTGCAAGGTACATTACAGATATCTCATTTGAGCCTCACAATTATCCACAATAAAGGCAGGGGCTATTATTCTCCCCATTTCATAGATGAGGAAACTGGGGCCATGAAAGGTTAAAGGACTTGCCTAGGGTTACATAGCTAAGCATCTGAGGCAGAACTTGAACTCGGGTCTTCCTGACTCTAGTGCAAGCATGACACCCCTCTATTTAAATGTTTCCAGGGCCTCCAAGGCTGAGAATCTAAATTCCTTGAGGACAGGACATGCTTCCTTTTTGTCTCGGTGACTCCAGGGCCTGGTAGACATTAGGCAGTTAATAACTGCTTATTGAACTGAAGCTAAGGGCTGAAAGCCCAGAGGACATCTGGTTCAAACCATATCTGAAAAGGAATCTCTCTGCAGTATCTACCCTGCCCTGACCTCCCCAAAGCCTTCATTTAAAGACCTCCAGTGAGACAATACTATCCTTCTATCTTGTGGGCTGACCAGCTTCAGAGACCTCCCCTATCTTTAGTCTCCAAAGCTTCCCATTACCTTAGGCTCCACTGGTTAAGGCTCCTTCCTTGTCCTATAATGTGTGAGAGAACTTGGGAAAAGGGGAATGTAAGACCTTGAAGTAGAAAAGGACAGAAGAGAGAGGGAGGGAGGAAGAGAGAGACAGACAGACAGACAGAGAGAGACAGAGAGAGAGAAAGAGAAAGAGAGAGAGGGAGGGAGGGAGGGAGGGAGGGGGAAACAGAGGGAGAGAGAAGAAAGGGAAAGATGAGGTCAAAAAGGAAAAAGGGAAATAGCAGGGAAGAGAGAAAGGGGAGAAAGACAAGGAGAGGAGGAGAGAGGAGATGGAGGAAGAAAGAGAGATGAAGGGGAAAGCCAGGAAGAAAAAAGAAACAGAAGGAAATGAAAGGAGAGGAAAGAGAAATGAAAGGAGAAGAAAGAGAAGAAAAAGTGAGAAATCTCTTTTTTTCAAAGTATGGAGCCCTAGGTCCCCTCAAAAAGGGATTGTCTGCCTGGTCTAGTGGAAAAAAGTTGAGCCCCCACCCCAAATCTAGGCATGTATGCCCACACATACCATCGTGTTTCCCAATGTATGCACAATGGATCTAGACGCCACTTACCTTCAGCCAGACAGCCCAGAAGCAGGGCCATAAGGAGACCCAAGGGACCGATGACCAAGGACATGCCAGGGCAACGGGTGGGCCTCATCCTTGGCAGCAAGCTCTGACCTCCAACCTTGAGAGGCAACGGCCCCTTCAGCCCCTATGCTGCAAGACCCTGAGCCGACCTTCAGACGGGGCAGCGTCTACAAAAACAAACAATGAGGTAGGGGTCAGAGGGAGGAAAGGACATGGGGTAGTGGGAGAACAAGCAAGGATTCATGGCTTCAAATCCAGCGTACATTCAATCCTGTGCTATGGTCCTTGGGGGAAGAAAGAAGACCTGACCCACACCCTCCAGCAGCTCTTAGGATGGATGGGGAGAAGGGATTCATAAACACACTGAGCTGCTCCTGACTCTTCCCTCTCTCCCCATGCAGTCAGCTGCCAAACCCTGCTGCCCCACACACTGCTAAGATTTTGAGAGTTCCAAAGACCAGATTTAGAGCTTTGAAGGGACCTCAAAGGTTACAGACTCCAACCCCCTCATTTACACAGGAGAAAACAGGTCAAGCAAAGGATGTGAAATGACCTGTCCCAGGTCACAAAGGGAGTAAAGGACAGAGGGACTCTGCCCTTGGACTTCACACTGGACATCCTTACCCCTGCACCCATACTGCTTTTGCAAGGAGAGTTGGAAAAGAGATCAGAAATGGAGAGGCTGGTGAGGGGCTTACTGCACTATATAGATGGGGCAAGAAGGAAAAAAGTTTGAGCAGAGATAGGTGAATCTCTCTCTCTCTCTCTCTCAGCCAAGGAGAACAAATCCAATACCCTAGAACCCTGGACAGAGGGAGTTGCCTTCAGGAATCTGCCCCCCAAGGCTCTGGGGCTTGGTCCAGACCACAGGGTAGGGCACCCAGGGCAGGGCAGGGTAAAGTAGAATCTCAAAGAGTACTTCCCAAAGCTAAAAAGGAAATTTGACTGGGTGAGGACCCAAAGACTGGTGGTCTGCTGGCAGAGAAGCCACAACCTATGTCCTACCACCAATCTGCAGAGTCAGGGAGCTTAGATCGAGAGCCAAGGATACAGAAACCTCAACTCATAGACCCACCCAAGCCCTAAGATTAGGGCAAGGGCTGGTCTTCGGTCTCACTTCCCCATCCCCATCTTGTATCCCAGGGGGATGTGGACGTGTCCTACACCAAGCTGGGAACGGTCTCCTCATCCGGAACCCAACTCATGGCTATCTGAGGAGGGTAAGGCCCTGAGCTTCATGGGAGTCTGATAAGTCTCCTCTATTCCTTGATACTGTGTTGAGTGAGGGAAATGGCATGGTTAGATAGATAACAGCCTATCTAACTGCAGCCTGAACCTGGCCCCTAGCTGGCTACCTCACCAATATCCTTGGTCCCCAGGAGGGCCGGGTTAGAAGTGTCAGTGACTCAGGTCACCCCACTCCAGGCTGCTGGCTTCCTCACTGCCCAGTCTCTCTCACTCTGAGCCTGCTGACTGAGGGGCTGGGGTGTCACACCATCACTTTCTCTATGGCCATAACACATAACAGTTGCTGAAGGATGCCACACAGATGCTCAGACAGATGGACAGAGAGGCTGGGCCCAGAGCAGGTGGAGCCCATGGGGTGTGGGAGTGAGGCCACCGGCCCTGAACGGCAGTGTGTATCCAGTCCCTATTGTGGGGCCCACCTCGTGCTCAGACAGGCAGGGGACAGAGCAGGTCCCTGCCCTCAGAAACCCCCATCTGGCTGGAGACAAGGTTCACCCAGGAAACGCTTGGAGAACCACTTAAGACAGGATCAAACTGAGTGCTGAGGCATGATGCAGACTTAGGTCCCCAGAGCTGGGGCAAGAACTAGGCACTCAGCTTGGATAATAGAAATGGGCTTGGCCCTTGGCCCAAGACACTGGCCCCTGACAGTTTTCCTTGTCCTGCTTCTGACCTTGCCACTCCCCCCTCCTACCCCCTTGATATGGGCAGGCATCAGGATGCTTCTTTCTTTCTCCATCCATACTCTCCCTCTTGGTGATCTCATCTGTTGCCATGGCTTCCATTCACATGTCTATGTGGCTGACTCCTAATTCTAAACCTCTAGGCCAGACCTCTCACCTAAGCAACAGACCCAGGCTTAGAATCCCAGAATCCTGGTGTTCAAAGGGACCCCAAAAGCCATCCAACTCAACTGATGGTGTGCACAGGAATCCCCTCTGAAGCCTCCCCAACAAGAGGCCATGCAGCGTTCCCTTGGAGACCCCTGGGAAGGAGCAGCTCTCTGCTTTCTGAGGAAGCCTAAATCACCTTTCAATGGCTCCTACCATTAGCAAGTTTGTCTTAGTGTCAAGACAAAATCATCCTTTGCTGCTTTCTACCTGCTGTTTCTTGTTCTGTCCTATGGGACCAAAGAGAACAAGCTTAGTCCCACTTTCAAATGATCTGATGACCACGCATCTGCCACCCCCTCCACCCAGTTTTCTCTTCACCAGGTGAAAAAACCCCCCTTGTTTTAACAGATCCTCAAATGGCATGGCCTTTTAAGAAACTTGGTCCCCATCCTCTGACTGTGCTCCAGTTCGCCAATGTTCTCTTCAGAATGCGGTTCCATACTGGAACCCAAGCATTCCAGATGCACAGGGCAGAGGGAGGACAAAGGAGGCTGACCTCCCGTGTTTGGGGCATTCTGTAGTACCTTTTCTCTTGGTCACTGGGACACACTGCTGATTTACATTGAGCTCAAAGTCCATTAAAAATTCCTGTCTTTTCCACACCACCTACTGCCTAACTGTGAGTCCCCCACCCATTGTATGTTTCTGTAATTATTTTCAAACCAAGTTTAGGATTTTATATTTATCTCCATTAAAGGTCATCTTTAATTAGACTTCTTTAAGTCTGTTAAGATTTTTTTCAGATACTGATTCTGTCAACCAATGTATTAGCTATCTGTCCCAGCTTCATGTCCTCTCCAAATCTGATGAGCATGTCATCTATGATTTTCATCCAGGTCATGAACAAAAATAGTGAACAGAATGGGACCAAAGATAGATTCCTGGGATACTCCATTAGAGACCACAATCTACTTTTACATTGGTCGATTACAAACTATTATAGTTTAGTTATTCAATTTATTTCTAATCTACTCAACTACACTCTCTACCCAATCCATACCTTGCTCTCAAGGTGATTGTGAGGGTCTGTCAACCCTCACACCAGGATTTCTTTATCAAGAATTCATGAACTTAAAAAAAAATGTCAACAACTGTCTTTTAATACAGTTTCATTTCATCTTCTGTGTTTAACAGCATTATTCTGAGAAAGGGTTCATTGGCTTCAGCAGACTAATTTCCAAATGGGTCCATGATGCAACAAAGTTTAAGAAGTACCCTTGTTTAAACCTAAGTGCGCCAACAACCAACTTCTCAACAAGAAATAAAAAGGAACAAGAGGTTAGTCTGATGAGACTCGTCCTTAACGAACCGATGCTGGCTCTTAGTGATCAACCCTTCTAGAGGCTCGCCATCTGTACCTTTAATAATACACATTTTAGAATTTTCCCAGATGCTTTCCAAAGGTGAGAAAAGGAAACATTAAACTCACTGGTCTGTATTTTGGAGAGTGCACCTTCTACCTGGTTATTGGATTTTTATTTCCTGTAACTGGGTGAGCAGCTCTGATAGATGAGGTACTCTCACTGATGACCAAGTAACTTAGTGAGCCGGAAGGTGGGGTGAGCATGCCTGGATCCGCTTCACAACCAATTCATTTCAGAAAGTCCATCAGCCCACTTGTGATCTGCCTCTCTCCACCTACCCTCTGGATTTCAATTCCAAAATTAAATTGGTTGCGTTTTGGTTCAGTACTGATGCATCACAGCTGGGCAGGGCCCAGCAAAGGTTTATTTTTCTCCCCTAAATCATGGGGTGATTAGCCCAAAGAGAAGACTTTGGGGGGCAGCAGGAAATGAATGGGAACAAAAAGACAACTTTGTCTTAAAAAACCAAAATAGACTAATTGTAATTCAGGACAGGTGGAGAAGCAAAACACAGAAGAATTATACAGCAGAAAAGGACCTCAGATGATCAAACACAGAACATCAGATTTGGAAAGACCCTCAGAACATGGAATGTCAGAGCTGGGATGGCCCTTGGGGTACGGAATTTCAGAGCTAGGATGGCCCTTAGAACATGGAATTTCAGAACTGGGAGTGATCAGAGACCATCTAGCTCAAACCCCTCATTTTACAGAGAGGGAAAGTGAGGCCCAAAGAAGGGAGATATTTCATCCTAAGACATGCAGTAAGTGAGGAGCATGGTCAGCACTAGAATCCAGGTCTCTTGATTGTTCACATGGAAATCACCCTAGCACACCACACTATTTTCCCATCTTTCCCTGCTTTCAACCCTCTCCCCACTGCTGACACCCCCTTCCCCCCCCCCCCCCCCCCCCCCCCCCCCCCTCCCCTGCCACCATCCCCAACTCAGTTCCTTGCCCAGGGGTGAGCAGCCAGCAGCTATCAGTCAATGACTTGAAGATAATGATAAATTCCTGACAGCGAATGGCCTCGCTCCAGCATCTCATTAAGACTTCTGATCCTGGTGTCCCTTCCCCTTGCAGCCGACTGGGTGCCCGATGGGCAGCATCTATGAGCTGGGCCTGGGCACTGGGCCCCAGGCTCCTTGCAGCTGACAGGGGCCCTGGAATTACCAGCATGCCTGCTCATTCCTTTTTCCTCAAGCAAGCAAGCCAGCATCCAGCCAGAGAATATGCATCCCCTTATCTCACCACCCACATCCATTTGCATAATTTTAATCTTTCTCACCAATGAGCATGAAAAAATTAGTTTTCCACTATTTTATCTTCTCTATGCCTTCGAGAAACAGGGTCCCTGGTTCCTGCCAGGGGCTGAGGGGGAAGTGGGAAATCTTATTTCCCAATCCTCTGTCAGGCTGCTCCCCAGAGCTTTGGGTTCAACTAGACAGAGACCAAGCCTTACTAATCTCCCCAGTCCTATAGCCCTCTCCAGGTTTGGCTCCAGTGTGGTTCTAGAAGAAACAGAGAAGGAGTGACACAGCTCTGCTTTGGGGGAGCTCTCAGTCCAGGGGAGATGGAGAAGAAGCAGCCTGGAGTCCTGTCCTCCAAGGCTAGATGCCTAGCAGTATGTTGGATTAAACATAATTCAACACTAGACTGTAGTTCAGACCTTAAGGGGGACAATGGAAGGGCAAGGTCTTGTAGGGTTGGGTGGGTGAGTGAAGAAAAGCTCTTTGGAGAGAGATGGCTGAGCCTCCAAGTACTGTGACCTTGGCCACAGAGAAAACAACTGCAAAAAACGCCTTTGAGGAGGAGGATGGCATCTTCAAGGCTCAGTGACGTAAGCACTCTACACCTACCACTTTTCTCTTTGTCATCCATTATATCACCTCTCCTCCCTTTTCTCAATCTTCATTCTTCTTGACCACCGCAGTTTTTGACACTGCCAATCACCCCCTTCCTGATAGGTTTTCTCTCCTACCTATCTGACTGTTCCTTCTCAGTTTCCTTGGCTGGATCTTCATCTGGTATCTCCCAGGGCTCTGTCCAGGGCCTTCTTCTCTTCTCCCTCTATACAACTGCACTTGGTGATCTCCTCACTCCCGTGGATTCAATGATCATCGCTATATTGATGATTCTCAAATCTACTCCTCAGCCCTAACCTCTCTACTGACTCTCCAGTCTCACATCCAGAACTGTCTACTGGACATCTCCAACTAAATGTCCTGTAGACATCTTAAACTCAGCATGTCCAAAACTGAATTCATTATCCTCCCTCTTCCTAACTTGCCCAGCACAGAAGCGGGTACCCCCATGCACCCAGAGTCCAGGTTCCCAGCCCAGGTGTCATCCTGGACCCTGACATTCTCACCCTGCTCCCCACCCCTATCCAATCTGTGGCCAAGACTGGTTGGTAACATTGATCATATACACTCCCTTCTCTCCTCTGACACAGACATCTTCTGGTGCAGACCCTCATCATCTCATGCCTAGACTCTGCTGGTGGATCTCCCTGGATCTCCTCAGGAGAGACCTCCTCAGGTCTCTCCCCCTCTCCCCAGTCCATCTTCCCTTCAAAGCCATCTTGCTAAAGCACAAATCTGACTATGTAAACTCCAGTGCCCATCATCTCTAGGATCAAATATAGAATTCCACTTGGCTTTCAGAACTCCTCCCAACCTGTCCCCTTCCCCTTCCTTTCCAGCCTTCTCACGCCTGGCTGCCCTCCATGCAGTCTACGATCTGGTGAAGCTGGCCTCTTCCACCTTCCGACTCTGCCTTTTCACCAGCCGTGTCCTGTGCCTGGATGCTCTCCCTCCTCACCTACTTGCCTTCCTGGCTTCCCACAGATCTCTGCCAGGGTCTGAACGTGGCCTCTTCCAGTCCTCCTTAATCTTGGTGCCTTCTCTCTGAGATAATCTCTGCAGACAGCTTGTTTGTACAGTTATTTGCATGCTGTTTGCTCCTTTAGACTGGGAGCTCCTTGCAGGCAGGGACTGACTTTTGTCCTTTTTTTTGTATCTCCAATGCCTGACACCCAGTAGGTGCTTAATAAGTGCTTTCTGCCTGACTCTGGTACTCCAAGGTTCACGAAGCACCCTGCTCACTGTAGTCATGTGCAGTACAGTTAAGTAATTTGCCCAAATCATGAAGCTATTAAGTCTCAAAGGCAGGATTTGAACCCAGGTCTCCCTGAATCCAAGTCTAGTATTCTAGACTTCTATCCATGATCTCATTTTATTGTTCCAACCCCCAGCAGTCCAATGGGAAAAGTGCTAGGCTTGGATTCTAATTATGCCCCTCATGCTGCCCAGCTGTGTAACCATGGGTAAATCACTTAACCTCTCTGAGACCTGGTTTCTAATCCACAAAACAGTGATAGTCATAGCAGCAAACCTTATCCTATGGGGTTACTGAGAAAATGGAATGAGATGAACCTTAAAATATTGTACAAGTGTTAGTTATTATACTGATCATCAGCAGATGAAATCTCCTCATTTAATAGTTGAGGAGACCCAAGTCACCTGGTGAGTTAGGGGTGAAGCTTTCCATAAGGCCCTCCGATAATCAGTGCTCCACTAACCCCGACCAGTGGGACCCCGGCTCTCTCAGCTTGGCCCAGCACTGCTTTCTCCTCTTTACCAGCTGTTCCCACCTGGTCATGACCTTGAGAGAATCCAAAAGGGGAAGCAAGAGACCACAAGAAGACAGGGGCGGGGGTGGGAGGGATGCAGTAGGGAAGTGAGTGAGCCACAGAACATGGGACAGTTCCTGCTGGGCCGGGGGCCAGGTGGCCCTGACGTCAGCTTCCCGACACCCCTCAGATCTCATGTTCTGCTAATGGTAGGGCTCTTGAGTTTCCCCCCTTCATTTTCTCCCTCCCAGAAAAAGAGGTCATTTGTGTGACCAAAAGCATAATGACAGAGTTGGGGTTCCCTGGGTCAGGACCCAGCCCTCTCCACCCCCCTACCCCCATCTTCTCTAAAAATACTAGGGCAGCCCATCCAGGCCAGGCCCAGGGCGAGGTTGGGGGAAGGGAAAAAACTGGAGAAGGCTGGGGGCAAGACAGGGCAAAATGTCTCAGAGTGTTCCTGGCTTTGAACCCTGTGACTTTGAGAGTCACTTAAAACTCTCTTGGCTTAATCACCCCCTGTGAAATGAAGGGTGATTCCCCAAATATTGAAATCCTGAAATTCTATGGAGAGTCAGAGAGAAGAGGGATGGGACCCACTGCTATCTAGGGCCTCTAGCTGTCCTCACACAACAAATCATGGAATTTGAGGGTGGGAAGAGACTTTAGAGGTCACCCAGCCCCTCATTCTAGAGAAAAGGTGTGATCCCTCCCTCCCTCTCCTCACAAAGGGCCACTGACTCCCAAAGCTAGCTGTGGGAATCTGGGGAGACCATGAGGTCTGTGGCCAAACCCAGAACTTGCTTGATGGCTGATGCCCTCTACAATCTGGTCCTGCTCTCCCTTTCCAAGTCTTCACTCTCCTTCATTCCCCTGCACACTTCCAGACAAACAGGCAACTCTCTGCCCATGTCCCCCACTCTCACCCACCAACATAAGTCCTAGCTCTCCCACTTCCAGGATTTTGCTCCCCTGATTCACCTGGATTCCCATCCATCTCTGAAAAGCCCAAAGAATACTCCCTCTGTGAGACTCCCCGGATACCCACAGGGTAGACCACAGCACTCTGGACACATCTGCTGAGTGAATAAATGATTAGATGAATGAATGCACGGCCAACGGAGTGACAGGGACGGTCAGTGTTTTAGGAGCCCCTGTGAGGCGAGCTCAGGACTGGGCCCCTCACCCCTCCTCCACTGCCATGCTCTGACATCACCTGCCATGACGTTCCTGCCTTCTGCTTCTAGCCTAGGTAAATGCCACATGGTCGTTGGGATCATTCAGTGTCAGCTCGTGGAGGGCCTTGGAGACCCTACAGTAAGGCTAAGGCCCACACTGGACAAAGGGGGGGATTTCTGCCCCAAAGGAGGGATAAGAACCGTGATGGGAGCTGGAGCCAGAGGGGAGCCCAGAAACCTCCAGCTCCACCATGGCCCGGAACAGGACCTCCCTCCCTCCAGAGGCAGCTGATGCCACTTCTGGATAGTTTGAGTTCTCCCTCATTTCTAGACCAAACCTGCCTCTCTGCAAGCCTTGTAACTCATCCCCTTGATGAGGCCAAATGTAACCAAAGAAACACCTGGAGCCCACGGAGGCCCAAGAAGTGGCCTGGCTCTCTTCGGACAAGAGGAGGAGAGCGAGGGGCCTTC
Organism: Petaurus breviceps papuanus; assembly: GCF_028583685.1. NCBI lineage: Eukaryota > Metazoa > Chordata > Mammalia > Diprotodontia > Petauridae > Petaurus > Petaurus breviceps. The sequence goes on along the minus strand of NW_027185782.1, from coordinate 818,228 downwards.
TCTAGGAAGCCTAGGCCCAGGAACAGGGGAGGCATACTGGAGGTCAAAGGAGCAGCACATCAGAGCCAGGATATAGACCTGGAACCGTGGCTCTCAGTCCAACACCATTTCCAGTACAGCAGGGTGCTTCCCCTTCTGATACCTCTTCCCCATGAAAGCCTTAGAGAGCTGGATGTAAAATCCTGTTTGACCCCTTCCCACCTTTATTCTCATACCCTCGTACTCCTACAGACAACAAGCTCCAGGGACACTGGCCTCCTGGCGCTTCTTCCCATGTGCCACTCCCTGCCTTTGCCCTAGCTGTCCCCCAGGGCTGGAATGCGTGACCTTCCTTTGAGTCCCAGCTAAAATTCTCTGTCCCCCAGCTGATTCTGTACATAGCCTGTTTATGCACAGTTGTTTGCATGTTGTCTCCCCTATTATACTGTGAGTTCCTTGAGAGAAGTTTTTGCACAGTGCCTGGCACATAGTAGGTGCTTAATGAATGCATGTTGATTAGAGTAGCTGCTTAATAAATGCTTATTGATTTGAGTAGGTACTTAATAAATGCTTGTTAGTTTGAGTCGGCACTTAATAAATGCTTATGATTTGACTTAAGTCAAATTGACAAGCATTTATTAAGTACCTATTATGAGCTAGGATGTAAAATTGGAAGAGACCATAGAGATAATTTAGTCCAGAGGTGTCAAACACCACATAAGTCCCCCGTGAGCTACTCAAATCAGGTTAAAATGTAATTGGGAAACATTTAACAAAATAAATAAAACACATATAATATTAATGTGTTTTTCTTTTTTTTTTTTTTTTGCTTTTTGGAGGGCAGATGGGGTTAAGTAATTTGCCCAAGGTCACATGGCTAGGTTTTGTGTTAAGTGTCTGAGGCCACATTTGAACTCAGGTCCTCCTGACTCCAGGGCTGGTGCTCTACTCACTGCGCCACCTAGCTGCCCCATTAATATGTTTTTCTAACTCAATAGGGTTCCTTCTATACAGTTTAATGGTTCCTGTTTGTATTTGAGCGTCACAACTCTGATCTAGTACAACCCTCTCCTATGACAGAGAAAGTAACTGAGGGCCAAATTATATCCCTTCCAGTCACAACTGGGATAAGAGGTCAAAAGGTGTCCAGGCTTAATTCAATTCAGTATAATAACCAATTATTGGTTGGACAGGGTGGGAGTGAGAAGGGAGAATGTGCAGGCTAACCAGCCTATTTCCCTGCCTATGCAGAGGGCTGAATCTCTAGGATGGTGGCTTGGCCTCCCCATGGACAAGGGCTGGGAGATGGGGAAGCTCTGGAACAATGATCTTCCCCAGCACCCAGCAGGGACCAGGGGAGGCAGGAAACAGGGGCCTCGGGCAGTCAGCTTCCAGAAAAAGGGGCAAACTCCTTGGCTGCCCCCTCTGTCCCCAGAGACAGGGCTTCAAGAAAAAGAAAACAAAAAAAGAAAACGCCCTACCATCAGAAAAGGAAGGAGAGAGCATCTGGGAAGCTGTCCCAGCCACAAAGACGGGGTGTTTCCAACAGTGTTGTTCTGATTCTTCTGCTCCACTGCCCTTGTCTGAGTCTCTGCACATCTGCACTGGGTCCTAGCCATGGGCGCCAGCCCCACATCTGGCTTCAGCCTTCCACCCCTCTCAATATGCTCCTGGCCCAAACTCCCTGCCCCCCCCCCAAAAAAAAAATCAGGGCCCAAAGTGGTGAAATTACTTTCGTAAGGTCGCCCAGCTTAACAGAGTGCTGGAGTCAGGAAGATCTGGGTTCAAACCTTGCCTTAGACACTGAGTGAGCCTGGGTAAGTCATCTCACCTTTCTGAAACTCAGTTTCCTCATCTCTGAAATGGGATAATAACAGAAGCTACTTCACCGAGTTCCTGTGTTCTCTTTTCCATAGATCTTTCCAGCTCTAACAATTGTGTTCTCAGGTCGGCTCCAATTCTGATGTTCTATTACTTAGAAACTGGATGAAGCCACCTCCTCTGCTAATCGCTACTGCCCAGAATCACTGCCCAGGCCGGCAGCAGGGTCCCTAAAGGTTTACTCGGCCTCTACTCCCAGCTCTAATTATAATAATAGCAAGCATTTACACAGAGCTTCACATATGGTATCTCATTTGTCTCCACAACCCTGGAAAGTAGGAGCCATTATTATTAGTTCTCATTTTATAGATGAGGAAACGGAGGCCCAGAGAGGTTAGGTGGCTTGTCCTGGGGTCACACAGCTAGTAAATAACTGAGGAAGGATTCAAACTCAGATTTCCCCAACTCCAAGCTCAGTGCTCTATGTACTAGGCCACCTACCTGCCTCAACTACAAGAATCCAAGGGAAACATTTGGCCTAGGTGAGTGACATTGAACCAGATGTTCTTAGGCTCGCCTCCTGGGGATTCAGGCTTATAATTCTCTGCTTCGCCCCCTGCCCTAGGCACGAGCCATGGCCTTTCCTGGCAGCTCTGTGGTCAGCCTCCTAATACACAGGGCTGCGTCCTGCCTTTCCCTACCTGGTCCTCCTGCACAGCTGGCCTGAAGCATCCTACTCATGTCTACCTTTGGTGATAGCCTTCTACCTCGATCCACAGGAGGATAGACCTACCTCCTCAGCCTGGCCGGGCACCATACAGTCCTGTTCTGTCCTCTCTTTCCTACTTGCTCATCCTGATCCCCCTCCCCGTCTCCCCACAACAAGGACACAGTCATCTCTGTTTCCCCTAAGCTCCTCAGCCTTAAATGTCCTTGGCCCTGAGCACAGAGGGCCTTGAGCCATCTCATCTACTGTTTTCCTGGACTGTTGCTTAATACTACGTGAGTGAATCTTATCTCTTCAACTAGACCCTGCTCCTTCTGTGCCAGAGGAACGAACACGGGCCCAAGAGGAGGGCCCAGGGAAGTCAGACAAGGAGGGCCAGTATGTTCAAAGGGTTCCCCTGTCTCCTCAACATCTTCTGCTTCTCTGCCCCACCAGATCCCATGGGGGCTAGAAGCTAGGTGCTTTGTCTCAAAGCGAGGACGACTGCACAGTTCCCCATTTCTTGAGGAATGTTAACTTTTTAGATGTGGGAGGACACTCAGAACTGCATTTTACAGATGCGGAAATGAGGCACAGACTCACTCAAGACCACACAGCGTCAACAGTAGCGCCAGGACTGGAACTCAGGTCTCCTTCTGCCTAGCCTGGGGCCCTCCAAGTTTCTGATCTCCAGTACATCATGCCTCAGCTCAGATGGAAACCAGGGATCCCTAGGGCCCAACCAGCCACCAAGATATTCCAGCACTTAGCAAAGAAGCTTGGTTTGACTCAGGGTCCATTGAGTACAAAGCAAATCACTTTTGGAGTAAATGAGGCTGGGGATAGGCTTTCACAGCCCTGCTATAGGCACAATCCTCACCCATGGAAGGCAGAGATACCCTGAGCTGGTAGGGAAGGATTGGGGGAGGGGAGCCACAGGTTACTGAAGGCCAGAAGAACTGGAAGAGGAGAGATACTAGCCCCCCAAATTATCCAGATTTGTTGTTGGTGGTGGTGTTCAGTCAATCAATCAGTCGTGTTTGACTCTTTGTGACCCTATATGGTGTTTTCTTGGCAAAGAAACTGGAGTAGTTTGCCATTTCCTTCTCCAGTAGATTAAGGCAAACAGAGATTAAGCGACTTTTCCAGGGTCACACAGCTAGTGAGTGTTTGATTCCGGATTTGAACTCAGGTCTTCCTGACTCCAGGCCCAGCATTCTATCCACTGAGCCTCCTAGCTGCCTCTAGCTCTCCACTGGTCCCAAAGATTATTGGGGGTCAAAAGGACTGCTAAAGATGAACTCAAAGAGGTCCCAAAGATTAGTCAGAGAGACTGGTTAATCGAGAGGTACCACTGGTCCCAAATATCACTGAGGGCCATAAGGACCGGGAGAGGGGACTGGTGGTCCTGAAGATTATTGGGGGCCAGAAGGCACTTCCTCCCCAGGTTCTTATGAAGAGGACCAGAGCTCAGCAAAGCACATGGGATAATGGGAAAATCATTCTGCTAAGAGCTCAGAGGACCTAGTTCTAGTTTTGATGAGATGTGTTATCTTGGGTAAAGCACTCTCTTCTTGGGACTCCAGTTTCTCCATCGGTAAAGGGAAGGGGTTAGAGAAGGGAATTTGGCACAGTAGAAGGAGCATTGGATTCGAAGTCAAGGGAACCAGGTTCAAAGCTTTGGCACCATTTCTGGGAGATCCCAAACAAGGTGCTTAATCTCTCCTGGCCTCCATTTAGTCATCTATAAAATGAAGGGAGTGAGACCCAATGATCCCCAAGGTCCCCTCCATCAAGTCCCACGTTCTTCATGGCTGGTCTCCAAAGTACATAAATGATGAGAAAAGGGAGCTGCTGGTGAAGTTTCTGCTCCTTACCTTGCAAAGCCCCTCCCTTCTTCCCCCTGTACCTCTTCTAAGGGGTCTTCTAAGGGTCCGTCAATAAGTACATTAGTGTAGAATTGTATAATATTAAGCACCTACCATGTGCCAGGGACACAAAGAAAGGCAAAAACAACTCCTGCCCTCAAGGAGCTTGCCATCTAATGAGGGAGATGCAAATACCTAGGTATATACAAGCGATATACAGAGTAAATGAAGGTAACTGGGAAGGGCATGGCATTAGCAGTTGAGGGGGGTGGGGGGCTGAGAAAGGCTTCCTGTGGACAGATCCCCTAATACTCAGCTATACAAAATCTCATACTTTCCAAAACACTTTCCCATCACTTCTCAAGTAGGATTTTCCAATCCTTCCTTCCATCTGTGTGACCCTGGACAAGTCCCTTTTTGTCCCTGGGTCTCAGTTTCCTCATCGATAATATGAAATTGTTGGGCTACATGGCTTCTGAGGTCCCTTCCAACTCTAGATCTAAAGTCTACCACCCCCAGGAAGTTTAAAGGGCAGAAATTATTCTCTCCACCTGACAGATGAGGAAATTGAGGCCGGAGATGGTGACCCACCTACAGGTCCACAGTAACGTCAAGGCAGAGACAGGGCTCAAAGCCAAGGTTTCCTGACTGCTGTGGACACCCTTCACTCCACAATGCTGCTGGCTCCCCTCTCTATTTCTACTGTCACTGCTACTTAGCCCTGGACTCAGAAGTACGATGAATTGGATGCAGCAGGCTCTCTGGGAACTCCAGCCCCATGTTATTCTGAAGGGGAGTTCTATCTCCATTCCAGCTTCCCCTTTTCTCAGCCCAATTTTATTCACTGGGTAGGCCTGGCATACAGGGTGCAGAAAGGTGCCTGCCACAGGGTGGTCCTTCCCCTTTGCCCCCGGCCTGATGCTTCTGATAGGAGGCTACTGTTTAAGGCATTGCAGATGCCCATCCATCCGTCTATCGGTGGGCTGGGATAGACAAGCACCCGCAGTCAGGGCTGCAGGCACGTTCACATGCCTCCCCAAGCACCTGGCCGCTCCAGAGTGGCCTTTTTTCCTCTGTAGAGTGGGCCAGGCCCTTAATCTCCCCCAGCTCTGTTCCACACTTCAGGGAGCTCAGAGCTTAGTGGTTTTCATCTTTCCTGAGCCATCCCGAGAAGTGCCCAACTCCCAGGAGTCCCAGCCTCCGATGCCTCCTCCCCCACAGCCCTGGAAATAGGATTTGGGATGCTGATGTGTAGAGGAGAGAAGAGAAGAGATCATGTCACCCTCTGAGAAAGGGGGCTTGAGGAAAGCCGGAGGAGCTCACAAGAAATGTGTGTAAAGCAATTCTGTAGAGGCCTTCTTGACTTACAAGCAGCTTGTTTGACTCTCGTAACAGTCCCGTGAGGTCAACAGTATACATTTCACCCCCTACCCTGGCCCCATTTTACAGATGGAGGTGTGGCAAACCAAGTCAAATCAAGTCAACAGGCATTCATTGAGTGTCCACTGAGTGCCAGGCACAGTGTGCCAGGCACTGTGCTAAGCTTTATACAAAAAGAAGCAAAAGCCCATCCCTGCCCTCAAGGAGCTCACAGAATAATGGGGGAGACAACAGGCAAACAACCAGGTACAAAAAGCTGCCTTGGGATAAAGTGGAAATAATCAGCAGAGAGAAGGCATAAAGACAGAGGGATGGCCCACACATCCTAGGGCTAGGAAGTTCCCTTTTCTCCCAGCAGCTCAGTGGGCTGGTTAATATGGGAGTTCTCATTGCCAAGATCGAGCGGCTGGGACATGGCAGAGCCATGACAGGAGCCCCGGGCTGTCCCCTCTAGCCCAGTGCCCTGGTTTCCTAGGCCTAGTTCTGCTTGTTCCTCCAAGAAAATCTGGTTTGGCTCTTTCCCATCCATCCCCCTATGGACCTCTCGGGACTCAGGAATTTCATATAAAAGTCAGGGGGACAAGAGGATCCCACCTCAAAGAGCCTAATGGGAGAGAGAGGGGTAGACAGGGACAGAAAGAGATAGGGAGGGAGGGGGAGAGAGAGGGAGAGACAGAGAGAAGATGAGAAAGGGAAGGAGGGGAAGACAGAGGAGAGAGGAGAGGAAGAAAGGGAGAGGGGGAGAGGGCACGGGGTTGGGGTCGCGGGGGGAAGTATATGCTCTGTAGGGCCACAAAGCAAACTGACAAAAAGATGATCTAAGTTCAGCTCAGTCTTTTCTACTCCAGTAACCCTTTGCTAGACATTCAAGGCAGGTGTTGTATCTTAAAACTCTATGGAGCCCTGGGCCGAGCAAAGGATCTGGCCCATAGCAGAAGTTCAGGACATGCTTGGTACCTCAGTTTCCCTACCTGTAATATGGGAACACTAATGCCTGAACTACTTCCTTCACAGGGACATTCTAAGACTCCAGTAAGATAACACACATAAACTCTCTATAAACCACAAAGCACTACAGAAAGGCCAGTTATTACTACTACTCTTTCTTCTGGGATTGGATGAATTGTAGCTTAAGGAGATTATTCAGAGGGCGCCTTAGTCAGAATGATAGCTGACCAGGAATCACATCTGTCTGATTCCTGGACAGTGCTTACTGGCCTCCAATCCAACACCTTCTGAGATGGGAAACTCACTACCTCCCAGGGCACAGCACTTTTGGATGGCTCTCATTTTTTTCCTTATCCCTGCTGAAGCTGGACTCTCTGTGAGTTTTCCTGAGGTGCCCCTAATTCTAACTCTGAGGCCAGGCAGAGCAAGTCTCATCCCTTTTCCACAGGACAGGCCTGCAAATACTTGAACCCCGTGGTCATGCCCTAACCAGTCACCTTTTCTTCCACTACATGGACATCTCCAGGTCCTTCAAAGGATCCCCGGTCCTCTCTCCCCCCTTCTTATCTGTGCTGTTCTCTGGATGTGCTCCCTGCTCCCTCCTAGATATTAAAGCCCTTCCTACAAAGGTCCCCAGAAATGAATGCAGTACTCCGGGTGTGGTGTGAACAGAGTGGAGGAGGACATTCTCTGGATGTGTAGGACGGTGGATTGTGGGGAGAGGAGTAAGAGTCACACACAGGTGGGGCTGTGGGCCCTGACTACAGAAGGCCTGCAATGTATGCAATGGAGAGAGTCTTGGATTGGGACTCAGCACGGCTAGGCTCGGGCTCCAGATCCACCCTGACTTGCTGGGTGACTAAGGGAAAACCCTTCCCCTCTCTGGGTCCTCAGGCAGCTATGGAGAAAGGCCCGAATGGAGTTAGAAGACCTAGGTTCGAATCCTTCCCTTCCCCCCAATCAATCAATAAACATTTAAGTACCTACTATGCGCCAGTTACTGTGTTAAATGCCGGGAATACCAAAAATGGCCATCGGCACCCTGCTGCTATTCTCTAGCGATGGAAGCTAGATTCTGTTTAGCTGCAGGTTGTATGACTCAGAGTAGAACTAAGCATCCCTTTCAGCCTTTTGGGACAGTCCATTCCATGTATCTAACCAGGGGTGAGGAACCCAAGACTTCAAGGCCACATGTGGCCTTGAGGCTACAAGTTCCCCATCCTTGACTTAACCCTATGACTTAGACCACGACAAAACCTCCCTAGACATTCCACACACAGAATTTCAGCACCATGTCCTGCTACTGCAGGAACAACCTTGAGGCCATTATACAAAGAATCTGCTTGTAATAGAGAATCAATTGTAATGGAAACATTAAAGCCAAGGGAACTATTATCAAAAAATAAAAAAGTTGCCATACAATTGAGGCCAAAAGCGGGTAGGAGAGAGGCTGGGGGTCACACTGCAAAACTGTGTCACAGACCCAAGTCTAGCTGAACCCTGCCATCAAAGCTGGCCAAGCATTACACCAGCCTGCCTGGCCACCCCACTGTTCCTGGCCATCCCCAGGGGCATGCACCAGTCCTCAGCATCATCAATAAGGACAGCATCTCTGATGCTCTAATGGGTTCAAATAGAGCTTTCCTACAACCATGGGAGATAGGCAGCCTAAGGTACTATTATTTCCATTTTGATAATGGCATTTGTAAACCAAGACTCACCCCCCCCCAACTAATGATAGCTAACATTTATATAATATTTACTATGTCCCAATCACTGTGCTAAATAAGTGCTTTACAAGTATTAATTTCATTTGATTCTCACAAAAACCTTTATCCTCATTTTATAAGTAAGGAAATGGAGGCAAACAGAGTTCATTGACTTGCTCAGGGTCACAAAACTAGTAAGTGTCTGAGGCTGGATTTGAAGTCAGGTATTTCTGACTCCAGACCCTGCACTCTATCATTTTGCTACCTAGACTGAGAAAAAGAATCTGGTTACATTGGAAGGAGAGGAGGACCCAATGAACACTGGCTCCAGAGCTGGCAGATGGCTTAAATAATAACCAAAGCTAGCACACAGCTAGTAAGGTTGAATGATCGCAAGTCCAGTACTAGGTAGATCTCAATTTATCAAGTGGAGAACAATAAATCAAAGGACTATTTAAAATCTCTGGTGAGGGTGAGGTTAGGGGAGTGCTATCGCAAGAAAGCAGTAGAGGCATGGAGAGGTAAAAGGAGAGAGTTCCTGTTGGCAAGGAACCCTTGTCTCTCTAGAAATGCATTCATCTCTTAGGTTGGGCATTGGCACATTGCGTTTGCTTAAATCAGGGCTCATTGTGTTTGCACATCTAGTGTACAGTCCCTGTACCAGGGAGGGTAGGGAACCTGGAAGGGCAGCAGTGTGTGCCCGCTGCTGATCCCCACTGCCTTCTTTGGGATTAATGCTGGAGAACATCCGTGCCAGTTCTGAGTCTGTGACTCTATTCCCATCCATAGCTGGTGGGGGTGCCAAGAAGGGCTGGTGGGCAAGGGCAGAAGAGCACAAAACTATTTTACTACCATAAATTTTTAAAAAATCTATTAATAGTTTCTAAATTAATAAAAAACAAATGAAAATCGCCCTTCTCACTGCTGCCAAACGGATTTTGCTTCTGAGGATTGTGGCCATGGCCAAGTCATTCACCTTCCTTACTTCTTCAATGGGGGCCACAGCCAGATTTCCCCTAAACTGCCATTGTTTTCTATGGGAAATTTCATACAACAGTTGGAAAATGATACATGATTTGTGCAGAAGACAGTCTCCCATACAAGGACTGAGTTTTGTGACTGACTCTAGTAACAGTTCCCTGTTACCATGGGAAGGTCACTTCCTTGCCCTAGTGGCTAGGGCCTAGCCTCTATTTCCTGATCTCTAAAGTGAGGGTGATTCTAACGAGACTTCACAATTTATGAAGCTCCTACTCTATATGCCATGCACTGAGCTGGGAATACCAAGGCCAAAACAAAACATTCCCTGCTCTTGAAGAACTTACATTCTATCAGGAGAAAACATCACACACACTTATAAGTCAGTACAAAATATATACAAAGTAATGTGGAGGGCACTTTAGTAGCTGGGGGGTTGGCAGGGGGAGTCTGGCCTGCACCTGACAAAAGGTCCCCTAATGAGTGGCCCCCCAGCCTTTGCTCAAAGATCCCTAGGATACTCTGCTAAGAGTGAATTGGGAGGAGGCAGATGGCTGGCAACTGGTTCTGCTTCAAGGCAGCCTTGCATAAAGGCTTTCAGGAGCTGGGCGGCTGCCCTACCCAGGGTCCAGAGGAGGAATCCAGGAAACAATAATGGATTCCTCCCAGCATTCAGTCACCCTCCCTATACCGCACGTGCATCCGCAAGGCCCAACATGCTCTCCTCACCCAGTGATGAGGAGTGAGTCATAGCCAAAAGTCAGGGGGCAAACCACAGGCATAATGCATAACGAAACAAAAAAACTATATAAAACACCTCCTGGCCCCATTCCTAAGTGCCTTGGCCTGGCTTACCTGCCAATATCCCCCAAAAGGGGGGCTCTCAAGGAATAGTCTGGTCATGACTCCTGGGCCAGTGTGCCACCCCAGGAAAGCAGCAGCCACCCCGGTCCCTCTGAGGGAGTTTCTGACAGATTGCTGGCTTCTGCCTTGCCCTGGAATTCAAGGCCCTTTTCACAGCTGGACCCCCACGGCTTTTCTGGAACCCTTTTGCTCCCTCCTGTCCTGGATGGGCTCATCCCTTCACTTACCCACAAACTTGCCAAGCTCATTCCTCCTTGAGCTCATGTCTTTGCTCCAGACATTTCCTTCTCCTGGAATGCCCTGATACCCCTTTCTAAATCTACCCAACCATCAAAGTCCTACCTCCTCCAGAAAGCCTTTCTGGATGGTTCCAGATCTCCACAGAATCACAACCAGGAATCAGAATCACAGTGTCTGAGAGTGGAATGGACCTCAGAGGCCATGGAGTCCAAACTATACCCGAGGAGGAATTCCCCTCTACAATACGCCCTCCAGAAAAGATCAGCACTAGAAGGGACCTGAGATAGGAATCAGAATCTTGGAGAGTTGGCTAGGATCTTCACATACATCTAGTCTGGCCTGTCTCTGACCAAAGATCTTCTCTGCCTCATCCCTAACTAGTGGTCATCCAGCCTTTGTTTAAAGACCTCCAGGATGGAAAAGGAGAATGGCCCCAGGCTGCAGAACAAAGGCTGATTATTTACACATCACACTCAGGTCTGCAAGGACAGCCGCTGCGGTCCAGTGGAGAGCAAAGCAGCCTGGCCTTGGAGGCAGGAAGCCTAAGGTCCAAGTCTGGCCCCTGACCTGAGAACATCTGAGCACAGCACAAGGCAGTAGGGGAGAGGCACCAAAGGGGACACGCAGGCAGAGAGGGCTAGAGGAGCTCAGAGGAGGATCCCTGGGAGTTAAAGAGATCGGAGGAGGGAATGAACCTGGATCTCGAAGCCTACTCCAGGGCTTTATGCTAACTCCAACTTTGACACCAGCAGGTTAATTCAGGAAAGGGCCGATTTAATTTCAATAAAAGAAAGCGCTTCCTAATAATCAGAACCGTCTAAAGGTGCATGGGCTACTTTTGAGAGGTGCTGAGCTCCCCAGCACTGGAGGGCTCCAACCAAGTCTCAGAAATCCTCTACCCTGTGGCCATACCAGGTGACTTCTAGGACTCCCCCTGCTCCCCTCCAACTTTAAGATTCTAAAAATCTCAGAGCTGGAAAGGACCCAGAGACTACATGGTCCAACCCCTTTAGTTTACAGATGAGAAAACTACAAAATGAAAGTTGAAGGCTCAGGATTGATTCTGGGATTACAGAGAAGGGGGAGAGGGCAGGGCAGGGAGAGAGCCTGGGCTAACCCACAGTCCCCCAAATTCCATGAAGTCATTAGCTGCTGCCTCTTCTTTCCCCAACACACACCACACGTGTAAAGGATACCTCAACTGCTACTCCAACCCTTCTCATCCACCCTCTGAGGCTGGTGCTAGGGGAAGACTCTGAAATACAATGTAATTCAATTTAATAAACATTTATTAAGCACCTACTGTGTACCAGGCACTGGGTAAGGTGCTATGGATACAAGGACAAAAATGAAAGCACAGTTTCAAAGAGCTTTCATTTGATTGGGAGGAAACAACATATACTTGTAAGCAAATATAAAAAATGGGTAGAGAAGAGCTAACTGTGGTGGAAATGGGGGCATTACTTAAGGAATTCTAGCTGAACCTTGAATGGAGCTGGGACTTCCAGGCAAAGGTGAGGGAGAGCCTGTGCAAAGGTGTGGAGGTGGGAGAGAGAAGGTCATGCCTGAAGAGCAAGGGTGTCAGGAAGGCTCTAGGGTCTGCAGATCATTAACCCACCCAGCTAGCTCTGGTGCTGCCAGGCCAGGAAAGGCAGAGTATTAAGTGTAAGGAGACTTGAGTTCTGGTCCTGACTATGCCGCTAAATCATCGTGTATGCCTGGGCAAGTCCTTCCTTCCCCTCCCTGTGCCTCAGTGTCCCCACCTATAAAAAGAGGGGGTTGGAGAGACCATCTCCTCAGTCCCTTCCAGCTCTAAAGTGCTAGAAACTTGCGAAAAGACAAACACGTAGGAGGCAGCAGGACAGATGCTGGGCTGGTAGCCCAGAAATATGAGTTTAATCCTGGCTCTGCCGCTGGCTTTTTGTGACTTACATAAATCGCTGTCTCAGTTTCCCCATCTATAAAGTAAGTGAACTGGCCAAGATAATCACTAAGGCACCTTCCAGTGGTAATAAACTATCTGCCTGGATCCCAGACTCTAGAACTCCTTCTGGAACTCTTGTCCTGTTTAAGACCAGCAAACTCCTTTCCCACACACCATTCCATTCCTTCCTCTCTCTACCAATGGGCTCATGAGAACATCAGAGCTCCTTCCTTCCTTCCTTCCTGGGAGGGTAGGTGGGGAAGGGCCTGAAAACCAAAGCCTCCAGTTGGGAGCTGGGGGAATATGTGGCCTCAAACTAGAAAGTGGGACAGGGTCCAGGTAAGCCCATGGCCCAGGGGCAGGAGCAGCAGGGACAGTCTCTGGGTCCCCACCCCAGGATATGCTCAGGGCTCTTTTTCTAAGACACAAAGCAAGGGCTGAATGGCCAATCCAATCAGCAGATGTCTCAATTCCATCAGCCCTTTCATTTTACAGATGAAGAAACTGAGGTCTCCATTTAAAAGACAATGGAAGCTTTTGAAAACTTTCTTGCATAAATCCCTTCACAGTCTACTCATGCCAATGTCTATAGGGGAAATAAGAGTAAAGGCTTAATGAAGAAGCTTCCAGCATGTGGGGGTGGGGGTGGGGGTAGTGGTGGTGGTGGTGAAACCAAGGCCTGTTTTGGCCAGCAACATAAGATAATGTTTTCACTGTCAGAAAGATCTGAGTTTGAAGCCTGGTCCCTTTAGCTAGGGGCTGTGGGAAACCTGACAGCTCCTTAACCATGCCAGGCCCCAGTCTTCCATGAATAAAATGAAGGGGTTGGCTCAGATAACCTCTAAGGCCCCTCTGTCATGAGGGGCAAGTCCTAACAAACTGGAGAAATGTTCAGTGTTCTTTGGAAGCAAAGGAAGACTAAGACACTATCTGGCTGGGGGAGTCCTGGGTTTGAGCCCCAGCAGGGCCAATGACTCACTTTAGACAAAGCCCTGACCCTCTTAGTGCCTTTTTTTCCTCCTCTGTAGAATGAAAATAGCACATCTTGTGTTGCCCACAATTACTATGAGGACTGGACAACATCAATGAAAGTATCAAGCATTATCAGCATCAGAGGGGGTTATTACAGTTGTTTAGGGGTGAGTTCCCCAGAGGTGAACTAGGGAGGGGAGAGGGAGGAGAGGGAAGAGAAGGAGCTTAAGGAAGGGATGGAAAACTCTACCTTATCCCTCTGCACACAGTAGATAGTATAACTTTTTGGCCAAATGAACTTATTGTTGACTGGGGGAAAGTGAGGGGACCCACTGGGGGAAAAGTGGGAGAGAAGGAGACTGTGGAGAGAAGGGAAGTCTGGAGAAGGAAGAGAAGGAACTGAGGAGGGGATAGGAGCCTGGGACGAGTTTGGGGGGCACTAGAGGATGAGGGAGGGCTCAGAAAGGAGATTGGTAAGAAAGGCAGAGTAGACTAGGGGGAAGGAGGAGGAGAGAATAACCAAGAAGCTTGGACCTTGGGAGAATTAATGGGGGGGCACAAGGAAGGGGGTATGAGGAAGAAAAAGATACTGGAAAAGGAGAGGGGAAATGGAGGGGGTATGGAAGGCCGTTGGGAAAGGGGTCAGAGGATAGGGGGAGGAAGGGGGGGAAACTAGGGGAGGGACACGGGCTTGGTTGCCAGGGCTAACCACTCTCCTGAATTCCTGTGACCGGGGAAAGGCAGGAAAAAAGAAGCTAGGGGAGGGACATCAGGGAGGATGTAACCGTTACTACCCGCAAACTTTCCAGTGCGTCCAAAAATAATAAATAACTCATCCTCACTTTTGAAAATTAAACCCGATTCAATTTTCTGTTTAAATAAGGGAAGGGGGAGGGAGGAGAGGGAAGGAGGTTACAGCACAGCTCCATCCTTGCCCCGTATCTTCCCCCAAACTCTCAGACCCTGCTCATACGCTAACAGTCCCTGTTTCCACTCCCCATTCCTCTTCTCCAGAGCTAGGTCTTTGGGGATGGTTTCAATACTTCACCACGTCTGATTTCAGGTCCCAGGCACAGGGACTGCAGATGTGTGGGGTGGGGGTGGGGAGGATGTCAGAGATTCCTGCTAATCACTGCCTCCTCTTTCCACTGCTCCCACCAGACTCTCTGGGGGACGAAGACCACAAGATGGCAAAAGGATGCCTCTCCCCCCACCAAGAAGTCAGTCTCCTGGTCTTCCTTCTCCAATCTTTGCATTCAGCAGACTAAAGAAGGGAGGCTCTTTCCCAAGCCGGGGCCCCCCACCACCTGTGGAGCCTTGGGAACAAAGGCTAGAGTAGACGCCCCCCACCGGGTCCCCCATCCCTTCTTTCCCCAGCCCCTCTCCTCCCATCCCCCACTGGCAGGAGAAGAGATCCTCCACTCACCCCCAAACACACGTAGCATCCAGGTTCCCTGGGGAGGGTGGAAGGGGGGGAGGTCAGGGAGTGCCCTCACTCACCCCCTGTGCCAGTGACCAATGTTTTCCAGCTGGGTTCCTGGGGGAACACAGGATGGGGAGGGGGGGCCTGCCCCCCGGCTCCCTGCCACCACTAGGCACCCATGGGTTTCGAGATCTGTTCCACCAGGCTCATCAGCAGGGACTGGAGAGCTAGGACTGGAAAACCTGGGTGAGGCTGTCCCAGACTGTACGCCAACTCAGAGCCCCTGGGCCGGCCCCGCTGCAGCTGCAGGGAGCAGAGCTAGCAGGGAGCGAGCTAGAGAGAGAGCCGAGCTGGGAGCCAGCGAGAGGGCAGCAGGAGGGGAGCGGAGGGGGCCGGCCGGCCCGCCGGGCGGAGCAGAGATGTTTGGGGTTGGGGGAGGGGCCTGGAGAAGGCTGGGCTGGGGGGGGGGGGTCTCGGGGGGAGGAGGCCCGGGGGTGAAGGGGCGGGGGAGAGGGACCAGGGCCGCACCAGAGGAGAGGGAGGGAAAGGCTGAAGCTGGGGGGCACAGGGGGAAGCGGGGTGAGTGCTTCCTCCCCCTGGGGGCTTTGGAGCTTCTAGTCCTCTCCCCTTTAGCACTCCAGGGGCTCAGTGGGGGAGAGGGGAGTGGAAAGGGAAGATGGAGTCTAGAGGTGCAAAGAAGAGAGGGAGGTGGGGCCAGGGCTGGGGGAGGTGGAGCTGGAGTGCGGGGTCGCTGGAGTTGGGGAGGAGCTGAGGAAAGAAAGGAGGAGGGAAGTTCTGTCCCCTGGGGTGGGGGTGGGAGAGTACGGCCAGGGCCGGAAGAGGAGCCTGGGGGAAGGGGGCTGTGGGGGGGGGTCGGGGGGAGGAGCGAGGGGGGGGGGGGCCACTCTGGGGGAGAAAGTCGGGGGGGGGATTTTACTTCGAGTCTTCGAAGAAAGCTCCTCCCAAACTTTTTACCCAACAGGAGACGTGAGCAGGGGCTGAAAGGGAGAGCGCCGCTACGCTTCTAACTCGCCCCTCCCTCCCGGGGGACTGCGAGGGCCTGCTTAGACCCCCCACCCCCGCTCGCCAGCCCTCGGGCCCCAGGGGTCTAGCTGTCCGTACTCAGTAGCTTGTGTGTTAGGAGGCTATGACTCGCCTGAGGAACTGTCTCCGCTCCCCAGTTTTGGCTCTGTGACAAATCGCTTTATTTGTCTGGGCCTCAGTTTCCTTAATTGTAAAAAGCTGGGGGGTCGGACTAGGAGAAATTCTCTAATCCCCTTCGGCTTCAAAGCCAACAGTTTTATACAAGTTGCAGTCTGGAAGAACTCCAGTTGCAACTGATGACTAATGACCAAGAAAGTGACAAGAAAGCAGAAAGCGACCCCTTCCTATCCCGGCGAGCGAACGCGGAGAACTTCGGACCTGGCTTCGGAGGCTAAGCCCGGCTCTGACGCAGACGGCTGTAACTGAGCCAACGAATCCACCTGAACTTGGCTCCCCACAATAACCCGAGGCGTGGGCACTGCCCGTCTGACTGGTCACTGTGAGGAAAGCACTGTAATCCCCGAGAAAAGGGAGCTGTTCTCTCGGGGGCTCTCCCAGGGGTCCTGTGGGATGCAGAGGAGGCACCGAATTCAGGTGAAACTGGTGCCGGGGAAGGGGCATGGACACCAGTGGCTATCTGTTCAAGGTCCGGCGCGGCCCCAGGCCTCAGGCTCTCCACTTCGCGGCGACTTTTATCCGCACACACCGGCTTTCCATGGAAAGCTCGGCTCAAATGCTGGAAAAGCTCCTCTGATGATACTCCCACCTCAATAAAGAACCCTCCCTGCTTCAACCTCAGCTGCAGATTTGGTTTCACACCTATCGACTGCAATAAAAATAATAATTAAGTTCATCAATTTTTATTGGTATTTTATCACTGCTAGGCAGAATTCAGAGAGCAGGAACCGGGACTTAATCTAAACGTTTTATTCCCACCAAAAGGAGTATGGTCCTTAGCAAACAGTAAGCACTTAATAAATGGTTGGTGGCCTGATATGGCATGCGTAGGCAGGAAGAAAGACAAGTGGCCATATTGCCAGGGACCACTCCAGCCTTAACCTTCTCCCCTCCCCAGGCCAGATATAACTAGGTCTCCCAGGTCACCCTGCCTGTCACTCCTACCTCCTGACTGCCCATCGGGGTCCCCACACCTCAGGGCCACTGGCAAAACGTTCAGAGGGGCCTGGCTTGGGAGACAAGTGTGTTTTTGGAGAGCAGTGGTGTGTGTCCGTGTATGGGGGTGGAGAGAGCAAGGAGTGGGCCGCCTGAGAGCTGGAAGCAAGTATCCAGATTGAAAACAGATGGGAGTGTTCATGCCAGCCTGACATCCGATCCTGTGGGGAGGGAGTAGGGAGGATACAAAGGGAGGGGAGAGGAGGAGGAGGAGGAGAAGTTCCCAAACCCCAGAGTCTTGGCAACCAATCAAAACGTCAAGGCTACAAAATAGTTTGGTTTGAAAATATCCCTATAGCCAAGCGGCTTTGGGGGGGGGGGGGCAGGGTACAGATCTATCTGTCTTTCCAGATATCTGATGGGATCCATAAGGGACACCAGCACAGAAAGGAAGTCAGGGTGTAGTAGGGTTCACATGGGGAACCTGCTGCCCTGGGACCCCTAAGTCAGACAGTCACCAAGGCACTTGAACATGCCTCCCCTATGCAGGCCAAAGCAGGGGACAGACAGACAGACAGACACACAGCCTGATTAGAGTGCAAGGGCCACCTGCAGCTATTTATATCCCCCAAAACAAACAGCTGAGGAAGGGTGAGCTAAATATAAAAAGGTAACTGCAAAGAGGCTGGAGGGTTGGTGATGGGGGAGAGCTAGTACAACCTCAAGCACAGGGCAGCTGGGACACCTGAGAGCTCTGGACAGAGGAAGTTCCTTCATCCCCTTGCCTTCCCAGGTTCAGAATTCTTTCCTTTTTGGTCTAGACCTATGATTTTTGAAGGGAACTCGAGCTTGAGATAAAAATTATGATAATAACTTGTATGCCAATTGAAGGCTTTAAAAAGTAGTTTCCTCACAATCCAGTACAAGTCTTTCCCCTATTTTAAAGATGGGGAAACTAAGGCACAGAGTGGTTTACTGGCTTGCTCAACAGAACCCGGAGGAAGAGATGAGGGCAGGGTCTGAGCTCTGGGATTCTGGTTCTGTGGCAGGTACTCTTTTGACTTCTCCTCCTCCTCTTCCTCATCAGACCACTCCTCAGGCATGGTGTCTGACCTCAAGTGTCCCATTGGTCTGGTTCCTCTCCTCTGCTGTTTCAACTGCTGATCTCATCAGCTCCCATTGATTGAAGGATCATCTCTAGGCTGATGTGAATCTATTTATACAGCCCTAACCTCTCTGCTGGCCTCCAGTCACCTATCTCCAACTGCCTACTAGATGTCTTCAACTGGATGTCCTGCAGACATTTTAAAATAAATAAACTCATCTTTCCTCCCAATGCCTCTCATGATCCAACTTTCCTGTCAGTGTTGAGAGCATCACCATCCTCCCAGTCACCCTGGCCCGGAACCTAGGTGTCATCCTCGGTTCCTCACTCGGCCCCCTCCCCCCTGTCCAATCTGTGCCAAGACCTGTCTAATTTACCTTCATTCCATCTCTCACATAAGCTCCCCTCTCTCCTTGGAAGGGGAGCTCTTCCTCCTGCCCCCATACTGGTGTATTGGGGCCTCATGGCCCAATAGCCTGCTGGCTAGTCTCTCTGCCACGTTTTCCCCATGCTCCCTTTCATCCTCCCCCACCCAGCTGTCAAATTGATGTTCCTAAATTGGAGATCTGACCAGGTCAGACCTGTTGCCCCAACCTTCCTACTCCCCACCCCAGGTCAACAACTCCAATGGCTACCTATCCTCTTCAGGATCAGATACAAACCTCCCTTTGGCATTCAAACCCTTCATGATCTGGCCCCAGGGTCCCTCCCTTTCCAGTCTTCTTACAAAGCCCCTTGGCCCCACATACTCTACTATCTGGTGACACTGGCTTCCCTACTGTCACTTGAACAAGATACTCCCGGTCATGACTGGGCATTTTCACTGTCTGTCCCCCAAGCCTGAAAGGTTCTCCTTCCTTCAAGTCCCACATAAAATCCCTCTAGGTTATTTAGGAAACCTTTCCTGATCCCTTTTAATTCTACTGCTTTCCAGGCAGCTAGGTGACACAGCACCAGCCCTGGAGGCATGAGGACCTGAGTTCAAATTTGCCCTCAGACACTTGCTAGTTGTGTGATCTTGGGCAAATCACTTAACCCTGACTGCTACCCCCAAAATTACAGTGCTCTCCCTCCGTTATTTCCCACTTTTCCCTTATATAACTTGTTTGTATATAGTTGTTTGCACATCATCTCCCCTATTTGACTGTGAGCTCCCCAAGAACAGCAACTGCCCTTTACCCTTTCTTTGTATCCTCAGGGCTTAGCACAATGCCTGGAACAGAGCAGCTGCTTAGTAAGTGTTTACTGACCAGGTTCCTGCTTCACTCTTCAGCTTTACCAAAATGCTAAAAAGTTCAGTCTAACACCTCATCAGGAGGAAACTGAGGTTCATAGAAATGAAGGTACTTGTCTAAGGTCATGCTGTGAGTCAGGAATAGAACTGGGATTGGAACCCAAGTCTCCTGGCTCCCTGGCCACGTGCAGCCTTTCCACTGGAGCCCACCGGGTTCTCACTCTCAGACAGTACATACTGAGGTTTTTCCTTTTCCCAGACCTTACTTCGTGTTCCAAGGTCCTTCTTTCTCCCAGATCTCACAATGGGTTCCAAGACCTTTCTCCCATCTCAGACACTCTACATCCCTCCCAGCCCTGACAGTTTATGATGTTACAGGACTCAGAGCTCTTACATACTAATGGAACATTCTGTTTGCTCTAACAATCTGTGCTCAGAGGCTTGCTTCCCCGGGTTTGACATTCTTTATTCTCAGGTCCCTGAGGCCGACATTCCATGTTCTAAAGCTTCTTTCAACCATAATGCTCTGTGAGATTACCAGGCCCAGACCTTCCAGCTCCTGAATTCTATGTTCTGATGCTGTCTGTTCTAAGGCCACTAAGCTCTGACCTTCAGTGTCCTGTGGCACTTTCCTTCTACATGTTCTCCTTTCCTCCTGTCAGTTTAGTGAGTGGGATTTGGGATGGGAGATAGGTTAACATCTCAGGCTCTTTTTTCCTCCAGTCCTAGAATTGTGTATAGGATAGAAGGATAGAGACAATCTAGGAAAAGTAGAAGATTATAGTGAACTGAATTGGGGTCCAAAAGCCCTTGGGGTAAACATCTGGGTAGAACGGGAAAGCACAGCCAGGCTTTCAGAGCTCCTTCTGATTGGCAGCTCTCTCAGCTGGGCCCAGGCCTTTTGGGAGATGGTGGGTGCCCCCTCTTAACCCCCTGAGCTGGAAAAACCATTCATTGGGCATGTAAAAATGGGTGAAGGCTGGCCTGGATGGTTGCTGAGGGGGTCCCTTCTAACTCCCAAGCTCTGAGGTTCTTTTCCAGGTCCATACCCTCCCTCCAGGAAGCCTTCCTTGACTTCGCTGGCCTCCCAGATTGCACCCTCTCTCACCACTAGCAGTACATCATTTAGTACTTAATTATGTACTATTCCATACTAGTCCCTAATTGTTTCCCATGAATGAGCCAGACTAAGATTTCCCTGAGGGCAGGGGCTGGGTTTGCTCCTCCTTTCTGTCTCCCCTTGGCACTGGGGAGCTCCAGGGCTCAGCCCACAGGAGGCTCCTTTTGGGGGTTGGGTTGTTGGAGACCTTCACAGAATCAGAGATGGCTGGATTTAAACTTGGAAAGATGTGGGAGAGTGGAACCCCGCCCTGCTCCCCCCCCCCCCCGAATTTGAAGTCAAAAGACCCGGGCTTGACTCCTACCTAGTTCTGCCATTTATATCACATCCTTGTGAAGTCAGGTAAGTCAGGGCCTCGCTTGCTGTAAAATAGGACTAGATAATAAGAGCTGGTGTTCACATGGTGCTCTAAGGTTTGCAAAGCACCCTGCAATGACCATCTCATTTGATACTCATAACATACCTGGGAGGTGGGGGTGGGGTGCTATTATTAACCCTATTTTACAGATAAAGAAACTAAGACAGAGAGGTTGACAAAGGTAGACTATAGAAGAGCTAGATTTGAATCACTGCCCCCGGCTCCAGATCTAGAGCCCTTTCCCATATTACATCATATCATGTTATATGATAGTATGTTATAAAAACACTTCAGTGTTGGGACAGCTAGATGGTGAAGTGCTGCTCCTGGAGTTGGGAAGACCTGAGCTTAAATCCAACCTCAGATGCTTACTAGCTGTGTGACTCTGCTCAAGTCACTTAACTTTCTTTTGCCTCAGTTTCCTCAACTGTAAAATGGGGATGATGACAGTACCTACCTTTCAGGCTCGTTGTGGAGATCAAATGAGATAATAAATGTAAAGAGTGTCTCGCATGTGGCAGACGCTACATGCATTTTGGCGGTTATGAGTTATCATCATCTAGGATTTCATGTAAGTACTCCTTTGACATCTAGTCACCCTGCAGCCAGTCAGCCCACATCATGAGGATATTCTCATTTACAGCCCAGGATCACAGGATTCTAGGCTGGAATACTCCATGAGTGGCGGTGCTGCTTCTGCTGGAGAATCCACTAGCCCTGAAGGCATCTGTCTCACTGAGGAAGGGCTCTGATTACTCAGGGATGTCTCCCCATAGGTCCATCTAGCCCAGGTTGGAATCCTGAGCTTCAGCTTCCTCCTATGTCCAGTGGGGATGATAGGAGGTACACTCCCTACTTTGAGGGATTGTTGTGGGGAAGGAACAGAGAAACAGAAGATAGCAGGGGGAGGCTTTTCATTTAATTCTACCAGCTTCTTAACTTGTCCTTCAAAATCTGTCTTGACTTTTTTGCATCATGGACCCCTTGGGCAGAAAGGGGAAAGCCTACTGGGCCCCTTCTCAGGGTAATATTTTTCAATGCATAAAAGACATAAGATTATAAAGGAAAATGGCTATACTGAAATAGTGATCAAAATAGTTAAAGTCTCCTTCCCCAGTTTGCAACTCAAAATCCCATGATCCTATTGTTAAAAAAAAAAAAAACCATTATTAGGCCAGTACTTGCAGAATTTGTCACTGTCCATACTCTTCACCAAAGGGGTTGAGAAATGCAGCCCCCTGTAGTTCTCTGGTGAGGGTCCTCCCTGCACTTAACCTGGTTGGTTTTCAGATGAAAGACACACACACACACACACTCTCTCTCTCTCTCTCTCTCTCTCTCTCTCTCTCTCTCTCTCTCTCCCCCCTCTCCCCGCCCCCCCTTTCCCTCGGGCCTGGTTTTGAAGTATGGATGGCTGAGTAGAGGCCCTGCTTCACTGTCACGTCTTTAGGAGCCCCAAGGCCTTGTCCAGACCATCTTGAGCCCTTTAGAGGAGGATTTGCAATTTATCATTACAGCTGCAGCAATGGTGTAGGCAAAGAGGGCTGCCCTGGGGGTGAGGGGCAACTGCTTCTGTCTTATCTTAACTGCTTTGGGCTACAATCTCCTCATCTGTAAAATGGGGATACACTAGCCCCATTGTACACAACACAGTACAACTTCAAACAAGATGAGAGTAAAGCTCTTTGTAAATGTTAAAGTGGCATATAAATGTCAGTTTGTTATTAATACTAATCAGATCTAGCCCTAGCTATGGTGCGAGAAGCAATTTTTACTCAGTCTCTCACGCTGCCTTCCTGCCTTCCACAGATCTGCTCCGTGCCAGAAACAGAAACATAAAAGCCACTGGCCCACTCCTCCCCCTCCCCCTCCTTCCCTGGGCCCCAGAAGCCTCACACTAACACACACACTCCCTCCATTCAGGGCCTTCAATATGTGACTAAGTCGGGCTTTAGCATGCTCTGGATAGAGTGGTTCAGCCCCAAATGTCTCCAAAAGCTTGTGAGCCCACACCACTGGTTTGTTTTTCTCGGGTAACAGACAGAGAAAGATGGTCACATGGGCTGGGGGCTGGGGATGTGTCTTCCTCAACTTTTCCTCTGGGCTATCTCCTTTCCCGAAGGTAGCTCTCTGGTCAGGGTTAGAAAACCCAGGCCTGCTGCTGATTCAGCCTTGGAGAGAAGTCCCTTAAACATGGATCTGGAGTTAGAATAAAACTTGGATTCAACATTTACTAAGTCAATACTGTGTGCCAGGCCCTGGGGAGACAGAGATGGGGAAAAAAAAAAGCAACAACATACCTCCATCTCAAAAAGTTTATGTTCACTGATAAACACAAAGAAATGCAGTACAAGCCAGAAAGTAAAGGAGAAAAGGACTAAAATGCTTTAAGAAAACCCGAGATGGGAAAGAGCCCAAACAATCAATCAAAGGAAGGAGGGAGGGCTCAGTCCTGCATCTGTCCTCTCTTACTGCCCCCCTGATCAGGGCAAATCTCTTCCTCTCTTGGGGCTTTGGTTTCCTCAACTGAAAAATGAAGGGGTTGGATCGGACGATTTCTAAGACCCGCCCTTCCAGCTCTAACATACTATGTTCTAAGCCTCAGTTTCTCCATCTGTAAAAAGAAGAGGATAGCAGCCCATTTTTGTTCATTGCTTTATTTGACCAGTTGTGGCTACACAACCACTGGCAAAGTATTCCCCTCACCCCTCCCCCCAAAACACAACCACCCTGAGAGATGAAAGACATATACACACACAGAGTGTCAATCCTTAGGGCCTGTTTTTTGAAGTGTGTGCAGCTCAGTAGAGGTCCTACCCTGGGAGAGTAGCATATTAATACCCCCATTTTACAGAAGGAAAACTGAGGACCAGAGAGAAGTGACTTGCTCAAGGTCACACAGCCTAGTTCTTAGCCTACCCTCCTGCAGTACCTGGTTCAGCCTGGATGGCTGTCAAAGCCAGAGCAGGCATGTTAGAGCCCAGCTCTGAGCCTCCTCGGGGAAATACGGGGAACTTTAAAGGCATATTTTCATAGTAAGGAGAAAGCAGTTCTCCCCAAAGACCAACCAAATCCTCCCCACCCAAATTCCATATCTACTCTCAGCTCCCCACACCAAGCGCCCATGTCCTCTTTTCCTCCAAGGCCAATGTGTTCATAGTCAGTCTGCCAGAACATACTTGCTTCTAATCTAACTTCTCCCCTCGATGGGCTGCTGCCCACTACACACCAAGGACCCTAGAACTTCCTCGTTCAAATTCTTCAACACTGCTTCTGTGAGGCCATGAGCATACTCTCTCTTCCCAAACCTCCTCCAATCTCTCCTGCCCAGCTCAAGGCATGGTGATTGTTCGCTGGTTCCCAGACCCTCAGCTTTGAAACTCCAGTCAGGGGCCAGCTGTCCTGACTGGAGCGTGAGTGCAAACTCCCTGACTCCAGTAGCCTCCAAGGGTGCAGAACCTGTGCCTCAAGGACACATGTGGCCCTCTAAGTCCTCATGTCTAGGCCTCAGTCAAAGGGTCACACTTGAGGACCTAGAGGTACACATGTGGCCTCTTGGTCACAGGTTCCCCACCCCTGCTCCAGATGGAGCCAGACTGGCTTTGCATATCATCCAGTCATCCTCTCTGGCTGCCCCGCTTGTGGCTTATCTCGGTTCCCCACTCTTCAAAGGCCCTTTCTACCTCTTGCTCTGGGAATGGTAATCAAATCAATACTATATCAATACAAATCTGGAAAGAAGTGTGTTCTGATGGATTCCCCCAAAGTTATTTACTATCCCCTATGAACTCCCTTGACCAAAACAACCCTCTCTGGCTACCAGCCCCCACCTATGTGGTGCCTCCCCTACTACAGGGGTCCTTTATCTTTTTTGTGTCAGGGCCCCCTTGGGCAGTCTGGCAAAGCCACAGACCCCTTCCCACATTCATGTTTTTAAATGTGTAAAAGAAAAACCAGAGGATTGAAAAAGAAAATCAATTATATTGAAATACAGTTATCATTTTTTAAAAAAAGACACGTTCACAAGATGTAGGTTAAGTAACCCGGTCCTATTAGAAGGCAAGGACCATCTGCCTTTTCTGTTGGTAGCCCCAGAGCTTAAAGCAGCACTTTGCACATGTTAAACGCTGGATACAGCATCATCACTCATCCATTCATCCATCCATCCATCCATCCATCCATCCATCATTTCTCCCTCCCTGTCTCTTCTGGGAGCTCCTTGTCAATGGCTAACAAGGAGCAGTGAGGTACACTGGAAGCAGTCTCAAGCTTGTGGTCAGAGAATTGGGTTTGGTGACTGGTTTCACCACACATCTGTGGGCCTCGGTTTCCTCATCTGCAAAATGGAAGGGGATGGGGAGACTGAATCAGGTCTCTAAGGTCTCTTCAAGCTCTAAATCTGTGATCCTATGAACTGCCTTTCTTTCCTTTTTCAGTTTACAAAGCATAGTGTTTCCTCACAACCACCTTGTGACCAGGTAGCATAAGTGTTATTATTTCTGTTTTTCAGAGAAGGAAAAGGAGGCAAAGTGCAGGGACATGATTTGCCAAAAGCCACCCAGGACCAGCAGAATTTTATTTTATTTTTTGGAGGCAATCGGAGTTAAGTGACTTGCTTAGGGTTACACGGCTAGTAAGTGTATGAGGTGGGATTTGAACTCAGGTCCTCCTGACTCTGGGGCTGCTGCTCTATTCACCACACCACCCAGCTGCCTTGGAATTGGAATTTTTAACCAAGATCCTCTTATTTCAAACCTTGTTATGGTTAAGTTTTCTTGGCAAATGTGTCTCATCTCCCCATGCGATTAGAAGCACCCAATCTTGTGTACTTTCCATTGTACCAAACTGATTTCCCAGGCTTAGAGTCAGAAGACCAGGGTATGGTTATTAGCTGTCCAACTAACTCTATGATCAAACCACTTCTTCTCTGGGCTGGTTCTGCCTCCATCAAATGGGAATCATACCTGCCTTGCTAACCTCCCTGAGACTGTTAACAGATGGAAGAGGATTGTGATGAGCCAAAAACATACAAATGGAATGGGTTATTTTTTAATCATCCTCTTTCCCTCCCACTCGTTCTTGAACAGGGCAGACAGAGAGCCCTGCTGCAGAGAAGGGAGCAGAGGGGAGGCTGCATGTGGTGTGCATGGAGAAAATGCTTCAGCCTGTGCCAGGAGCCAGGGCTCCGGCCTGTCCAATCTACCCAAAGCTGCTCCTTCGGGTCTCCTTGGAGATGACCTCCCCTTTGGCCCCCTACTGTGGTCCTTTTGATCACAAGCTGGGAGTTCCAGGAATCCTAACTAGCTCCAGGAACTGCGGCCAGAGCCCAGAGGCATGTTAGAGCACTCCCCCACTAGAATTGCACAGAGCCACAGAATATTAGAGCTGCCAAAGGGCAGGGAGGTAGGGAAACCGAGGCCAGTGCATGGCAGAGTCAATCAATACCCCTTCCGATTTCCTGTGTCCATGCCCAGTGTTCTTACCAGTAAAAGAAAAGTCCAGACCTTTGGAAAGAAAGGATGGGGGTGGGAACAGAAGGGGATAGGGAGGGAGGCAGGCACCAATACTTTCCAAAGCCTGGCATTCCATTCATACATTGCATTTCTCTCAGGTTTAGGGTGGTTCAGTTGCCCCCAGAAACCAGTGAATAGTACAATTAAGAAGACCATCTGGCAAAGATGATCCATGGGAGAATGTTTTCCCCCGATCTCCACCTATCTAGACACTATCCATCCTACAAGGCCCCCCTGAAATCCCACTTCCTGCAAGAAAGCCTTCCCTTCTTCATGTCTACCATCACCATCCCATACCTGCCCACCTGGACTCCAGCAAGAATCTGTCAGGTCATCTGCCTTCCACCTTCACCCCTCAAATACTGCTAGACCAACCTTCCATGTGCATAGATCTGGCCAAATCACTCTAATACTTAAATGGTCTCTTGGATGTAAGCATTCCCTCCAATGATTCCTAACCCATCCACGTCTGTTCATCCTGTGGGACTCTTGTCCATGCCCAGTCCTAGGTTCAGCCTAGGAGGTCGGCTCTCTGCACTGGAGGGCTTCCTTTGATTTCTCCTGACAATACAAGAACCAGGCTGTATGTGCATCATCCCAACAAGCATTTCTAAAACATCTGCTCTGTGCCAAACACTATGCTAGGTGTGGTCATATAACACAATCAACAATTGCTGTGGGGACGGTCATTTGCCTTTTTTTATATCTCCAATGCTTAGCAGTGGGCCTTTAGTTACTTTATGGACACTTACTGATGATAGCCAAGTTTATTTATATTAAAGAGAAGGCAATGAGAACATATATAAGTATGTATGGAATAAAAATCAAGGGAAAATGTAAATAAACACAAGGAGGGCACTAGAAGCTGACGATGCTGGGAAAGGTTTCATGTAGAAGGTGGTACTCGGGCTGCATCTTGAAGGAAGAAGTGTATTCTACCAGGTGAGGGTAAGGATGGAGGGCATTCCAGGCATGGAAGACAGGAAGGTGCCCAGAGGCTGGAGATGGAGTGTTGTGTGTGGGAATCAGAGGGACAGTCAGAAAGAAGACTGATAACAGAAGAGGAAGGAAGGAGGGAAGAGAACACAAGAAGAAGAGGGGGAGAAAGAGAAGAAAAGCCCAGGGCCAAGCCTTGGGGAACACCCACCATGAGGGGACATAATCTGGATGATGAATCAGGAAAGGAGGCTGAGAAGGATTGGTCAGAGCCATGGGAGAAAGGAGTGTCCCAAAAGCCCAGAGAGGAGAGAGTGGCCAACAGAGTCAAATGCAGCAGAGAGGCTGAGTATGTGGATTGAAAAAAAAAAAAGACTTCGACTGGGGATAAAGAGATCATTGATAACTTTGGAGAGAGAGGTTTCCACCATAAAACCCTGTGACCAGAGCAATTTTTCACTCCTAATTTCAGGATGTGATCCTTCACACGTCTTCATAGTTCTTTCATTACAGTGTGTGCTACCTTCTTCACACTTGCTGTGCATGCCTTTCAAGAACCCCCTAAGTGAAGCTCATTTTCGGCTGTTCAGAGGCTGAAAATGTTCCATGACCAGGCTAGAAAAATCCTGGTATTAAGGAGATGGGCCTTTATTTTAGGGGAAAATTGGGCACCATTTAAAGAACTTTACAACTTCCCAAAGGCAATAAAGCCCCATCTCTTTGTTTTTGATTCTGGCCTCAACTCACTATGCATTTGCAGCATCCTTTCAAGATACTTGTCTTGTTGGATGAACTCAACAGGTTTTCCATCTAATCACATATCGTGGTCTGGACAACAGTCATTCTTCATTCATTTGGTTTTTCCTGTGTGACCAAACTCTTGAGCTGTGACAGGGCTCATCCAAAAGGCTCTAGGGTCCTGGAGCCGGACATACCCAGTGTTATGCCATGTTCACAAACAGGAGCACTCAGGGGCTTTCACTATCTGCAAAGAATACCTTTCCAACTTAGACCCTGGACTGGTTTTCCTTAGTGGTGGGGGCAAACTCCTTTTCCCTATTTTAGGTCTCACCTGACATTCATGGTCTCAGATCTGAACAAGGTTATCTCTGGGGTTATGTCTTTTGAAGAATCTTGTATGATTTTGATGCATGCATGCATGGGAGGCCCTTTGTTGGAACAGAGGTTAACCTTTCTTTGTGTGTTATAGGCAGTCTGGTGGAACCTACTGACCCCTTCTCAAAATAAAGTTGTTAAATGCATAGAATAAAATACATTGGGTTATAAAGGAAGGTAACTGTATTGAAATAGTTATCAAAATATTAAAAACCAGGAACAAATATTAGGTTAAGAACACTTGCTTTAATGTATCATTTTGTTTGCTACCAAATAATTTTTTTTCAGCCAAAAATTCTTAAGAGAAACATTGCATGCTCTACCTCTTTCAGTTAATAGTATGGTGACAAATTTGTGGTACCCTAGAGGACAAACCCTTTTAATGTCCTCATCAAGGATTTCTTTGATGCATATGTAAGTTACTCTCTGCTAATTTTATAACTTTAAATGGGAAAACAGGCATACAGGTCAGTGGGTGGTGTTCTTGTAGTTGCCTTTGGGGGGGGGGTGTCTCAGAACTTTCCCTAAGACTTTGGTAGCTTCCTGTCTGTCAGCCACCTTGGGAATTGGTCCCCTGACACTCTCACAATGGGGTTCCTAACAATGCAGACCTCCCCTGTCTACACTAGGTCTAGTCTAGCGGCTTCTCTCTGCTCTTAGCAGGGCTATTTCTACCTCTTCCATACATATATCTGGGATAATGATGTTAGAATCTAAGAGGGATGGCTCTTGCTGGTGAAAAGAGTTCATTATGAAAATATCTGCAGACATCTTTTGTCCATTTGTTCTTCTTCCAATTTCATCTTTAAATGTCCCTGGAATGACTTTGCTCAGTTGGGTCTCTTGCTGGGCTCTCTCTAAAATCGTTTTATCCTCTACTGCTTCTATTTTATGAGTCAATGCTTCTCTGTAAGGCTTTATAAATATGTTTATGTTCTAGATCAGTGTTACCTTTGGCTACCATAGCCTTCCACTTCGCAATCCAACTTTTGTTGATTGAGGTGGTTATTAAGCTCTTTTATTCTCCTCATTACAGTAATCGGTTTATATCAGGTAAACTTCTACTTGAAATCATTATCATCTGTGTCAATGTCCCTTCCTCTGTCCTCATTCCATTTTCTGGCACAAATAACTTGTTGTAATAGGTCAGGATTGGAGTTCTTTTAACACCATACCCTTTTCTCATTTTTATTATTTTTCTAGCTTTGTATTAATTTTTATTTTTGCTCCAACAAGTTAGTTGTCTCACTGTACACAGACAGTTGATTCGGGAACTACGCCCACATCAATAACGAGTCATTTCCTACCCATTAAATATAATCAATATTTTTTGTCACATCACTACATTGTTCAAAACCCTTTAACAGTTCTCTACTGCCCACAGAGCAGCATTGGAGGGCCTAGAGAACTCAGTCCTAATCAGTCTTTCCATGCTTACCTCTTTTTACTCCTTGCACAGACTGTGAGCCCCAGTTAGACTGGACTACTAACTTCCCTTCGACCCACCCCATGCTTTTCCTTCTCTGTGCTTTTGTCCATCTTGTTCCCTATGCTTGGAATGCCCTTGCTCTCTCTTTTCTCTCATTCTGGGATTGCCATCATTAGTAAGCCTTCCCTGATCAACCCTTGTCAGAAACAACCTTCCCCTCCTATCTAACATGGAACTTTTTTTTTTTGCATCCCCTCTAATGTACCTATGGGATACTATATATTATACTGTGTAGACTAGAGTATAAGCTTCATATCTGGTGTCTACTACACTAAAGCTTCATAAGGGTAGGGACAGTTATCTAAAGTTTCCCCTAGCACTTAGCACAGTACTCTGTACAAAGCAGTCACTTTATAAAAGGTATCTATTGTTTCAGCATTAAATCCTATGATTGTAAGATCCCTCTTAGGAGCATTGCTAAGTGTGGAATTACATTAACTGTGACAGGCTAGTGATGGAGGGTGTGTGTGTGTGTGTGTGTGTGGTGGTAATGGGGAAGGTGGCAAAAATGGACTAGACCTTTGTAGTTCCTCTTGAATCACTAAACATGAACAGCTTGTGTGCAGGGATAGATCTGGTTAATGTACAGCAGAGGCCTTGGGTACAAAGACAGGCAACAAGAATTCAACAGAGTCCAGAGCTGGATATGAGTACAGAGCCTGTGAAGGGCAAGGGAACTTTCTAAGAGCTATAATTAGACCAAGAAGAAGAGACAACCCAGAGACTCCGGGCACAGAACAAAGCTCTCCCACCCCCATCCCAGGTGAGAACCATCACCTTTCCCAATGTTCTGGGGACATGCTGAGCCTCGGCTTTGCACAGGAAAGGTTTGATCATCTGAATAAAGACAGAATGGTTAAAGGAAATCAACAGATGAAAAAAAATGGCCAAGTAACCCTTTCCATTGCTTTGGGAGAAGAAAAGGGTTCAACGTCAGTTTAACATTGCCTTTGCAATGAAGAAGATCTTGATACAGACAGAGCAGAAAGTGCTCTGGACTGGGCATTGGTATAGGTTGATCATGGTCCCCTTCCATTTTTCACCTGACTACACTAAAGGAGGTGATGTTGGGGTGGCGGCCAGTTCCTAAGGCTTGCCTCTGCAGATTTGTCCTGTCACCTCATAGTGTTACCACAGGCAAGACTTGGCCCCTCTCTGGAACTCATTCAGTTTCCTCATCTGTAAAAAGGGGGTGGTGGTGGGAGGTAGGACAAGTCATTTTTTAAAGCTCCTGCCAGCTCTGATATTGTCAGAATCATTGAGATTTTATCTTTGGATGTGATCCCAGGGGCTAAATCCAATCTATATCAGAACAAGAAGCTCCTCTTCTCCCACTGCTTGAAGGGAGAACCCACCACCTTCTGAGGCAGCCTTCCCACTCCTAGATAGATAGCTCTACTGGTCAAGAAGTCTTCATACCCACATCAAGCCTAACCTGGCCACTCGGCAGCTGGTGGCTCCTAGCCTTGCCCTCTGCAGCCAAGTAGAAAGGTCTACTCTCAAGAAAGCCCTATAACTACTCCAAAACAAGAATCACACTCCTTAACATTGTCCCCTCTCTCCAAGTTTCCTCTTCTCCATGCTAAATAGCTCAAGTTCCCTTTTTTAAAATAAAAGTTTTTATTGATCTCCCCCTTTTCTGTTGTTAATATCATTGACACCAATTACTCTCCTCCACCCCTCTCTTATAAGAAAAAAAGATTCAAGTCTAACAAATCACAACATTGGGCACAGTTGAAAAAGGTAAGTCTCATTCGGTCCCTAGTGTCTACCGACACTGTTGACAGCCGTGATGGAGGCTTCACCATCTCTGAAGCAGCGAGTGGTCACAGCATTCTCGTCATTCAGCATTGTTTTCCTTTCTGTGTCTTTCCTTACTGTGGTCAACATGTAAGTTACTCTCCTGGTTCTGCTTACTTCACTTGTATCTGTTTCTGGTCTTTGCAAATATCTCTGAGTTCTTCATAATTATAATTTTTATGGCTCTATAATAGTCATGTTTGCATGTCACAATTTATTCTGTCATTCATCCCAATTAATAGGTACCCATTTTCCTTCTAGTTCTTTGATATGATAAAAAAAAGTGCTACTATAAAGATGTGTGTGCATGTATGTGTACACACTTGCACACACATATGTATATACACACGATATATGTACACACATATAGAAAAGATATATGTATACACAAGTCATGCATGTATATATTACATATGATTTATATGCCTTATGTAAATCATATATATTTATATTATATATGTAATTTACATAATTATAGATGTGATTATAAACCTATTTGTTTATTTATTTGTCAACTAGTTGTGTCTGACTTTTTGTGACCCCCATTTGGGATTTTCTTGGCAAAGATACTGGAGTGGTTTGTCATTTCTTTCTCTAGCTCATTTCACAGATGAAGAAACTGAGACCAAAAGGGTTAAATGATTACCCAGGGCCACGCAGCTAGTGTCTGAAGCCAGATTTGAATCCAGGTCCTCCTGACTCCAGGTCTGGATGTTATGAATACACAAAGAAAAGATGAAATATAGATATTTATATCTACATCTCGCCTTTTGTTTTGTCTTTGACAAAAGACACATCTCCTTGGGATATGTGCTTAGTAGTAGTAGTACCTCGGGGTCATCAAGGACATCCCTAGTCTTCCATCAGCCCTCATATTGCATGGGTTATTCTCCTTTGAACACATTCTAATATATCAATGTTTGCTCTAAAACACAGCACCTAGAACTGATCACATTAGCACAGACAGGGTCTGACTGGGTAGAGAAAATCAGGAGTATCACATCCCTAGTTCTGGACATTATACCTCTCAGTGCAACCTGAGATCACATATATCTATCACATTGTTGATTCATATTAAACTCGCTGTACAATAAAACCTTTGGTCATTTTTATCTGAACTATAGTCTAGCACATACCTCTTCTACCTAGTACTTTTGAAATTAATTTTTTGAATGGCTTTATGCTTATTCTCAGTGAGTGTCTTCTAAATAGATTTAGACCAGCATTTTGTTCCAGCCTAGTGATATCATTTTGGATCAAGATTCTGACATTGATTGCAATAGCTATGTAGTCCAGTTTTGTGTCAATTACAAATCTGATACTAATGCCACCTATAACTTTATTGATATCACTGATAAAAACATTAAACAACAAAGGGCCAAACATCATTTGTACACTTGGCTAGATAGTTTACTCTCTTCTTTGGGATCTGGCCATTCAACTAGTTCTAAATTCACCTAATTTTACTGCTATCTAACATACATCTCCATCTTTTCCCATAACACTGGTAAGAGAAACCTTGTCAGATGCTTCACTAAAAACAAGACGAATTATATCTAAAACAGTCCCCTGACCACTAGCCATCTTGTTTAAAAAGGAAATGTTAGCCTGAAATGGCCTACTCTTGATGAAATGACACTGATAGGACGAGCCTGCTGTTTCCTTTTCTAGGTGTTTACTGAAAATCCTTTATAATAATGAGTTTTAGAGTCCTGTCAGGAACAGAAGCCCCAATTTCACAGACTCCATTTTCTTCCCTTTTTTGAGAATGAGGACGTTTGCCCTTCTCCAAAGAATCCTACTTAACCTCTCAAAAAAGGCATAGTGCCAGTCTTTCCAAAGTCACTAACAGAGGCTTGGTGATCACACACCTGCCCACCAGTTTTTCCAGTACCCTAGCATGTTGCTCACTAGACCTGCTGACTTGAACTCACAAGGCAGCTAAGTGTTCTCTTCCTACATCCCTAACTTGGGTTCTATCAGTCCTTTGCATTCCTTCTCTGTGGCAGAGAAAACAGAAGCACAATGAAGTGAACAATGACTTCTCTCTAGTACCAGTAATCTTCATTCTATCCATCCCAAGCCACAAATCTTCTTCCTGTTTTGACACCCTCTTCCCCAATATAGCTGAAAAGAAACCTCAAATCCTGTTTGCTCAGCTCATTCTGAGTTTGGGTGCCCCTCCATGATTGTACCTCTTTACTCTCTGTTACCTGCCTTTGCTTCCATTTGATGCCCATACAGTTTAAAAACCTAAAAATAAGTTCTATTTTTCCAATTTAATATCTTTAGACAACCCCCTCCTTCCCTCTTTGTCAAAAGTGCTTTTCTTGGTATGTTCACAATTTAATTATTGAAAGCTTCCCATCTTGACTGAGCTAATATTTCATGTAGCAGTTTAGGTCATGGGATTCTTCCTAACTTTTCTCTGAACCCTTGGAAATCTGTTCTTAAACCCGAGGAGCATATCATCCTATGTCTGAATTTCCTCTCTTCCTTAATTATGAATTCTAAGATGGAATGGTCATTTCCCCTCAGAGACCTCCTCAGTATGACTCTGGCAACCAGTTCCTCTTTATTAATGGATATTGGGTCTGGAATAGAATTTCTTTGCTCTTCTACCATTTGAAAGGTGAAATAATCATTAAGGTAAATCTAGAAATTATGTTGTCTGCTGAGGGCAGACATTATAATACATATGTAAATATATACATACATATAATATATGTAATGTGTGTATATATAGACATATATGTAATGTGTATATACACACATATATGATATATGTAATATGTGTATATATACACATATATGAGATATGTAATGTGTATATATACATATATAATATATGTAATATGTGTGTGTATATATATATATATATCCTGCAGTATAGTTTGCTGAAGAAAACCCCAGCACACATTCGGATAGCTGAACCAAATCATCTTGATTCCAATGGCTGCACTGATTTGATTACTATTCCCAGAACAAGAGGTAAAACCTGGAGTCACTTTGTACAATGCAGGGCAAGCTGTCTGGGGTGGACGGACGTGAGTCCATCTACTATTGGTCCATCCCCATTCATGGGTCATTCACCAATCAGGACAGCTCAGTCTCAGGGCAAAGCTAAATGGATGAACTCCCCCATGATTTCTGAAGGTCCAGGGCTGATGCAGGTCAGGGAGAGGGAGGCAATGGAAGGCAAGATGTCTGGGATGGATGGGTGTGAAGTATGGTCTGGGGTTGGCTAGACAAAATGGTTAGGTGAGTCTGAGCTCTTATTCACCACATAGCACAGCTCAGTCTGGGCTATCCAGACTCCTCCCTCTGAAAACCTCCAGGAAGGAGGAACCCACTACCTTCAAGGGAAGCCCACTTCACCTGTAAGTATTTGTAACTACTAGGACTCTTTGCCTCACTTTAAGCTAACATCTACATTGATCCAATTTCTACCCATGGTTCCTACTTCCGCCCTTTAGCAACAAGAGGATTGTCAGATTCCTCTTCTACATGGGACAGCCTTTCAAAAACATGAAGACAAGTTTCATGTCTGTTCTCCAAATGTTCTTTTCTCCAAGTTAAACATCCCCAGTACCTTTGTCTGACCTTTATCTGGCACCATCTCCAGTCTATACACTATCCTGGTCTTGGTCATTTGGACATGTCCCAGTCTATCAACATTCCTCCTAAAGGTGATGGCTACAATGGAGCCCCAGGCTCCACAATCTGGCCTGAGGAGGACACAACACAGAGGGAGCTTTACCTCCCTCGTTGTGGACCTTATGCCTTCAACGGGACCCACACCAGAAATGGCTTCTTTGATTTCCACATTACAAGGTTAACTATTTTACATCTGATGCCCACCAAAACCCTCGGCTCCATTTCCCATGAGCTGTCTCCTAGCTATCTTGCACTGTCAGACCTTGCACTGATTTGTACCCAAGTGTAGAACTTTGCATTTATACTTACTTATTTCATCTCACTAGCTAGCCCATAACTCTAGGCCGTCAAGAGCCTGCCATCCAGTATGTGAACAATTCTCGTCACCTTTGGATCATCTGCCAATCTGCTGCCGTGTGTGTGTTTGTGTGTGTGTGTGTGTGTGTGTGTGTGTGTGTACATGTGCACACGCCTTTAGCTAAGTCACTGAGAGGACCAAGGAGAGATTCCTGGGCCACTCAACTGCAAACCTCCCCCAAAGCTGACATGCACCCATGAATGATTCCTCTTCTGGTCCAGTCACTGACCAGCACTGTCTCCACCTGACTATATGATAATTCAAGCCAGCATTTCTCCATCTCATCCACAGGGACTGCCCGAGGGCCTGTGTTCAATGTTTTTCTGTAGCCTTGGCATGCTACTCTGAAGCATCTCTCTGATCTACGAGTCTTGTGACTGTCAAAAAAGGCAATGAAACTCATAGACTGTCATGGCTCATTCTTGATTAAGATCTGGAACACAGCAGAGCCACACTGCTTGTCTCTTCCCCCAGCCCACCGGTCCTTCAAAGCTCAGCTCAAGTTCTACCACAAAGCCTTCCCCACAATGCCAGCCCCCTCCTCTGGTTTTGTCTCTCTTCCTCTTACAGTCCCAAACTATGCAATTTAGTTCTTAATTACAGAGTGCCTGCTATTGTTCCTAAATTGTCATGAGTTAGTCTAATCTTGCCAATTAGACTGCAGGCAGGGACCAACTTCTGCTTTTTTTTTTGCTGGGCACAGGATTTAGGGTTGGAGACCTTGGAGACCATCTGGTGGAACCAGGATGACACTGAAGCTCAGGGAGGTCACACAGCTCAAGGGGTCAGAGTGAGAATTCAAACCCCAGAATTCCTTCCTCTGTTTCTGCTTATATCCAGATCACTTTCCCTGACACCAAGCTTCCTTCAGTCTTAACACTCCCAGGCTCTCAGAGTCTCGAATGGGAGCTCCCTCTGTCTCTAGTAAAATGGCTTCTTAAGTCATCACCTGGGGCCAGCCTGCTGGGGCCGAGGCTCTCCACACTAATGCTCTGATGACACACAGGCCACCCCAAGCTTTCCAGCCATTTTGGCCTGTGCCAGAGTGGTTTAGAGTGGTAGGAGGTCTGGAGTCAGATAACCCTAGCTCTCTGACATGCTTGATTGTGACCATTTACAAGTCAACTCTGCTTTCAGAGACTTGGTTTCCTCACCTGCAAAAAGAGCAGATTAGAGCAGAGAGATGTCTTCCTGGTCTAAAAATCTTACATCCCTCTGGCAGGAGTGCCAGTTTCCATTCTGCCATAGAATTTAAGGATCCAGTTCAGTGTGGCATCAGAGGATCAGTACACACAAGAGGGGCTACATATAAAGCCAACTGGTCCAAGCCTTCAGATACCCTCTTCAGGCCTTATCTTCAGTTGGCCTTCCAGCCACAGAGTCCTGGGGAATCTTACCACCAGTAGGATCTAGAATGGGGCCATTTGCTACTTTATAAAGATCCCTGATGCCCACTGAAAGGACAGCTGGGAGCTGCCCTTCTCTATTACTCTGGAGGCATGGAAGGAAGTAATCGGAAACAGCAGTAGGAAGGGGTTAAGCCAGATCTAAGAAATGACTTCCTGTCAGAGAAAGAAGTTGTTCAGAGCTCCTCGCTCCCTGAGGAGGCAGGCAGCATGGCCTAGTGGAGAAAAATAATATCCGTCGTCAAATCACAGGAATACTGACTCAGACAATCTTAGAGCAGAAAGAAGGCTTCCAACCTCATCACTCTGCTCTCTCCAAAGGTACCAACGATCTCTGAGCGGCCTTTTCTCAGCCCTCCTTCTCCCTGACCTCTCTGCAGTCCCTGGCACGGCTGCTCACCTTCTCCTCCCTAATACACTCTTCTCTCTGGATTTTTCAGGACAGCCCTCTCTCCCCTCCTACCTGTCTGACCGCTCCTCCTCTGTCTCCTTTGTTGGATCCCCCTCCAGATCACTCCCTCTAACCAGAGGTGTCCCTCAGGGTTCCATCCTGGGCCCTCTTCTCTCCTTCTCTATACATCTCACTGGGTGATCTCATCAGCTCCTGTGGATTTAATTACCATCTCTATGCTGATGATTTTCAAATCTGCCTGTCCTGCCCCAGCTTCTTTGCTGACCTCCAATCTTGCATCTCCAACTGCCTTTCAGATACCTCAGACCAGATTCCAGTAGACATCTTACACTCAACACGTTCAAAATGGAACTCATTATCTTCCCCTCTAATACCCCACCCCCAGCTTTCCTATTGCTATCAAGGCTTGAAACCCAACCATTATCTTTGACTCCCCACTATCTCTCACCCTCCCCACTGATTTCACCTTTGCCACATGTCACTGACTGATCTTAGAAATTATGTGGTCCAACTCTCTCATTTTATAGATGGAGAAACTGAGGCCCAGGAAGGGGGAAGAGTCTGATTCAATGGTAGAGCTAGGACTAGAATCCAAATCTGACATAGCAGGAAGATGATGAAAAGCAACACTTCTCTTAAGGACAAAATGATGTTTTAGTTGTGTCTGACTCTTTGTGAACTCCATGGGGTTTTCTTGGCAAAGATACTGGAGTGGTCTGCCATTTTCTTCTACAGCTCATTTTCACAGATGAGGAAACTGAGGCAAACTTGCTCAAGGTCACACAGCTAATAAGTGTCTGAGGCAGAATCTGAACCCAGGTCATCCTGATTCCACTGAACCCCCTAGCTGCCCCTTTAGACTAGAGAAAACAGAATCAGTGGTAAAAGAGAAGGAACATGGGACAAGGAAACTTGGAGTGCTGGATTTGGAGTCAGAGAACCTGAGTTCAAATTCTGTTTCTACCACCACCTGTGTGATCCTGGGCAAGTGGCAGTCTGTCTGGGCTTCTGTGTCCTCATCTGTAGAACAAGGGGGTTGGCCTAAATGACCTCTGAGGTCCCCAAGAGACCTAAGATCCTATGAAAAGAGAGGGTGGTATCTCATAAACTAGGTCAATTTTTCAAACTGCAGATTCCAGACAGCAGTCTTTCATATTCAGAGGGAAATGGTTCCGTCCCAGACTGCTAACAGGCATCCCTTACCATCTCCATTCTGTGGTTTCCTCTTGCTCTCCTTTCCCTCAAAGCCTAACTTGGACTTTGCCTGCTCTCTGAAGCCAAATGCCCAATAAGCAGGGTCATGGCCTATCTTCCTGTCCCCACCCAGGACCCCAACACAGGGCCTTACAAGCAGGAGATAGTTCAGTCAGTCAATTAAAAAGCATTTAGGTGCTTATTGTGTTCCAGGTGCTGGGCTAAGCACTGGGGGATGTACAAAGGCAAAAAACCCAAACAAACCCAACCCCCTAAAACAAAAGCAACCCCCCCAAACCAAAGCAAAACCAGATGCAGTCTTGGTCTGAAGGGGCTCACGGTCTAAGGGGGGAGACAACTGTGTGCACACAAGATATAAATGGGATAAACTGGGGCTGACCAGCAGAGGGAGGCCACTTAGCACTAAGGGGTGTTGGGAAAGGTTTTGGTGGAGGTGGGATTTTAGCTGAGACTCAAAGGAAGGCTGGAGGTAGAGATGAGAAGGGAGAGCAACCTAGAAGGCAGCCAGGAAAAATGTCCAGAGTCGGGACACGGAGGTCCCTGTGTGAGCAAAAGCAAGGAGGCCTCCATCACTGGTAGTTCATGAACGATGATTAAAAAATAAAGGAAAACTGGCCTCTTATGATGAAATAAGGTGGTCCATCCCTTACCCAAGATCCTCAGACCACAGGCATGGAGTCAGCATTTCAAGCGGGATTGGGCTCCATGTCCTGTAACGTCCTTTCTGGCTCCAAACCTATGAACCTAACAAGGAACCAAGGTAACTGGTTTTGGAGTCTTTGTGAAACAAGTATTTGATTGCTGGCAAAAATCTGGAAGACCTAGACTGGGTTCCATCATTTAATCACGTGGATACCTTAAGATGTCAGGATATTCCATGTCTGAGTCTCAGCTGCCTCATCTGTCAAATGGGAAGAATACTTTTGTCAGAAGAACCAATTTGGTATTCTGCATTTTTCTAGCTTGGCATCTTAATTACTTGTACACAGGAGGGGAGAATCAGACCACGGACACTCAAGCAGGTCTCAGAGCCATCTTCTCACAGGTGGAATATGGCTAACCTAGAGATTCTCCAATATTTTGGTCTTGGGACCCTTTTACATTCTTAAGAGTTATCAAGGACCCTAAAGATATCATGTGGTATGTATAAAGAACACCTTAGTGTTATTATGAAAGGTCCTCAGGGACCCTCAGGGTCCTTGGACCACACCTTGAGACATCAGTGCGCTAGCCAACACTTAAGTCTTACAACTAGGTAAGAAGACAAAGAACAAAGTGGAATTAAACAGAAGTGAAAAATGAATGGGGAGGGGGTACAAAATGGGGAGAGCAAAGTACAAAGTGAGGAGACTAATGAAGATATAGTTAGTGGGACACAGTGACCTACTTGTGATTTGGATATTATAGGAATAGAATTGCAACGCTACAAGGCAGGCAGGTGCATTTCATTGTCTTCCCTAGGAATGACATTTTTTCCTGTGGGAAAACATTCCTTCAAAGTCTCTTCATGTCAGCTAGAGTTCTCAACCTGAGGACTATGAATTTATTTTAAAAAGCATTTTGATCGCTCTATTTCAACATAACTGGTTTCCTTTGCAATCCTATGCATTTTAAAACATTATTCCAAAAAGCAGTCTGTAGGCTTCTCCAGACTAAAGAGTGACAGGCCCCTGTGTTAGAGGAAGGTCTTTGCAATGATGATGTCAAGCCTTTCCAGAAGCACAATAAAACAAGCCAGGCTCAGGATCCTAATTCCCCATTGCCCAGTCCGCTCCTCTCATCGGCTGGTGCAAAAGAAAATCAGGTGAATATGTGGAACAGCTTTGGAATAAAGCAGGTGAAGGATGATGCTGAGGATGACAGTATCATATCTAACAACAATAATTCCCATTCCTATAGCTCTTTTATGGTTTACAAAAGCACTTTTCTCCCAACAACCCTGTGAGGGAGGTAGTAGGAATAATAGTGAGTCCATTTTCCCCTCCATTAGACTTGTGATT
Organism: Petaurus breviceps papuanus; assembly: GCF_028583685.1. NCBI lineage: Eukaryota > Metazoa > Chordata > Mammalia > Diprotodontia > Petauridae > Petaurus > Petaurus breviceps. The sequence goes on along the minus strand of NW_027185782.1, from coordinate 777,540 downwards.
TTACCGGCACAGGGTGTTCCTGGTGAGGACCCACCTCTGCCAGGCCAAAGTGCATATTCTGTGCAAGCAGACAGCCTCAGAGAGTTGCCTGGGCCACTGAGAGGTCAAGCATCTTTCTCTGGGTCACCAGCCTGCATGTATAAGAAGAGGGACTTGAATCAGGTTTTCCTGACTCTGGAACCAACTCTGAGTCCCTTACACTATAGGGCCTCTCCCATTCTGCAGCTGAGCAAATAGAGGCTCAGAGACATGAGGGGCCTTGCCCAGCATCATGCAGCTAAGTATGAGGGCTGGCTTCTAAACCTGGGTCTTCCTGACTCAGAGTCTGAGACCAAGACCTTGCAGAGGGAGGAGATGCCTCAGGAGATGTTCCATCCAAGGGCAAGGGCATGAACCATGTCCCCTTGAGGACAGGAAGGACTATGCCTCAGAGAGGGGCTCCCTCTTCCCTGGCCCAGATGCTCAGGGGACTACATGCTGACTGGGCCTAAGCTAGAAGGGAGACCCTCTGAGGAGCTGGGGGGCTGGGGAGTGCTTTGGAGGCAGAACCACAGCTGAGTGGTGAACAAGCAAGGAGGAAATCCTCTGGGAAAGAGCTTCATTTTGCCCCCTCATTACCCTCAACTTTAACAAATGGCTTCTGGAGATAAGGATGCTTTATTAACGTATCCCTGTAGGCTACAAAAGGAGCTGAGAATTCACAGGGCGATTAATTTGTTGTATCCACGCCCCCAACTCTTCTCCTTCTCACCTCTCCCCCTGACCCCCCAACTCTCCCAATACCTCTAAGTCAGGGAAGCTTTGGCACCCTGGTTCAAAAACAAAAGATGCCTCCAAACTCTTATATTTCTTAAATAGGCAAGAAAGGACCTGGATCTCAGTTCAAACCTCAAGGCCTTGCCCTGGAGGTGGAGCCCAGGCCACAGCTATTAAGCTCACCTCCCCCTTCTCTCCCAGTCAGTTTGGTTTCTTTGCTGCCTTCCTCCACCTACTGGGTACATCCCCCCGCCCCACCTTGGCTCTGCTGGTCCTCCATCCCCTGCCCTACCGGAGGGCTTCCCTCCTCCCCTCTTTCTTTACCTCCCTGTACCTTACATATTTTACTAATTCTGGTGCCTTTCTCCTTGAGGAGGCCCTCACCCACAACTCTGAGCCCCAAGGATGTCTCCTCTGAACTCCTCCAACACTTACTGCTCAAGCTATTTTGGTACTTAATCGTGTCATCTCTGTGGCATCTCCTGGGTGGCTATCTTGTGATTTAATTTCTCCCCATATGCTGGTTTCAGCTCCCTAGCTACACTCTAAACTCCCTAGAAGGCAGATTGCAGTTTTTGATATGGAAGAACTTCCTAATGCCCTGAAAACTCTCCAAATGTAACAAGTTCACTGTGCTTTAGGAAATGGTGAACAAGAATACAGCGGAGCATGGGAGGGCTTATATGAACTGAAGCAAAGAGAAGACATCAGAGCCAGGAAAACAACACACAGTGACAGAAAGAAAAGTAACACCACACCCAGGGGGCTGATGAATGCCGTGGAATTGTAACTGAGCGTGGGCCCAGAGAAGGTGTGGGATGGATGCCTTCCCTCCCTTCTTGGCAGAGTTGGGGGGAGGGGCAGGCTATGGGTGCGGAGTACTGCCGATAATGTAGGGCTTTTTGGATGGGGCGGTTAACTTGGCTGACCCCTCCCCCTTTTATTCTTTCCTAAATTTAAGGGAGGGGTGGCTCTCTGGGATACACTGGGAAAGAGTTAAGAAAGATATCAACAACGTTTTATTTTAAAATGTAATGCATTCTCTCAGCAGATAATGAGCTCCCATATATATATTCAGTTCCAATTATGAAGGCCTCACAATGTACAGGGCCCTGGCCTAGGTACTGGCCATACAAAGCTAAAAGACAAGTCAGGTCCTGGCCTCAGGAAGTTTACACTGGATTAGAGGGGGAATTGTATGATACAGGACAGAATGTGACAGGGCAAAGAAAAGATCCAAAGCACTCTAGGAAAGTTTGAGGAGAGATCCCATTTATCTCAAGGTGGAGATGGAAAAGAATTTCTGGAGGAGGATTATCTGAGCTGAGTCTTGAAGGAAGAGGAGGACTTTGTCAGGCTGGGATGGGAGAGTATGTGCCAGGCATGAGCACAGGGAGCAGGCGAGTCCAGTCTGGCTGAGAAATAAGGTTGGAAACAGGTTGGAATGAGATTGGGGAGGGCTGTGTGATAGCGAGCAGGGGGAAGCAGAACTCTAAGGAATGATTCGGAGCAGGGTGAAACCTATGCATTAGAAGATAATTTTGTCAGTTATGTAAAAGGAAGGGAGGCAGGAAGACTGGTTAGGGGGCTGTTACAATAATCTAGGTGAGAAGCAATGCAAGTTTGAACCCGAAAGGGTGGCAGGCTGAGTAGAAGCAGAAAGAGGCAAGAGATGTTGGAGGAAGAGGATCGGGATTTGGCAACTGTGCTCACGAAAGCATGAAGGGAAGAGAAGAGACATGGGTGACTTGGGAATGTCCATTTACAAAGCAGGCTCCTCACAATGCCCACTCCCCAGGGAGGCAGCACAAGGAGGCTCAGTGCGTGAACCAAGGCCCCCCCAGAATCATCCCTGGCACTTGAACAGGATGACTCCAACACCAGGGATGTTCACGTGAGAAATGCACAACTTTGTGGTATTTACACATCCACCTGGGATTAGAACAGACCCCCCCATGAGGGGAGATCCTTTCAAATTTAGGACTCTATAATGCTATGGCCAAACCCAGGTCTCACATGGAGAGATGGAAGCAGAGAGAGGGCATTCTCAAGATCCTTAGGCTGGAGGACATGAAGTGTGTGTGTGTGTGTGTGTGTGTGTGTGTGTGTGTGTTTTCCCATTCTCTAGACCCAGACATGCGCTCATACACAAGGGGGTAAATTGTTTACTCTACTTTTATCCCTGGGGCACAAGGTCCCCAGGCTGTCTTCTCTCCATTTGTAGGTGACCTGATGAAACACGAGAGGGAGACAAGAGTTGTCAATGGTTTTAGCCAACCCAAGACTCCCCACCACATTCTAGAAACAAGACTACAGAGCTGGAAAGAAACTACAAGATTATTTAATCTATTCCTTCAGTGTTATAAATGAGTGCCCTAGGGAGCCACTCCTTGGCCTAGGCCTCAATGTCTGGATGCCTGAGGCTGCCACTCTCTTTAATACTTTCTCCTACTGACTCTTCCTAGTCTTACCTCTTAGAAGGAGAATGAAAGGGGCTTAATTTGAGAACCAGAAGGAATGGGGCCTTTGGAAGGCAAACCAGGTCTTCCTGTCTTTTCTTGTATTCAAAGGGATATCAGATGACCCAGGTTTGAATCCTAGCTCAGATACTTACCTAGTATGTGAACATGACTAAGTCACTTCCAAGTCTCTGAGTCTGGGGATAATATTTGCACTGTATAGTAAGAGTTGTTGTGAAGAAAGCTCTAAAGAAAAGTGAGTTAATAATAATTTAATTCAAACATTTATTAAACTAAATTCAAACATTGCTAGCACCTAACCCGCCACCTCTAGAAACCAGTCCAGAAAGTCTATGCATCCTATTCCAACTAAAGTCATCTTGTTATCTGTTCTGATCTGGTCCTCTTCAACCTAAAATTCCACGCCCTTCCCTCCTCCCTCTTTTCCTTTCCAAATCCGACCTGTCCTTCAAGGCTCAGCTAAAGAAAGCTAAAGCTTTTTCTGACTGTTCTAAAAAGATACTAACAATCAATTAACATTTCATTAAGCAGCCACTATGAGAAGGGCACCATGCTAGGCACTGGGGGTGGGAGAATCCCTGGATTCAGAGTCAAAGGGTACCTACTACTTACCTGGGTAACCTTAGGCCAGTCACTTGATTACTCTAGGCTTCAATTTCCTTCTCTGAAAAGTGAGAGGCTTGTATGAGATGATCTTGAACATTCAGTCTGATCTAAATCTAATATTAGACAGGTCTCTGGGCCTGAATTTCCCTAACTGTATATTGAAGGATTGGAATAAATGGTCTCTAAGTTCCCTTCTGGCTCTGAGCCTCAGTCTTGCCCAGAGACTAATTTAAAAGGCCAGCTTTAATCCCTGAAACAGGAGAAAGGGGAGAGCTCATGGTTTCTTAGGGCTTACCAACGGGTTAACTCTGTTCAAACTCGTTTGGCTGGCTAAGAGCCATCCCTGTGGGATAAACTTAGGCTTGCCTCTCTGGAGATGGCCTTGGGCAGCCCAGCCCTGTGGGGAGTTGACTCCCACTTCCCTTACCCTGGCCATGGTTAGGAAAAAGGGAGCCCTGGGGTGGGGTGGAGTTGGGGGGCTGGGACCAACAGGATTCTTGCAAGGATTCAGGCAGCCAAGTTTGGGGCCTGTGCCAAACAGGCTTGAAGAGACCTTGGGTGGAGGCAAGACAGTGGAGGAGTGATGCCAGTTCAGGGTACCCCTCCCTCCTTCCAGGTATGCTGGGTGGGTCTAGGAGTTGGACCTGGCTGAGCCCTTCCCACCAGCCACCTCCTTCATCCATCTTGTAGAGCAGACCCCACACAGTTCTGCCCTCTTACCTACAAGGCTGGGCTAGAAAAGAAAAAGGAAATTTCTTCATTGGGAAATTTCAATTTACTTAACTGTATAGTAGCAAGAGTAATGGATTTGAAACCAAAGGCCCTAAATTCCAATTTGGGTTCTGTGAATTACTGGCTATGTGATTTCTCCCTATCTGTAAAATGAGGGGGTTGGCTTAAATTTTCTAGTTCTATATCCGATGAAACACTGTGGACCCTAATACTTATGGATCAACTACTGTTGATCCATGGGATAGGCATTAGGACAGATAAGACATAGCTATTATAGGGGACATGGTACTTATATAAGACACAGGTATTACAGGGGACTAGATGGAGTCTCCCATCTCTAGCCCTCAATCATAATATTTTGTGTTCAGATCTGTGATTTCATTGAGTAGGCAAACTCCCCTCTGCTGAGGTGGACAGGCTGTCCTTCAGCAATCACTAGCCTTAGAGAATTGCCTGAGGGCACTGAGAAGATGAATGGCTTAGAAGCCTATCAGCATAGACCAGAGGTCCAGGCTCAAACCTAGGACCCTTCTGAAACAAAGATGATGATGATGGCAATGATGATAAACATCTCCCATACTACTTGCCCCTACACTAAATGGCCCCAGACTTCACTTATTCCATTCTTCCTTCTACAAGCATTTGTGGAACATTTGTATATTTTTAGCCTGATGCTTGCCTGTGTGGAGAATACCAGATGGGGTCTTTTTGTCATCAGGAAGGATACAATCTCTTTGAGGAAACATGGCTCATATCAAGAAATGAAATGGTCAATGAGAAAGAAGCAGATGACAAGGAAATCTGTGTATATTGAGGTTTTGAGAAAAGATAGAAAGATAGATACATAGATAGACACACAGATAGATAGACAGATAGATAGATAGATAGATAGATAGATAGATAGATAGATAGATAGATAGATAGATAGATAGATAGATACACACACACAAATCTACAGTCTGTCCTCAGATCTGGTCAACACAAATCTGTCTTAATCTAAATATCTTAATAACATTGAAAAATGATGTGAAGTTCCACAAAAGACTACTGGGAGAGGGGTGGAGAGTAGGGTCAGTAACTGTTTTGGGCCTACAAGCCCATTATCCTGAGTCTTTCCTTTTGGTCCTTTTTATTATTTCAATATACCAAGTATCTGGGGTTTTATCTGTGCTCCTCCCACTGATGTAGATGGTGGCTTCCCCTAAACCTTTATAGGCAGCTACGGAAAAAAGAAAATTCATTCTCTGATGGCAGAATCTCTGTTGGTTGGAGCCTGTGTGACCTGGGCCTCAGAAAACAGACATACACAGGCCTGGATGCCTTTCTTGCTAGAGCTTCCAATTTGCTGGCAAGAATCCAAAGTCACTTTTGTTTATGTCATGATGAGGCAACAAAGAAGGATGTTAGTGGAGGACTGTTTTTTGTTTCATTAAATCCCAGGTTTAACTTGTACAGGATCCCAGAGATCTTAAAAAGAGTGAAAATCACATAGTTATTTTAAAGCCCGCCCCCCACCCCTGGCCTGAGTTAGGGGCTTCTTTCCTCAGAGAGCTGTAGGCTCGAAACAGGCTAGGTCCACACCAGCTCCTGCACGTTGTGTCCTGGACACAACGCTAACAATGGAAGTTTACATCCACGGAGTACCTCATGGTTTACAAAGTGCTCTCCTCAACTTGTAAGCCAGTACAAGTATCGTCCCCATTCTGAAGATGGGGAAGCTGAGACCCAGAGAGGGGGGGAAGCGCCTTCCCCAAGGCCTGAGCCAGGAGGGCCTGGTGTCTGCCTCCTGCTCAGTGCTGTCTTCTACCTCCTCTTCAATAAGCCTCCTTCATTCTGAGTGGCCTCCATGTCCTCCCCCTTCGATCTCAGATCCAAAAGTCCCACTCACCTTCCCCAGGCAGGCTCCATGGCTGCCCTTGGGCCTTCCTCAATGCCTACTCAGGAGCTAGGCCCTCTGAGTCAGCTCCCCAAGCCCCTTCCTCGCAACCCTGGCAGATAGATACGGCTTCTCTGTCTAAACACAGTGGCTGACTATAAGTACTCAGTAAGATGCCCTACTACACACATACAGACACACAGCACCCCTCTGGGCACCAGAAGACTCTAGCACAGACCCCTTTCAGTCCCTTCTTTCCCACTGGCCACTGACAACCTCTCCTTATCCTCTAGATAGGCATCTCTTCCAAACAGCTGACCGACCATGGAAGGGTTCCTCCCCTGACCCATGGCTGCCCGCTGGCTTTTCATTGGCAGTTGACCTGTTAAAGAACTCCCATGAGAATGGAATGGAGGTGGTGACTCAAGGCCCTCCTTTTGGCACTGGATAATTGTAAGGGGAATTGGTGGGAAGGAATCTACAATCCCAAGGTCCGGGATTATCTGTGGATTTAGGCAGTTAGGTGGTGCAGTAGATAGAATTGTAGAGCCAGTTTGGGTTGAAATCAGTCCTCAGACACTTACTGTGTGACCCTAAGCAAGTCACTTAGCCTCCCCCTGCCTCAGTTTCCCCATCTGTAAAATGTGGAGAAAAATAGCACTTGCCTTGCAGTGTTGTTGTGAGGATCAGATAAGACATCCTTAAAGTGCCACTTCTCAAAATGCCACTTCTCACTTCTGCTCTGCACCCTTACTAAGTGTGACCTCGGATAAATCACATTGCTTAGACTTTAGTTTACTCGTTCCTTCATAAAATGAGATTACGACTTCTTCCTAATCACTAGCCCCACTAGTACAGTTTGATGATAAGATGTGGAGCCAGAAGGGACCCAGGGAGAGTGGCTTGGCCCAAAGGACAAAAATAGTCATCACAGAGCTCGGGTCCCACGACTGCTTCCCCCCTAAACATGCTCATTTAACGGTGGAGAGAAAGGAGATCATGGAAAAGAAACTCAGAGTCAGTTACTTCACTGCAGAGTAACAGGTCTGGCCCAGATGACCCTGAAGGGCCTTTGCAGCTCTTTGTGCCTGGGGCCCTATAACTTGTTCCAACACCTGGGGATTTAATTTAGCAGCAACATGAGGACTTGAATCCAGGTCCCCAGCTTCCCAGGACCTCATAGCACAGGGAGAGCACCATACAAGTTTTCTGGAGAAAGGATGAGCTGACAAGGGTGCCAATAAGGAGGGGAAGGGTCCCGGTCTGGAGATAAGAACAAGCAGGAACCACACACACATACACAGCCTGCTCTTCTCCTGGGGCACCAAACACAAAGCACCGGTCCCAGCCTCGTTGCTAGGAAACAGGGCTCACTCTCCTCCTTCCCCGGCCAGGGCCACTAGAAAGAGACTTCAGAAAATCCCCCTGGGTGGGGAGGTGGGGCTCAGATGCAGGTTGGGCTAAGCTGGGCTTCCCTCTGCAGCCAGGCTGACCTCAGGCCCGAGGCTTCCCAAGCTCCAAGGCGGGGAGACCCTGGGGACTGATCTCAAATCCCTTCCCTCCATCCTCTCTTTGTCGGCTCCCAGCCCCCACCCCTGCTGTGCATGGGGAGGGGAGGGCCAGAGGAAGGGAAGCTTCTCCCTCCACAATTCATTTGAAAACAGATGCTAGCAGCAGCAGGAAGACCCGACTTTCTCCTTTGCAGGCAGGGAACCTGGAGTGGGGGGAAGGGGGAGGGGTATCGGGCAAGGCCACAGCTGCAGGGAAGGTGGCGCCCTCTGCGGGTCTCCAAGGGACATCGAGAGCATCCCAATGTCCCCAGCCCTGGTCCATCCACTATAAAAGCTGGGCTATCCCATTATGGAAACTTCTTTTCCAACCAAAAGACTGTTTACTAGGGAAACGTCTCTTTCCATTAGAGTACCATCACCTTTTAGAGGATGCCTCTCGGCAAGGTGATGGGGATCCAAGGAGGACGATGTGTCAGCCATAGCCCCTGCCTCTGCTGAGCTTATATATAAACTGCAAGTGGGCTTGCAAAATCATCTGCTAAAGAAACTGTCTTCTTCAGTCTAAGGACTAGCTGCAGTGAGGTCTACCTGCCTAAGCTGGGGGTCTTCAAGCAGAGGGGGTGGGCTTTTCAGCAAGTTCTAGGGCAATCAGGATCATCAGCCACCATCCCAACCTTTCTACGGTACCTACTCTGGGCTAGGCACTGTGCTAAGCCCTTTTACAATGATTATCCCCTTTGAGCCTCACGGCAGCCCTGGGAGCTTGGTGCTATTATTAGCCTCATCTTACAGAGGAGGAAACTGAGGCAGGCAGAAGTGAAGTGACTTGGCCAGGGTCACACAGCTAATGAGTGCCTGCGGCCAGATTTAAACACAGGTCTTCCTGAAATTGGCCCAGCCCTCCATGGAGTGCATCACTTGACTGCCTCTTGGCCATCTCAGTATATCATGGGAGGACTTCTCCCTTAGATGCCCCAGAACTCCTTTTTTTGTATGCCTCTAAGATACTTGGTGTACTTGTGTTCACCAAATTATCTGTGTGCACTTTTTCTGCCTTAATGCCCAAGGTGGCAATCACAGTGTCTGCCCAATGACTTGACTCACTAAAGAGCAGGCTACATGAACATCCCCTGGGGTGGTGGACAGTCAGGCTGAGAGCCCACTGCCTCATCTCCATCCCACCAGGAAGCTGATTTATTTGCAAGCTCTGGGCAACCGGCCCAGTCCTCCTGACCTCAAGGTCAGAAACCGTGTTCTCTTCCCTCCTTCCTAGAGACATCAATTATAAAGACGTTTGGGGGGTACAGGCTGAGACTTGATGAATTGCTGGGGACAGTGGCTCCAGCTTCTACAGGAGACAGGCGGCAGCAAGGTTCTGTGGGTTGACTCCAACCCTGCCTCAGACCTTGGTGCTCAGCCCAGAGAGACACACTACTCTGGAATGATCAAATATTGAACATGGGGGGAAGAAGGGGCCAGACAGAAATAGAGCTGCTCTTCTTTCTTAATTCCAGCTTTGTTGAGCTCCTGAGCCCCTGTCTGAGGGCTAGACTGGGCCCATGCCAGGTCTTCCATCTCCTATTTGCAGGAGACAACTGCTTAATAGCCAGTGCATTTCCGGCTCCTGTTCCACCTAGGACAGCTCTCTCTCCAGGGGACAGATCACTAACGCATGCTCACTGACAACCAGCCTTGAGTTTCCTTTAAAAACAATAACAAGAATGTCCTTGCTTTCCTGCCTGTATGTCAATGGCTCCATTCTCCAGAGTGGGAAAACTGAGATAAGAGTCAGAGTTGCAGCAGTTCTAGCTCCAACTTTATCCCCTCTATCCTTCAGCTGAAAGCTGGCATAAGGAATTAGATAGTAATGGAATATAAAGTTTGGATCATAGGATTTTTGGAGCTAGAAGACATCACTTGTCCAATCCCCTAATTTGACAGATGAGAAAATCGAGGGCACAGGTGGTTAGCCAATCTGCCCAAGATACAAAAGTGGCCGAGGGGGCAATCCAGCCTCAGCTCTTGACTCCGGAATCCATTTCTTTTCCCACTAGGATATCCAACCCAAGCTTCTAAAGGGCGCCAAAGTGTACAAAATGCCTTCTTCTTACTAGATGTCTGTGAGACAGGGAGGGCAGGGCAAGTAAAGGCTCAGAGGTGAAAGCCGCTCCCCATCATGATCCACAGCTAGTCAGCAGTGAGACAGGAGTCAAACTCAGGCCTCCTCATTCCAAGAAGAGAAAAGCCTTTCCATTACAGAACACTGCCTTCTCAAGCAGGACACTGAGGCTGGAAGAGGTCTTAAGAGAAAGGCTCTCAAGCAGGGAAAGGGGCTGGAGACCCTCCCCTGCAAGGAGCAGATGAAGGAATTGGGGATTTCAGTCTGGGGAAGGGGAAGACTTGGGGAAGAAGTAAGAGCTGCTCAGAAAGGCAGTACAAGTTACAGAGATTTTTAGTCTGATGTGAGGAAAAACTTGCTAAAAGTCAGAGTGGCCCAAACGTGGAATGTTCGATGAGTTCATTGCTACTATAAGTCTTCCGAGCAGAGGCTGCATGCCTAGCTTGCTGGGGTTCCTGTGGATGGGATGCTGAGTTAGGCAGGGGCTAGATCATATGGCCCCTTCCCACGAAAGAGTCTCAGTTGATCTGAAAAAAAGAGCCCTACCAAGGGGAGAATTTGTTTTGCTTGATTATATTATATTTGTACAAGGATTGTGGTTTTCTTTTTCTTTTTTTCCTACTGAATGGGGAGAAGGGAGCTGATAGGAAGAGAGAGAAATGAGCAACGGGGGTGCAAAAAAGAAAAGAAAAGAGGGTCACTGAAGCATTGTGTTTTTTTTTAAGCAATTGGGGTTAAGTAACTTGTTCAAGGTTATGAAGCATTGTTTTTAAATGCATGCTTTAAAAAGAAAACACAGACAAGACGGATGTTTTATATACTTAAAAAGGAAAGTACGCTGCCCATAAGAGATCTTGCAGCTTCATATACAATCCTCTTTTTCTATTCTGCTTTCTATAAAGAAAGGCTCATTTTAGGTAGTGCTTAAGTTCAGAGGGAAAATAGTGCCTTGCACCGGTGGTGAGCAGATGCTGGCTAGGGCCCCGGCTACCCACTGGCTCAGTGACCTTGGGCCAATCCCTTAACTTCTCCAGCCCCATGTTTGTGATTCTATAAAATAGGATAGGGGAGGGTTAGGCGACCTCCGCTCTCCCCACCAACTCTAACATTCTGTAATTCTAAGCTGCAGACAGGCACCCTTTCTTTAGCTTTCTAAAGGCATTTAACAAATACTGTGGGATGTTAATGAGGACAGTGATTTGGTCATAAAAGCCAAGAAGCCTCTTGGCCAGGGAGCCAGGCGTCTCTGTCCTAAACACTGCATTTTCTATCTACAGCCAGCCTAGGAAACTCTGGAAGCCAGGGCTAATGAGGGCAACACTCTTTCCAAACTCAATTCAATGAATGTCAAAACTGCTTACCAAGCTTAAGACACTGGGGATACAAACAAATGTAGATAGATACTGTCCTCAAAGAGCTTACAGTCCTTCTGTCTTTACACTATCCCAGAGAGAAAAGTCAGGGATTATCCCATTTCACAGATAGAAAAACAGGTCCAAAGATGGGGGAAAAAAAACTTGCCCATCAGGACAGAGTGAGTCAGCGGGCAGAGCTGGGACCAGGCCCAGGTCTCCAGGCTCCCAGTCACTAAGACAGGAAAGCAGAGCCTCTTCAGAAGCAGAGAACCAGCCAAGTAGACCAGGAAGGTCCTCTTTTCAGCTTCTAGCAAGCACAGCCTCCTCTCTGGCAAAAACAAAAAAAAAAGAAGTAAGAAATACTGAGAAAGGAGAAATAAGGGAGGAGGCTGTTGGAGTCCCAGCTCCAACAACTCATAGCGGCTGCCTGACAGGTGAGAGGCTCTCGGAGCCTCCATTCCCCTCGTTTGGAGGTCCTTTCCAGCCGACCTAACAGCCACCATTCATAGCCGGGTCACGCTTTAAGGTCTGTTCAGCCCTTATACATCCTCTGGACAACCCTGTGAGGCACTCACTGTGATCTCCACCTGATACAGAAAGGTGAAGTCATTCCCCAGGACCCTCTGGCTCCTAAGTGTCTGAGTTTGGGGTTAGAATTCCCATCTTTCCAAGCCACTATGCCATGCTGACTCCTCATTCTGGGCCTCGGCCTCCTCATCTGTCAAGCATTTCTTAAGCACCTACTATGTGCCAGGATATAATAAAAGGCAGTGAGCAGAGAGACAGCAAGCCAGTGCCTATGTATAATAAGCCATGGATTGGACATGGACACTGGGAATAATCCACAGAGGGAAGGCACTAGAATTCCAGGGGATTAAGAAAGGCTTCTTGTAGAAGGTGGGATTTTACTGGGACTTGAAGGAAACCAGGAAAGCCAGGAAGTAGAGATGAGGAGGGAGGGCACTCCCAGCAGGGGTTCAAACCGTGAATATATGGAGTTGAGAGATGGAGTGTCTGGCTGGAGGAAGGGCCAGGAGGCCAGTTTCACTGCTGTAGAGTATGTGGTAGGGAGGAAAGTGTAAGAAGACTGGAAAGTAGGAGGGGGCTGGCTCATGAAGGGCTTTGAATGCCAAACAGAAATTTGTATTTGATCCTAAAGGTGACAGGGGGTCACATGACTTTAGAAAGTAGAGGAGGGTAATATAGTCAGGCTTGTACTTAAAGATCAATTTGATATCTGAATGGAAGATTGATTGGAGGCAGAGAAACCAACCAGCAGCTCCTGCAGTAGTCTGGGCATAAGTGATGAGAGCCTGGACCAAGGTGGAGCCCTAGGCTGTGTGGCCTAGGATGATGGAGGTGCCCTCTACTATAACTGGAGAGTTAGGAAGAGGACACTTTAGGAAGAAAGATGATGAGCTCAGTTTTGGATATGTTGAGTTTAAGAGTCTATAGGACATCCAGTTGGAGATGTCCTAACAGGCAGCTGGAGATGGGATACTGGAGGTCAGAAGAGGGGTTAGGGCTGGATAAGTCCATGTGAGAATCATCAACATACAGATGATAATTGAGTTCTGGGAGATGACGAGATCACCAAGAGCCATTGTAAAGAGGGAGAAGAGAAGAAGGTACACAGACAGGGCCTAGACTGGAAAAGGGCAATCAGATGAGGAGGAGGAAAATCAGTGAGCTGGATGCCGAAGGCGCTTAGGACTTCCTGACCTACCCCAAGTCCAATACTATATATTATACCATGCTCTTTTAAAAATTCCGTATCTAACATATTTTCTAGCTTGGACAATATTCTGTAGCTCCTTCCAGCTCTGGCATCCCATGGGTAACCAGGAAACCAGGAACAATACTGGAAGAAGAGGGGACTAGTTAGCAGTCTGGGCCATGCTAAGTTCTAGGGTATTAATGTGGATCAACATTCCAGAAAGTCAGTTAACTGCCTAACATGCCTGACATGAGATGGCAGGAAATGAATGAAAGAAAAAGCATCCCCCATTATGTGCCAAGCATTGTGCTAAGTTACGGCAGTACAGACAGAAAAACAGCTCTCACGGGGGAGACAAAATACATAAGAGGATCCAGCTGCAGCCCCACGGACCTTATGCTGCAGCAGCAAGGCAGAGATGGCAATGCGTCTTCTCAAGGGTCATTTCCATCGATAAAAAATCATTTTAATTTATGAAATGGATAAGTTGGGAGGGATAGCTAATACCATGAATGACAAAACCAGGATTTATAAAGCATCTTGACAAGTCAGAATGATGGACCCAATCTCATATGTTGAAACTAAATAAGGATAAATGTAAAGTTCCACACTTGGGGTCAAAAAATCAACTGTAGGGGCAGCTAGGTGGTAGAGTGGATAGAGCACTGGCCCTGGAGTCAAAAGGAGCTAAGTTCAAAACCAGCCTCAGACAATTAACACCTACTAGCTGTGTGACCTAGGCAAATCACTTAACCCTGACTGCCTGGCCAAAAAAAAAAGAAGAAGAAAAAAGCCAACTCTAGAAGTACAGGATTGGGTGGGAGGGGGATAACAATTCATGGGGAAAAGTTCCTAGAGATTCTTGTGGGCTGAAAACTACATGTAAGTCAACCAGATAACATGGCAACCAAAAAAAACCTCACAGGGTTAATAAAGCCAAGAGGCCGGAAAGGAGTACGGGATTATCCAACTCTCCTTTATCTTAATCAGACCATATCTAGAGTATGGCATTTAATTCAGGGCCCCACTTTTTAGGAAAGAAATTGACAAGCTAGGGTGTGTCTAGAGGAAGACAACCAGGATGCTGAGGGCCCTGGAGGGCCCACAATGCCATGGAAGAACTGACTGAAGGAACTAAGGATATTTAACCTGAAAAAGAGAAAACTTTGAAGGGACATGATTGCTGTCCTTATGTCTGAAGAAAAGAGACTAGATTTGTTCTTAGAGGTATGAGGCAGAACTAGACAGACCAACGGAGGGAAATTTCAGGGAGGCAAATTCAGTTCAACGTAAAGAAAAATCCTATTCACACACAAGTCAAAACATCCACCTATGATGTCATTGGTCCTCTTCGGAAAGAAAGACAAATAGCAGTAACAACAGCAGTAGCAGCAGCAGCAGCAGCAAAGAACAATCAGCTAGGCATGAGGGCTGTTCAAAGGTAGAATGGGTGGGGTTCACATGGTAGTGAACTCTACCTCATTACCTTTCTCCCCGTGTCACCTCAAGTTCACGAGCCAAGCCTCTGTGATCTCTTGTCAAGGATGTTGTAAAAGAGATCTCTGCTCATGTATGGTATCTCAGATCAGAAATTCAATGAGCTGCCTCATGACTGTTCTATCCCTGAGAGATCTCCCAAGGCTGAGAGAAGCCAAAGAATTGGCCCTGGATCACTTGATTTCTCTCTATCTGCCTCTCTTGCTCCTTCACCAAGACCTCTTTGTTTGATGGACAAGTTTTTAGGTGAAAGTGGCAGGGCTGTGACTATGGTCGGAGGATGGTAACCTATGCAAGAAAGGACTGTGAGAAAAGATGGCCAGCTTCAGAAAAGATGCAAACTGCCTGCCATTTTGTGAGCCAGACAGGTGAAAGAGGGTGAGAGAGAGAGAGAGAGATCACTCCCTGATTAGGGATGCTTATCAGTAAACCATAACGAAGGTGGGCTGATGACAGTCTGATTAATTTTATTATTTTTCAAGAAGATTTAAGTGAAACCATTCATCTACAAAAACCCAGGCGATTTAGATACTGAGAGCAGCTGGCTGTCCTGGGTAAAAGCCATAAGTTACTCTGAGCCCAGCCCTGCCAGCAGCAGTCATGCTCAAAGGGCGCAGGCATAGGGGATGCTGCTTCTGTCCCAAACAATGGCTTAAGTACAGTGTTAGTAGAAGCAGGGCGGTGGAGTGACTCCAGGAGAAGGTTCTGAGGCTTCAGTCTCCCCAGCATCAGCCCGGTACTAGCCCAAGGTGCTAATCATTCATATGAAAAGAGCTCCCAGTTACCAGTTCTGGGGAGGGAAGACATTTCATGCCACTGCAATCAACCAACACATTTTTTGCTCCAATTCTGTTCAACACTTATTTATTACGCACCGTGTGCTAGATGCTGTATATATAAATAAACAAACAAGTAAAAATCCTAGACAGTTCGAGGAACTTCTAGTGAAGAAGACAACATGGACACACATTTGTCCATAGAAGATGAATGAAGAAAAGACTGACAAGTGAAGGGGCACAGAGGGCCTCCCTGCAGCCTCACATAGCTGCCAACATTGCCACAGCATGGGGTTGGCCACCTCATTCCCCTGCTCAAGGATCTCCAGTGGCTCCCTATTATCTGTAAGATCAAAGGCTTTATGTCTCCTCTGAGCCTGGCTCCAGCCTACCCTTCTGGACATCCCCCTGCTTCCCCCCAACACACTCTTGAGTGTGGCAGTGCATCTCCTGCCTCATGCCTTGGAACAGGCTTGTCCTGTATCCCCAGAATGTATTCCCTCCCTCCCTGCCACTGACCAGAATGTCTGTGTTTTAAAAAGCTTAATTTAGGTGCCACCTGCTCTAGGAAACCTTCCTGATTGTGCTTCTCTCTTCTTACAATTGCCTTGGGCTGATCTTATCTTATCTTATCTTATATTCCTCCTCCCACCCAGTGGACTATAAACACTTTGAGGACAGGGACTAGTAGTTCTGTTTTGTCTATCTATTCCCAGCCCCTCGCACAGGACCTTGCACAGAGCAGGCAGGTAGCCTTCTACTTATTAAGTAGCTTAATATATTTACATTCGATTAATGAATGGTTGTAGTGGCACCTAACCTGAGCTTCTGAGAAGTCGAGATGAAGAGGGCATTCCTCCTAGGCACAGTGAACATGCCCTGCTAAGACGGGAAGCAGGAGATGGAATGTGGATCTGATGAAGAGCTAATTTGATGTGAAAAGGGCTGGAACCTTTGGAGAAGGAAAAGCTGGAACCAGACTGGGAGGCGGCAGGGGAGTTCCTAAAGATTTCTGAGTAGGAGCATAATGCCATAATGCGGTTAGAGCAGCACCTTGGGAAGAGGACATATGAGAGATGGGAAAGACCAGAAGCAGACCCGTCAATCTGGGGGGAGGGCAGAATATTAACGGAGAAAGGGGGCCGAGGCACTGGACGCATCAAGGCACAACTGACAGACTGTAACTGAGAGGAAGCAGGGCAGTCTGGAGAAGGTTAGGTTTAGAGGGGGAAGAGAATCAATTCTGTTTTGGACAAGCTGAGTCTGAGTTCCTGACAGAACCCAGATGGACATGTCCAGCAAACACTCATTGAAATGAGACTGAAGTGCTGGGGAAACATCAGGGAACTTGGAGGAGGGTGGATGAAAGGGAGAAAAAAAAGGGATGGGGAAGGAGAAAGAAGAGAGGGGGAAAAGAGAAAAGAGAGGGAAGGAGGGAGAAGAGAGAGAGAAGGAAGGAGAAAGAAGGGGAAGGAGAGAAATGAGAGGGAAGGGGAAAGAAGAGAGAGAAGGAGGGAAAGGGAAGAGACAGGGAAGGAGAAAGATGAGAGAAGGAAGAAGAGGGAAGGAGAACAGATAGGGAAGGAGAAAGATGAGAGAAGGAAGGAGAGACACAAGAGAGAAGAAAGAAGAGGGAAAGAAAAGAGAAAGGGAAGGAGAAAGATGAGAGAGGAAGGAGAGAGACGAGAGGGGGAAAGAGAAAGAAAAGAGAGAGAGGGAAGGAGAAAGACAGAAGGGGAAGAAAAAAAGAAAGGCATTAGGAGAAAGAAAGGATGGAAGCAGGCCTGAGAAGGAAGGAGAGAGGGCATTTCAGCTCCAAATCCTTCAGTCCTCTTGATTCTTTAAGTGAAATTGTTCTCCCTTTCTCAAAAATTCTTGAAGCATTTTCGATGGATTCTCTCTTTTGATCCCACCTTCATTTTCTCTCTTGTATCACAGGGATTAGTTTACATAGTTTAGGCACCCCTCCCCATTAGACTATAAGCTCCCTAAGTGCAGGGATTGTCATTTTCATCACTATCTTCCTCCTGACCAGTCCAGGGCCTTAAATACAAGGGTACTTAATCAATCTTCATAAATCAAACTGATCTGCTGTTGAAGCCAGTGTCTTTAAGAGGAGGAAGAGGTCCAGGAGGGATGGATTTATCAAAGAAGGTTTTAAGTAAACAATGGCACAAAGCAGAGAGTGGGAAAGGCAGACAGCTAAGAAGGTTGGGCAGGGGATGAACATGGGAGCCAAGAATGCAAAGGGAGATGGAGGCCAGTCTACAGGAAACAGGGCCATGCCGAATGGGTGAGTACTGGCTCCTGTCCTCATTGTGTCTCAGGATAACAAGGCTGTGCCTGGTCCCAGCCAGGACAGGGCAGGGTCCTGGACAGGAGGAGGAAGAGGCTGGACAAAAGGGGACCCCAGGCTCTCTGTGGCTGCTGCTGGCAAGGCCTCTACGAGCAGGGCAGATTATATATTCATCAGAATCTTAAACAAAAGGCCCATGGGCTGGAGCTCCAAGCTCCAGCTTTTATGGTAATCTACGATGAATTACCCACAATGCCCAGCCGTTCTGAGCTGTTCTTGGCAACCATCCTAAACTAATTTTTATACGTTCATGTGTATATAATTTTTTTCCTCCCTCTTTCCTTTCTGTCGTTAAGATGAGAGTCTGGAAATGGAGGCCTGGGGCTGGGCGGGGGAAAGGCTCCCTAGGCATTCATAAGGGGTGGCAAAAGGAGGAGGGCCCAGAGGCTAGCAAGATGCCATCTGGTCCCAATAACAAGATTCACCGTCCCTCACATTTGTAGAGCGTTGTAAAGGTTACAGAGCCCTCTCCTTACAACAACCCTTCCAGGAAGCTGAAGGTCAGAGCCAGTTAATGACTTCCCCAAGGTCACCTAGATAGTATGGAAGCTGGGACTCAAACTCGGGTCTTTGGGCTCCAATTCAGGAGTCTTTCTATCATACACACTTGCACCACACCGGAAGGTAATAGTCCCAATGCCAGGGTAGGGTTGGAGAGGAGCCAAGAGGAACGGGCAGACAGACATGGCACCACCCCTTCTTACAAAAAGATGCCAGAACTGAATTTTGAAGAAACCCACAGAACAAAGAGTGAAAAGCTCAGGGATACTCGCAGAAAAATGACCCAGATGCTTCCTGGCAGCTGGGGTCACAGAGGGAGCAGACTAAGGAAGGGCTTATTGCTCTCCTCCCTGTATGACTTCGGGGAAGTCAACTCCCCATTCTGAACTGTTTGCTTTTCTGTAAAGTGAAGAGGCTCGACAAGAAGATCCTGAGGGTCTCTTCTGTGATTCCTCCTTTCAACCGGCAAACCCCCTTGTCTCTCACCCCTTCGTACCTGAAGTTCAGGGGAATGAACCCCAAGGTATTCCCAAAGGCTTTCAAGAACGCTTCCTTATGCTCTCTGCCCCGCCTGCCACTTTCCTAAAGGCTTCCAAAGAGCACTGCCCAGTACCCCAAATATCGGCTCTCCCTTTCTCCAGGCAGATCCCCTCATCTTTGCTTTTCCCTGGTCCGGTCAGAGGCCTAAGAGGGGGATGGACAGGAAGTTCAACAGAACCCAACATCTCCCTGCTCAAAAATACTCAGTGATTCCCTGTTGCTTTTCTTTAGAAGTTCAAATATCTTCACTTAAAATTCAAGGTCCTCCCCAAACTGACAGTACCCTAACCCTTCAAACCTCCTCTTTCACTAGGCTTTCCCAGGAAATTCTTCACTGTAGCCATACCAGGCTCCATCTCTGTCCTCCACACATACCAGACATTCTTCCCACCTTCACTTGCTGTTCCCTGTGCCTCAGGTGTCCTTGATGCCTTTCCTTCACCTGTTGTATTCCTACCCATCTTTTAAGGCTCAGCTCATATGAGGCATGATATAGGGGAAGGAATATTAGATTTGAGGTCAAAAGACATTAGTTCAAACACCAACTCCAACACTTATTAACTAGTTGCTGTGAACTCAGACCAGTCACTTAACTCTGGGTCTCAATTTCCTCATCTGTAAAACAAGGAGTTTGAACTAGATGGTGTCTAAAGTTTCTTCCATCTCTGAATCCTATGATCCTATAAATGCTACCAGTTCCAAGAAGAAGGTAATGACTTACATACCAATCCTTACACAACACTTTGCTTACACTTCTAATGCTCTCAGGGATACTGTGTGTTATTACAGTAATATGTGTCTTATCGCTTAGTAGAATATAAGTGCTTTATAGACAAGGACTGTGGCCTGTCTGATTACTGTTCCACAGTATTCTACATACAATGTGCACTTAAAATTGACATTTGTTGACTGAATGAACAAAGGGAGAGCATAAGAAATATCCCGTTCCACTTCCTAAGAATTAAATTGCTTGTCTTTCCTAACTCAAGACTCTGCTTCTGAAAGGGGCAGAGAAGACAGGTTTGAGGTCATGACCACTTGTGAGTGAAGAATGATGACTGAATTTGGGGTCATAGGATATGTACTTACCCCTGCTAACACAGGCAAGTCAACACCTCCCCCTTCCCCACCCCGCTCCCGGCTCTACTTTCCTCAAGTACAAAGAGTAGGAGCTGGACAAATGATGTCGAGGGTCTCTTCAGCTCAGAACCCTTTAAGCCTATAAAATGACTCATTGAAGGGAGATGATCAGCTCTCCTGTATACCATGGACAAGGTTTTGTCCAGCTCTGGCCTTCTACTTTCTCATCTATTAGACAGAAATAATGATCCCTCTATTGATCTTTACTGGGGTATTATAAGGGACAGATGCAATTGCAGAGTTTTGGGAAAGGGTTGAGAACAGGATGAAGAGCAAAGAATCATTCAGCATTAATCCCAGAGGATATATCTAAATCCTCCTTCAATCAGATTAGATTTTTCAAGTTGGGCCCACCTGATTCAGACTGTGACAAACACATAGGAATGTGACAGAAGATAAAAATCCATAAAAGGCAAACAAACCCCAAACTAACTCTCACACTCTAAGAACAGCCCCAAGTCTGCCTACCCACCTGCCTAACATGATCTTCCAGAGGTGAGGGTCTTCAGTTTTCCCAGTATGTACTGAGATTCCCAACACTTTGCAGTTATGGATGAGACCATCCAAGTTGACTCAAATCAATGCCAAAGGCAAAGGTTTCTGATTCTGAGGGCCTTCTCTCTCCAAGAGAATACTGAGCACACCCCAGAGTTCCAGATGATGTGACAGGTCACACCCTCAGACTACAATAGGAAAAGAAAACTGAATGTCCTGAGAGAAAGAGTCAATAATTATTGACCCTTCAAGGGCAGATGAGACAACTCTGCTGGTCCCTCAGGTAGAAATGAAAAGGACTGATGTCCAGGATGAGGATGGTCAGTTACCAAAGAGGGGTGCCATACAAACAAACCTTAGCTGCTCAGAGGGGGCTTAGCACAGGAAGGTGGGAAGAGCAATCAGAGGGCTTGGGTCTCTTGGATCCCACCTCTGTTACTCCCCACGTGACCCTGAACAACTTATCCTTCCCTTAGGTCTCAGTTTTCTTCCCTGTTCAAAGAGTGAGGTGATCTTGGTTTCTAAGGCCTCTACCAATTTCAAGTCCTATGAGAAGGGGTAGGGTCAGAAGAGAACTGCCCTCCCTGGCCAGGGCCTGGGACCTGAACATGTGGAGGGTGCTCAACATGTACTTATTTATTGGGGTAAATTTAAATATCTTCCTTCAAGGTGCTATCCTTATTCTCCTCACTTAAAACTAAATTCCCTATGCCAGGTACCCCCACCCATGCATGATCTCCAAATGCAAGACTTCAAGGATTTCCTCAATATGTGCGCTCCTTTCACCAATGCTGAACACAACTCCACTGACTTGGATAGTTGCATCATTTGCTGTGGCCAAAAAAATTCACCTCCTGTCAGCCAACCCTGCAACGTGCCTCTCTGTACTTACCAAGGCTGGTCTTTAGACAACAGACGTACACTTCAATGCCAACTGGTTCTCAAACTCTTTCCAGCTTTGTAGGATGTGCCAGAGGCTGCGGGTTATTAGCATAACCTGTGAGTGCCTCCAGTCACTCCATGCCATAAGGAAGGATCATAGCATGACCTCCTCCTTTAGATGATAAATGGTTCTTATCTCAGGACAGACCCCTTTGCTATATTTCTCAATGCTGATAACAAGCTACTTTTGAAGATGACCGTCTGGATAGTTGTCATCTCACCTATGTGTCCTAAATACACAATATATACTTTACATGTGCATATTCAAAAATTCTCAAAAGGATCTGTGATCTCAATGAATCAGCAGTTCCCTTCAGGGATTCAGACAGTCACCCATTCCTATCTGTCCCTCCTGGGTGATTCCACAATATTTCCTAGATCACTTTGATGCATCAATATTTCAACACTCCAGCAGACTGGGTAGTAGGGCAGAGAACACCTCCAAGGAAACTGAGGGCCCAAACTAGCCCAGAGCCACAAAAGGAGTTGGTGAAGTTGGATTAGAATGGGGCCAGGATCAATGGCCCTCCCCTTGCTGACCCTATGTTCTCTCCATAAAGGAGGGTCACTGCTTGCCGAACACCTAAGAGCCTAAATGTTTTTTGCTGAAATGGAAGCCAAAGGGTTGTGTTAGGGCATCAAAGGCCTTGGTATTGCTCACCTTCCTCTCTTCTCTCCTCTCAGTGGTGGGAAGGTAGACTCTGAGCCAAGGTTGGTTCCAGTCCGGTCTCCTTCCCTCCCTCTGAGAGGTGAATTCTGATTGGGCATCCTGGACTTGCCCTTTGCTGGAAGCAGGGCAGAAGAATCAGACCAGGATTTCAAGATCAATCAACAAGTATTTATTATTGACCTACTATGTGCCAGGTTCTGGCACCCAAGAATGAAATGATTCCTAACTGCAATGAGCTTACATTCTAATGGGGGAAGCAATAAATACATAGAAAAATATACACAGAAGCACAAAGAGTAGTTGAACACAAGGAAGTTTGGAAGAGGGCACTGGTGGCTAGGCAATCAGGAAAGGCTTTGTGTAGAAGGTGGTGACTGAGTGGAGTCTAGAAGAAAGAGGTGGAGGTGAAGAGGGAGGCATTGGGGCCAGGGGAGTCAGTCAATGCCGAGTGCTAGAGGCAGGAGGGAAAGGCCAGGGGCAGCTCTCCTGGAGGACAGAACATGGAAGGGGCAGGAAGGGCCCATGAAGCTGCCAGGAGAGGCTGCAGCCAGGCTGTACAGGGCTCTAAAAGTCAAAGGGAGGAGCTGGTCTGTATGCTATCCTAGAGGCAACAGGAAGCCCCTGGCATTGGTGGTGGTGTGGGGAGAGGGGATAGTCTGAGAATGGCTGCACAACCCTGGGCAAGTTCTTTTTCCTCCTAGATCTTCAAGTCTCTTGTTAATAAAATGAGGGAATCATATCAGATGATTTCTGATTAGGTAAGAATGCCAAGACTCCGAGCTGGACCAGCTTTCGGAGATCCTCTGTTCCAATCCCATGGTGCAGAGGAGGAAGCTGGGCCACGGCACCATCCTACTGGGTTTCAACCCCAGGCCCTCTGACTCCAAAGGCAGTGCAGTGTACCTACTGTACCATGACAGGCCCCGCTAGCTAACATGTTGTTAGCTAGGTCGGTCTCAACCATGTTTCCTAGAGGTCTTTACAAACGTGTCACAGAGAAACAAAGGCCTTGCTCAAGTCAAATTCTACTATTGCCCATTGTTTCTGCCCTCCTCTCCTCCACTATGCCTCTCACTGTCACAGAAGGAAATTAGATTGGTCTGACATGACTGCTGCTCACGACACTGTCCAGGCTATTACCCACTGCCCTGTGATTTTCAAGGTGTTTGCAAATTGATTGTTTGATCATTTGCCCCAGTTTTTTTTTTCTTTCCAGACATTAATGTCAAGCTGACTGGCCTATAATTTCCTCCCTTTTCTCCTTGGTGACTAGGCTCAGATCTCCTCTCTGTGCCTCCATGTTCTCTCCATGAAACTGCACCAATAAACGTGAACGTGGCTGGCAACTGGTCCCTCACTCATTCTACCCTGACCCCTCCCCACCTGGTTCCTGTTCTCCCTCTCTCTCCCAAAAGGCACAAATGCTCCCTGTCTGAGCTGGGGCTCAAGAGATAAGGCTGGGGTAAAAAAAAACAAAAAACAAACCTAAACTTTTAAAACTTTGCCTATTTGTTATGGAGTTTTCTGGACTGAGTGCTTCTCCCTCTTGCATTAGAACCCTGGCTTATATATATATACATACCCTTTCTAACCCATGCCACTGTATCCATGGCTCCCATACTCCACAAACTATTCACAGAATCATAGATTTTGAACTAGAGACCACTGAGGTAACTCTCTCTTTTTACAGTTAAGAAAACTAAGGGGCGGCTAGATGGCACACTGAATAAAGCACCGGCCCTGGAGTCAGGAGGACCTGAGTTCAAATACAGACTCAGACACTTAACACTACTAGCTGTGTGACCTTGGGCAAGTCACTTAATCCCAACTGCCCTGCCTTCCCCCCTCCAAAAAAAAAATTATTAAAAAAAAAAAAGAAACCTGAGGCACTGCAATGTTAAGTGACTTCCTCGGGGTCACAGGGCTGAAACAACCTTTGGTTTAATTTATTTTGACCAATGGTAAAAGCCCTAAACTGTTATACTTTGTTTTTCTAGTGCTGAAATGCTATCATAGGGATTAAGGAAGAAGGCAGCATAGAGTGAGAGGGAAGACCAGTGGCCTGGAAATCAGGCCACAAGGGTTTGAACCCCTTCTCTGCCATGAGCTTGCTATGGGATCCTGGGCAAGATTTCTAGGTCTGTGATTTCCTCTTCAATAAAATCAGTGGGGTTGGACAAAATGTTTTCTGAGGTTCTTTTCAGCTGAAATACTGTGTGTCAGATGTTTAGAAAACCTGTAATATTTCTATTAATGTCAGCAATAATGATGATGGTGTTAGTGGTGGTGATGATGGTGATGGTGGTGGTGATGGAGATGATGATTGTGGTGATGGTGATGGAGATGATGATGATGGAGATGATGACTGTGGTGATGGTGATGGAGATGACTGATAAGGAAACTGAACAGCAGCTTGGGTGTGGTGGGAAAAGAGTTAAAAGAACATTTTTGTCCTGGCTCTATTCCTAGCCTGCTGGGCCACCCTAAGGAAGTCACTTCCTCTCTGCGCTCCTATTCTTTAGTCGTGAAATAAAAGTAATGGACTAAATAATCTCTAAAGTCTCTTCCAGTTCTAAGATTTTATCTTTCCATGATTCTTATTCATTCAATAACCATTTAATTAAACAACAAACTGGGCTTGGTGAGAGAGCAATGTTTGCAAAATCTTTTCCTACCAACATCTGTGTACAGTAGGTAGTACAAGGACTATCGCTATTTTACAGAGGCAGAAACTGAGACTCAAAGGAAAAACGACTTTCCCATGGTCCCATGGCTTGTATCATCAAGTGTCTTCTGATTTCCAAGCTCTGTAACACTACTCCCATTTGTAGAGATAATTATGACATGGTCACAGCCCTTATGGAGCCTGTTGGATTGTGTGGGAGAATCTGACCATGCCCAAATAAGCAATAACTGATTAAAAAACAAGTAACAATAGAATTGGGAGTAACTGGAAAAGCACTATAGAAATAGAAGTTATTATCAGAGTCCAAGTGAATGAGTCTTTGTGATAGGAGAAGATAATGAAGGAAGCTGTCAGGGAGAAGGAGGTATCTCTGCTGAATCTCTTCCATCACAAAATCCCAAGTGACAGTGATCCAAGGTCGGGGGCAATACACACAAGAAACAAGTCCCATCCTTCCAGCAGCTCCAACCCTCGTAGTATAGATAGGAAGTGGAGCTCACACTTTTTTTTTTTTAAAAGCAATTGGGGTTAAGTAACTTGCTCAAGGTTACATGGCCAGGTGTTTCTGGGTGGGTGCTAAGTGTCTGAGCCCGAGATTCGATCTCCAGGTCGTCCCAACACTGGAGCCGGTGCTCTTACTTGCTGTGCTACCTGGCCGCCCCATAGCTCACACTTCTATAGAGTTTTATGGTTTATGAAGACTTTCTTCATGATATCTCTGTGAGGTAAGGAGGGTGAGTGTTATCTAATCTCCAAGAGGAGGAAACTGAGCCTCGGAAAAGGGCAGATCATTACTTGCCCTGAGTCTTATGGGTCTTTTGGACCCAGGGCTGAAAGCCAGATTAACTCCCTCCAAGGCCAGGGATCTGCCCTTCAAAGCTGGCGAATACACATGGAACCATTGGTTTCTCATGACAATTCAGATAACAGGAAAAGGCAATCAGGGAGGGCTGCAAGGAGGAATGGGAGTTTGGAGGAGCCTCAAAGGACAAAACCATGGCAGCATAATCAGAGAGAATCTTTTGGCACTGGTTAAGTTAAAAATACTTAGTTCCTCTGCTCAGAAGCTTTCTGCAGATCTTTCTGGTTTCCCAAGTAAAGTTCAAACTCTTCTGCCCAGCATTCAAGACTGAACTCTTCTGGGAGATGTTGGCATCCTACTTTCCAGTCCTGCATTATTCCCTTCTGTAGCCCAAATGTTTTCTGTACCAGCCTCTGAGCCAGGAATGCCCTCCCCTCTGTCAGCTGAATCCCTAGCTGTTCTTTAAAAGCTAACTCAAAAACTCTTTCCAGAAAGACTTCCTTGATCTCTCCGTCCCCCATCTGTGATAACCTGTTCCCTTAGATCTCACCTAGCAATTTGTTTTATAACTAACGAACCCAAAAGTATTGGCTTTTTGGTATAGGGGATAAAGCACTGGGCCTTGAGTCAAGGATCTGGCCTTAAGATACTTCCTAGCTGCATGACTCTGGGCAAGTCCCAACCTCTCTAAGCCTCAGTTTCCTCATCTGTAAAATTGGAACAATATCATCTACCTCAGAGGATTCTTCGAAAGTTCAACTGAGATAATATGGGAAAAGTACTTTGCAAACTTCAAAGTACTCCAAGAGAGTATTATCCCTATTCCCCTCACCCCCACCATCCTACAAGCTCCACTAGGGCAGAGATATCTGTATCTCCCTGGTACAGTTGGCCCCCTACAGCTAGTCAAGGGCCCTGAACCTAAAAGGCACTTAAGAAATGTTGACTTTGCTGCCCTCACAGAGTTTATAGTATAATTTGGGATCCAAGAAATTAAAAGCTGAACAGCCCAAGAGAGAAATCTCCTGGAAAGTCAATAGCAGAACTGTTAAGAAGAAAATATGACCATTCAAAACGCTGTAGTGATGGAAAAGCTCCCATTTTACAGGACTTGATTTACAAAATGCTTTCCTCACAATCTTGTGAGGGAGACAAAACAAGTCCCACCACGTCTGCTGGGCAGAAAGAACAAATGCTACATGAAAATGGCTGATGCTGACCTAGCGCTTGATGTCAGTCACAGAGAGCCAACTAGTCAGAGGCGGTGTGGCCAAGGGGATGTGGGCCTGGCCTTGGGGTCAGGGAGACCTGGGATCGAATCCCACCTCTCATGCTCAAGAGAAGTATGATTCTACATAAGGCACTTTGAGCCTTGGTTTCCTCATCTGCAAAATGGGAATAATAAAATAATAAAGATGATAACAGGATTGCTGTCAGGGTCAAATAAGAAAATGCCAAGTAAAAAATAGGAGAGAAGATCCTGTAAAGCTTAAAACATAGCCCTGATGTTTGTCAGAGACCGTGGCTTTAATCTGTGCTTCCCAACACCCTGCTCTGTGGGGACTCCTGGCACTCTTGTACCCTTGGTCTACACATGAGGAAAGGGTTTCAGAGAGTTGGAGTGGCTGGCCTCAGTCAGGCTTCATGCCCCTTGAGGGAGGCAGGAGGGAGCAGACAAGGGGGAGGAAGAACAGGGGAGCAGGGCTCAGGAGAACCACATGCCTTTTCCTGCTCTGGCCCTTGATTCCCCTCCAACACCTGTGGGGCCCCGGGCTCTTCTGCCCCCTCACTTCCTGAGGCAGACAAGTTCATTTAAAATTAGCTTCTGAGGCCTTCTGATGTGAGGAGGTTTATTTTAAGGAATATCATCACCTGTCAGCAGGAAGAAAGGAGGTTACATTACAGTCTGAGACATTCAAGTCACTGAGGAGCAGAAAGACTTCATCTCTCTCTCCTCCGGGAAGCATTTCCTGCCCACTCCAAACTCCCACCACCTCATGGCCTCTCCTTCCTCTGGACTCCCGGGGCCCCTGAATGTCCCAGCTGGAACAGCTAAGCCTGTGTGTTGAGGGAGGCCCAGGGAAAGGAAGACACTCCCCACAGCCAGACCCCCACGAAGGGGGCAAGGGCCTAACGTTCCTTCCTCTTTACTAGAGCACTGGCCACCTCATAAGCTTCCTTCTCAGCACACCCCAGTGTCGGGCTGGCTGCCAGGGATCCACCAAAGACCTTGGCCTTATCTCCTGTGTTAGAACTGAGTAGTGCTGACACTAACATTTGGTGTGACGTTGGGCAAGTCCTTTCCCTCTCTGGAACTCAGCTTTTCTATCTGTAAAATAAGGAGGTGGGCCTAGTTAACTGCTAAGGATCCCTTTCCAGCTCTAACAACTCAAGTTTTTATGTACCGGTTTGCAAATTCCCTGAAGGGAAGGGCCCTCTCCATATCCACACAGGGCTTGGCATCATGCATTGATTTACAAAGTGTGAAATCAATGAACAGACTAATGGTACTGTGATATCTCCTGTGGAAGGAACACTGTTCTGAGTCCATAGGGCTTGGGTTCTAATCTTGATTCTGTTATTACTTACTACCCACCTGTCTGGGCCTGGGGCTCCTCATCTGTAAGATGGGGACAATATTAATTATACCCAGACCTCAATGGGTCATTGTGAGGAAAACCTTTCAGAAACCTTGAAACCCTATAGAAGAGGAAATAAATGGAAAAGGCCATTCTAGTTAATTCCCCCAAACTTTTGGAAGAATGGAATCAGGCCCATTTTACACAGAGGGAGGTTGATAGCTCAAGGCCACCCAGCAAGCAGGGCCATCAACGGAGGTAAGTATTCTTCACCAAAAGGAAAGGCAGGCTCTACCCTGGTGTGGGTTAGCTTTGCCAGAGGGGAAAAGGGCAAACCCCATGAAGGGTGAAATGTACAGATTACAAATGGCTCTCATTTAAATAACCTAAGGTGCACCAGACAAGGAATTCTAAAAATAATTACTCTGATCTTGATTGTCTGAAATGACAAATTGGCCCTTCAGAAAGGCTAGATTTCTTGAGACTTAAAATAAAAATCTGACACTGAATTTAACAGAAAACAAAACCCCAGCAGCTCCAGGAACCCTTTTGGGGAAGGAAGGATCTGTGGGAAGAATACATTCACCAGAATAACCATTTGCTCACTTTATTTTTAAAGGGGTATTTCTGGAGGCTGTGGAAACAGGAGCTCCCAGCACTTGGTGAAGTCTAAGGGGGCAGGACTCAACGAGGAGGCCCAGACTCAGATGGCTCACAGTAGAAAGGCCCTTGGGTGCCATCCACTCCCCCTTCATTTTACAGGTGAAGAAACTGAGGACCAAAGAGTCATGGGTGAGTGCCCTTGCTGCCTTCTTCCAATGGAAGACCAATAAAGCCCCTCCCTATCCAATACTCCAGACTCATGCAAGGGACCAAAACAGTTTTCCATTAAAGCAATCATGACCTAACCAGTTCTGTCAACTTAACCAAAGCCTGAGACCACTTTCTCTGTGGGTTTTCTTTACACTCAGTACTGAAGTTCCCACTGCACCCAGTGGTATGAATGGGACACTTAGCAGAGAGGAGGGCAGGGACCCTGCCCTACCATGGGCACCTACCAGGAGGAGGGGTGACCTCTGACCCACAGTATCTGCTGAATGAGGTAAGGCAGCCTAGGACAGTGAATGCCAGGCTGGGGAGTCTGAATTCAATCCTGTGAACGCCAAGAAACCCCTAAAAAATGTCGGAGCAGGAGGAGGGGCTGTATGAATCTGTGATCTGTGGGATGGTCGGGAGGGTGAGAATGCCCAAAAGAGTAACAATGATTCGCATCCCTAAGAGGCTTTGTGGTGGTCGTGTAAATGTCATTCCCCGATTCTAGAGAGAAGGAAGTTGGGCTCAGGGCGCTTTAGTGACTCATCCAGGGCGATCTGAATGTCCTGAGAGGGCACTAAAGCCCATACCTCCTGCCTCCTCCTTCCAAATCCAGGGTCCTGGTGCCCCAGGCTGTCCCCCAGGCTGAAGTCTCAGAGCAGACCTCAGGGCTCCCACAGCTCAGGGAGATGGGTCTGACTAGGCCCTCCTCATCCTTTCCTAGTGGGAGATTCCAGCCCCATTTATCTCCTTCTCCTTGGTAAACAAACTGTCAAAGAAAATAAATAGTTTTTAACGGGCTCATTAATTGAATTCAGGGAGAAATAACTTTCCAGGGCAATTTAGAGGGAACTATCAGAATGAAATGGCCGAGCTGATCAGCGCATACTTAAGCCATTTAGGTGAAAGCAGGGAGGGAAGAGTGAGCAGAGCAGAGTTCTTTCTTCCCATCACCCCTGCTGTCTAGCCCCAGGCAAACCCAGTTGGATCTCACTGAGGACAGAGCAGACACCTGTAAAGTGACCCAAGTTTACAAAGTAATTTCATCCCAGCACTGAAACAGGTGGTTCTCACATTATCTCCATTATACAGACAGAAGCTGAAACCCAGAGAAGAGAGCTCCGGGAGGCTCAGGACCATCCTACTATAACCCATGCTGGACCTGAATTCCAGCTCTACCTCTGTCATTAACTTGTGTGACCTTCAGAAAGCCATTTAATCTCTGTGTTTATCCATTTGAACAGTGGGGGAAAATAGCCCCTCCCCTGCGCATCTCTCTGCGCTGTTACAAAGATTTTTAAAAAGCAAAAAACAAAACAAAAAAACAAACCCAAACAGAAACACCCCCCCAAAAAAAACCCCACCCACCACCACCACATTAGACAATGAGAGCTGTTACCACAATTCCACATTCAAGGGCCCTAGAATTATCCATTTTACAGAGGCCCAGAGGGAAGAGACTTGCCCAAAGTCAGTAAAGCCAGTATTCAAACCCAACTCTTGCAGGACAAAAAAGGACCCACAACCAGCGTGATCCTGGTCTGACAACAGAGGCTCTGAGTAGCCTCCCTTCTTTTGGGTTGCTAGTGGCAGGCTTGGTACAATCCAAGTCCTGCAGCATGGGACCATCCATGAGAAGCTGAAATCTGCCATCATGGCATTTCCTTAGTTCCCAGTTTTCCCAAGTCATATCTCCTAGTCATTCCGAGTCAGGTTAGATAGGATCTTTCTAAAAATGATCAGAGAATTCCAGAGCTGGAAAGGACATTGGAGAAGCCTCATCCAAACTGTACATTATCCAGAGGAGCAAGCTCCGGCCAAGAGAAGGGGAGTGACTTGTCTAAGATCACCCCAAGCAGCATCGCTGAGCCAGTATTCAAACCAAGCCCATCACTTTTCCTCCATCACCTCTGCCAGCACTGATGACACTGATCATGGTGTTTCAGAGCTGGAAGCAGATGGTACAAGTGCAAGGTTACTGGATTTAGACTCAGAGAATTTGGGTTCAAATCCTGGCCCTGCCACTTACTGTATGACAGCAGGCCAGTCACTCCGGATCTCTAGGCATCAATTTCCTCATGTATAAAAGGATGATGGAATAGAATGCTCCTTCCAGCTATAAAACCTAGCCCATATATAGTTCAACCCCTCTCAACATTGGAATCTGTAATATCCCTGACAAATGGTCATCCAGCCTTAACCTGAATGTTTCCAGGGACAGGAAGTTCACTACCTTGCCAAGAGCTCATTTCCCTTTGGGACAGTGCCCACTCTAGTTCTTCCTTAAGCCAAACCCCAACTGGTCTTGTTGGAACCCCCACACTCAAACCAGTATTTGTGAAGTTCCTATCTATGTGTATGTGGGGGGGGGGGGAGGTGTCGAGGATACAAACAGAGAAATGAATGAAACAGTCCCTACCCCTAAGGAGCTTATGTTCTAATGGAGAAGACAAGAACACTTCGGTAAATACCAAATATAAAGAGAATACAAACAAATAAATTAAATAAAGGGGAGCTAAGGGAATCAAGAAAGGCTTTGTTTGTGCAGATGATACTTGAGGGAGGTCTGGAGGAAAGCAAGGAATCCCTGTGAGATGGAGGTGAGGAGGGAGGGCCTACAAAGACCCGGAGGTGAGAGCGGAAGTGTTCTTATGGAGGGACAGAGAAGCCACTTTGGCTGGATGGCAGAGCATGGGAGGGGCAGCAATGTCCAGAGAAGCAGGCTGCAGCCAGGGTGTTAAGGTCTTGAAAAGATGAAGAGAGGAGTTTATAGTTCATTCTGGAGGCAACAGGAAGTCACTGGAGTTGGCTGAGTAGAGAAGCCACAGGGTCACCTCTGTTTTTGGTGGTAGTATGTGGGGTACATTGGAATGGGGAGGGCCTGGAGGCCACTGCAAAGACGCAGGTGACGTGGACCTGAACTGAGGCCATGGCTGTGTGAAGGCAAGAACTGGCAACTATTTAAAGATATAAGATGAGGGGGAAAAGAGTCAAGGACGATACCATAATGCACCAACTTCAGAGATTAGGAATGGTGGTTTCTCTAAAAGAAATGATGGAGGGGCGGCTAGGTGGCGCAGTGAATAGAACACGGGCCCTGGGAGTCAGGAGGACCTGAGTTCAAATGTGACCTCAGACACTTACACACAAAACCCACTAGCCGTGTGACCTTGGGCAAGTCATTTAACCCCAAATGCCCTCCAAAAAGGGGGAAAAATGATGGAATTTGGAAGAGAGCTGTGAGTTTGGGGGAAAGTTAATAAGCTGTTTGAACATACTGAGTTTGAGTCATCTCCAGGACACCAGCTTCAAATGTCCAACAGGCAACTGGTGATTCAGGGTTGAAGCACAGGATAGAGCCTAATCGATACGTACAGTCATCATTCTAGGGATTATGAAATCCATGGGAGCCAATAAGGTTCTCAAGAGAGGAGTCAGGGGCTGAAGACAGGGACCTTGAGAAAATCTACAGTTAGGGGACATGACCTGGAGAATGTACAAAGCAGTCTGAGGAGGAGCCCTAAAGACAGGGAGGAGAACCAGCAGAGAGCACTGCCCTGAAAACCCAGAGGAGAGAGGAGCCTGGAAGAGATGGTGGTAAGCAGTGTCAAATTCAGCTGCTGGTCAAGAAGGGTGAGGAGTGAAAAGAGTACATTAAATTTGGAATAAAAAGATTGCTGATCAGTCTGGAGAGGGCAGTTTCAGTGAATGGGTTTGGAAGCCATGCTGCAAAAGGCTGGCTGTTTGTTTTTTTTTCCCTAGGAGTCTGGCTGAGAAAGGCAGAAGAGACATAAGATTATAGCTTGAGGGGATGGTAGGGTCTATCGAAGGTTTTTTAAGGACTTGGATTGTTTGAAGTGAGTAGGAAAGGAATGAGAGGAAGGAAGAGACTGGGAGAGGAAGAAGGGAAGGATGGGGACAGAGGAAGGTAGAATGAGGGAAACCACTTAGCTTTCTGGTTACCTTTATCCCACCCCACCCACTGGCCCATTGCCAGAGGGTGAGTGCATGGTCTCTAGAAACACCACCCAGCAAGGTCACATCAAGCCTAAAATTCACACCTCCTCTGTATTCCCTGTCCCTAATTGGAGAGGGTGGAGGGTAGGACCTCCATTTAGGGAGTGGACCCAGGGCAGCCACCTCCTCATTTCCCTCCTGCTGTTATCCTCTGGTCTTCAGTCACCTCTCAAGCTGAGCACCCTTTTTCCTACCCACTTCTCAGCTTCTTTTTACGTATTGTCTCTCCCCACTAGGCTTTGAGCCCTTGAGGTCAGGGACTGTCTTTTGCCTCTCTTTGCATCCCAGTGTTTAGCACAGTGCCTGGCACACAGTAAGCATTTAATATTTATTGGCTATTATTTACTACCTTTCACTCCAGCCAACTGCCCAGTTATATGACTTCCAATCAAAGGCCAGAAAACATAAAATAGGCATTTATTACCAACAGATCACAAGATTTAAAAATGAAAAGGTGCTTAGAGATCTTCTAGTCCAACCTTGTCATTGTATATATGATGAAATGGAAACCCCAAAGTGCCAAATGACTTGTCTGAAGCCACACAAAAAAGAGCAAATACTTTGGCCCCAAATCTGGCACTCTCTCTGGTGTTCAAGAGGGGGGTGGGGGGAAAGGTTGTCTCCCCTAACCAGGACCTTGGGACAGTGTTTCAAAACACTGCTTATGGTACTTGGGGAAACATCCCCTCAAACAGGAGGACCTGGGGCATCATCATTAATATCACCAGAAAAATTCCCATCACCTCTGACTTCATGTCACTATTGATTTGTGTGTGTCTGACTTGACATCCTATTTTAGTTCCTAAAATTATCTCTTGGTCACTTTTGCACAAGATGTGCCAACTGCTGAAAGTCCTGAATTGGTTTTTGTTGGAGCAGCAATCACTGGGGGTCAGGACAGAAGTCAATGCCCTTGTGGTAAGCCTCTCCACATCACTTTAACTGTTCAGTTAAACCCTAAGTTCTCTCCTAGGCCTCATTTCTTCATGCTGGCCTCTACCACATTTTGTTCTGATGAGAAGCTCAATTCTTCCAAGAGCCCAGAATTTACAAGGGCTCAGCTCTACCATGTACTTATAGACTCAGACCTTCCAAGTCCATCTGACCACATGAAGAAACCACAGTCCCCTGTACCCCAGCAAGATCATGTACTCGGCTGGATTCCTCATGCCAGGTGGCTGAATTTCTCCCCAGGTCACAAAAATCACAGAATTTGAGAGCCAGGAGTAACTTTCTGGGCCATCTAGTCCATCCCATGAGGGAGGAAGGACGCCTCACTGCATAGCATACTGAACAGTGGCCATCCAGCCTCTGCTTAAAGATCCCCCTCCCCTCCCCTTGGGGAAGCCCATTCTACTTTGGATGGAACATGACTTTGGAGAAGTTCTCTGCTAACAGCAGGAAATGGACCTCTGCAAAGTGCCCACACTCACTAAGGTTTCCATCTACATACCCAGGTTCAAACACCCTGGGAAGCTATCAAGATGACAATTAATATGCATACAGCACTTTAAAGAATGTTTACCCCCTTAACTTCGTGGTTCTCCAGTGGAAGGGTCAAAAGAACTGGCCTTGAATTCTAGCTCTGTCACTGACTTAACCAACTGTGTAATCAGAGTCAAGTCACTGCCCCAGAGTGCTTCCCTCATCTATTAAATGGGGATAATTATAATACAAGACCCCACTCACAAGTACAACCCTTAAAAACAAGGGATGCAAGCTAGCCCAGAATCACAAAACATTAGGGCTGAAGGGCTCTCCAAGATCCAGTCCAAACCCCTCATTTTCCAAAAGGGAAAACTGAAGTCTGGAAAGGGGAAGGGAGTTGCACCCAGAGTTAAAGAGCTACTTAGAGACAAAGCTGGTACTAAACACACATTTATCGAATATTTTATCATTTATACAGGCTTTTCCCACAACAACCTAGTACAAGTATTATCCTCATTTAATAGATGAAATAATAGACAAAGGGATCACAGAACCCCAACTAGAGCCCAGGTCTCCTGCCTCTTCAGCCTGTGCTGAGAGGACAGTAGCCATGTAAACTGGGACAGACAGAGGATGAGCACCTTGGGCGCCCTTCCTGCCCACCTTATCCACAAGGTCAAACATGTGGGGCTTTACCAGCTCCAGAACTGGGAGGAGGTCCCCATTGAGATGAGCCTGACGAGCTGTGGGAACGGCTAGCAGCTCCCAACCAGGGCTTTCCCCATCATTACCTGCCTAATCAGGACAATTACACTTTTCAATTGCTAGAGCTGGATCACCTGGCAGGAGCTGAAGCGCAGGGAGAGCAGGGCCAGGAAGGAGGGGGTGATTTCTTTGTGGGCTTTCTTTTCTGTCCTCAATTTGAAGGGCCCTGTGGAGACCAAAATGCTTCTGTGCAAAAGGCACCTCTCCCTCCCTCTCTCTCTCTCTCTGAAACCTCTTTGGAGGAGTTCGCTTCTAAAAAAGAGGAAGCTTTGGCTAGGCTAGCAGGAGGTGAAGAGGTCCTTGGAAAATCTACAATAGCTATAATGTTCCCACTCAAGGAAGGACACTGTGGTCAAGCAGAAAAGGCATCCGGAGAAGTGGCCTCAGACCTGCTTCTGTACTAATGGCTGCATGACCAGGTCAAAGTCATGTCCTGTCGCTGACCCTCTGTTTTCTTCACTGTAAAACAAGAGCCACCTTTAGCTTAGCTTTGCATCCCCAGCTTAGCACAGCGCCTGGCACATAGTAGGCACTTAATGAATGCTAAGTGACCTTCTCTCAGAAAGGTGAGGAAAATGCTTGTGAACCTCAGAGAGCTCTAAAAGGATCATTCCTCCAATGGTCTATCAGTCTCCCCACTACTGCAAGGGACATTTATGTGAGACTTAAATTCAACAAACTTTTATCACATTGACTCCATGCAAGGGACTAGGGCTGCAGCGAGAGATGTAAGTGCTCCTCCCACAGACCTTGAGCTCCAAGAGGTGCAAGAACCAGGCACACAAAGCAGGATGATACAGGGCGGAGGAGGTCAAGGCTGGACAGTCACATCTCAGTTATGAGAAGCTTCATTTTTGCCTTTATATCTCCAGTGACTAAGACACAGTAGTTGTTTAATAAATGTTGATGGGAAAGCCTCTGAGACCCCTTCTAATTCACATTCTAGGAACGGTCTTGGCAAACTACTAAAAGAAATCTGGGGTGGGGATGGAAAGAGGGTTACCACTTTCAGCTGTGGGAGAGGAATCCGTAAAAGTTTCATGGAGGGAGAAGGGGAAGGACTAAGTAGTGAGGAAGGAAGGACTGAAGGGAGGAAGGGAAGACTGAAGGGAGAGAGGATTGAAGGGAAGAAAGGAGGATAGAAGGGAGGACTAAAGGGAAGAAGAGAAGACTGAGGAGAGGGGGAGGACTATAGGAGGGAGAACTGAGGGAAGGGAGGGAAGAAGGGAGGGCTGCAGGGAGGAAAGGATGACAGAAATGAAGACTAAAGGGAGAAAGAACTGAAGGGAAGGGGGGAGGACTGAAGGTAGGAAGGGAAGACTGAGGGGAGAGGGAGAAAGGGAGGACTGAAGGGAGAGAAGGAAGACTAGAGTGAGGGCTGGAGGAAGGGAAGTAGGAAGAAAGACTTCCAACAGGCAGAGATGGGGCTGGGGAGTTCATTTCAGATATGGGGCATATCATAAACAAAAGCAAGCACTTAAAGAGGACAGATCAAGAACAGGAGAGAGCTGTCCAGTTTAGCTGGAATGTAAGACATGTGAAAGGAAGTAGCAGGAGGCAGGGCTGGCAAGGTGGGCTGGAGCCAGATTGTGGAGGTCCTCAAATGCCTGGCTAAGGTTTGGAACTGGGGGAATGAAGAGAGTGAGAGGCTGCTTAAGGGACAGCAGAGAGTAGTGTGAAGGCTTAGACCAGGGAAAGCCTGGCAGTAGGAAGGCACTGATTTACAATGCACAACTCTGCAGCAGGCAAGTGTCCCCCCCACCCTGCAGATGACTTGTTCATAATTCCCCAGCCCTCATCAATGCACGTCTCCTTGCCTCTGCCTCTTTTGCTCCCTTCCAAGCACCTCTCCAATGCTGCCTTCTACAGGAAGCCTTTCCTGATCCCCTTACTGGCTGGGGCACTTTCCTTCCTCAAAGAACTGATAGATACATGTTTATCCCCCTTTAGATTGTAAGCTCCTTGAGAGCAGGGATGGATTTGGGGGTTTTCTTTTGTATCTCTTTGCCTAACACAATGTAGCTTGTATAAAGTTGTCAAACTCAAGTTGTTGAATGACTAAAGCATCAAAGTCAGAGATCAAAAGCCAAGCTCAACTATAGCACACTGCCTCTCAAGAAAAGTAGCCAGAGCCCCATTTGACAGGGAAGATGGAAAGATTTATTCTGGTGCTTACCAAAAGAAGCTATTTCTAAACCCCTAGAACAGGAATTCTTAACCTCCAAGGGATCTATGGGTAGATTTCTGGAGTCCCTTGGATGGGAAAAAAAAATTACATCTTTAATTAAAAGTATCTAACTGAAATATAGCATTTCCTTCTATTACTTAACCTGGTTCTGGGACTACATCCACAGACGTTATCACACTGCCAAAGGGATCCACATCACAAAAAGGCTATGAAAGACCCCTTGCTCCCTGTTAGCTCTCTCAGCAGAGGACAAATGTTGTGGGCTCTGGGATGAAGGATTAATTCCAATTAAGTAGAAACACTGGCTCTAAGGCTGGCTCAGACACATTTTTCTTGGTTTGGAAATTCTAAAGCATCAAACTGACAATCATAATTTAGCCAGGTCCTATAAGAAATCAGCATCTGGTCAAGTATGTGAAGGGAGTTAGAAGCATCACTATACTTTGTTGCCAGCAAGGGAAATGCAACAAAGTGTGGGAGAAGTTGTGGCCTCTCACAGAAGGCTCCCAGCTGACAAAGAATGACAAATTCCCTGAACATCTAAGGTTGATTTTAAGCCCCAGGGAATGAAGGGGCTATTTTACTTATTCTCTTCCATTGCAGTTGATCTGATTTTTGACCCCTCCACTTCTCTTACTTTAAAAAGCTATAAAGCAAGGAGAAATGAGTCCAGCTGAATATCTTTATAACCAGAAAGTAACACCTTCCACGATGTCCTTTTTCAACATTCAGGACAACTATATATTTCCCTGGCCCAACAGGGTGTCACAAGGCAACCCATCATGAAGATGAAGCACAGAGCATGGAGCAAAGTATCGTCTTAAATACCTTGGTCATTAATAGTGCTCCACAGAGTCCCTTCCCTCTGCTCCAGAGAGATTAACACGGCTGCCTCTGCTGAGCAAAATAAAAATGTTATTTCAATTTGTGGCTCCCACTCTCCCGTGGATGACTATTTACTCCCTTCTGTTCCCTTCTGAAATATGGGTCCTTTCTACACAAGGGAAGGAGGTGGCAGATGAACATGCCAGCAAATTCATTAATTTATAAATCAGTCTGGCATGAGACAATTAACCATTTCCAATAATCAATTAGACCACAGGTATGATAAGCTCTCCCGCCCATGATGGATCTATGAAATGTGACCCATTTTAAATTACATACTGTTCCCAAATCAACCCAAGTGGTCATGATGGACTGATTAGCACCCCGATTAGCCTTCCATATTGATGCTCAAAGGGATTATCTGGTACTTGCTGCCCCTTTCCCTGTGTCACTAGCTACTTACCCTTACACAGGACTCATCAGCCCTATAACTTAAGGCTATTACTCAAGTGCAGAATCATGTTAAATAGTCAGGTGGGGAAAAAATTCAACTGTCAAAGTATACTAGGAGACCTCTGCTGCTAAGTCTAGCTCTCAAATGGTTTCACAAAGAAAAAGGCATTTCCTTTAAAACTCCTCTTCAATGCCACATTCAGGCTAAACCAAAGCATCACCAAAGGCCACCCCTGCCCTGAAGTCTGGGGCATACACCTACCATAGTTAGTATGGTTTAAAAAGGACCAGGAATGGAGTCAGGAGAGCAGGGTTAGATTCTTGTCTCTGTCACTGACTAATTGTGTGACCCTGGACACGTTCTTCTCTGTAAAAATGAAGGCTAGATCTCCAAGATTCCTTTCTAGCTCTAACATCCCCGCTTTCAAGACATGCAAACATTAAGTACCTACTGTGTACAGTGTGATGCATCAGATGCTAGGGGAGGTAAAGAATTTAGGCAAGATGTAGTACCTGCTTTCATGGAGTTAACAGTCTAGCATGTGTGGACTTGCCTGTGGAGGAGTACACCTATACAAACAATTATAAAACAAAATGATACTCAGATGCAACAGAGAAATGCAAATAAAGTCTTACATGAGGGTCAATGGGTGAAATGTAATTACTTTTTGGGAGTAGGGAATGATCTCAGGAAGACTTCAAGGAAATGGAAATGGCATTTAAATCAGACTTTAAAGGAGGGGTCCTTAACCTGTGGTCCTTGGATTACACACACACACACACACACACACACACACACACACACACACACACACATATGTATGTATGTATTTAAATGCATTTCAATACAATTGGTTTCCTAGATAATCCCATTTATCTTATACACTTAAAAACATTATTCTAAGAAGGGTTCTCATAGATGACCAAAGGGGCCCAAGATACAAAAGAGGTTAAGAAAAAAACACTTGGACTTAAGGGAGAGTGCAAAGGAGCAGCCCAGGTTTCTATGAAATGAGCTCTCCTTGAGAGCAGTCTTTGAAGAGTCAATAATCCTAACAATTCACATTTATGGTTTCCGATGTATCTTTTCTCATCTCATGTCAGTGTAACATGGTAGGTAGTAAACATATGGCCTCCACTTTATAGATGAGGAAAATGCCACTCACAGAGGTGAAGAGCTTTGTCCAAGGTCACACAGATACTATGGCAGGCCTGGGATTGAAATCCAGGGCTCTAAGCCCTGCAGTGAATAGAACATTGGCCCTGGAGGCAGGAGGACCTGAGTTCAAATCCGACCTCAGACACTTAACAGTTACTATCCCTGTGACTGTGGGCAAGCCACTTAACCCCAATTGCTCTGCCTTCCCCCCTCCAAAAATGCAAAAAAAAAAAAAATCCAGGGCTCTTACTTCCAAGCACAAAGCTCTTTCCAATACAAACTCAGATGGCCCATTCTTACAAAAGTTAAGTCTATGATCACAGGATCCAATGAAAACAACCCCCAATTGTCTCAACTCACTTCCCAATTCTCAACATGTAATGGAATTCATTACCCAGAGAATACAAGCCTCTCACTCCCTAAAATACTAACACTGTAAATGTAGTAAGAAGGGGAATCAAAGGTCGAAGTACCTCGATAAACACTTGCTGTCTTCCTTGAGAAGCCAAAGATCTGTTCCAACCTTCAGCATCAGCTCTGAAAGTCCAAAGACATCTGTGCTGGTGGAATTTCCCATGGCCTTCAAACAACACACTCTACCCATCACCACTTCTCCACGCAGTCTAGCTCTCAGGGAGGCTCAATTCCTACAAAAGGAGTCCGACTTCTCCAACAGGCAAGTGCAATTGTCCTGATGAGGCCAGCAACGATGAGAAAGGCTTATGTTTGGAGCTGGCAGGGCTACTCTAGCTTCTCAGCAAGCTCACCTCCTTCTTCCAACAGGAGAACCTCCCTGTTCCAGATCTAGCCAAATTCAAATAGCTGACCTCCAAGACAAGATTGACAAGACAACATGGTAGCCAACCCACCCTCACCCTTTGCCTGTTCCAGTTTTTCACTGCTTCTCTCAGCATTAGAATGGAATAACACTACCTGGGCTCCAGTCCCAAGCTGGTCACTAGTTAACTGTCGACTGAACAGTAGAGTCCACACATCTCAGCCAGAGACTGTACTGACAGTCAGCTGTGGCCCATGGACATGAAGAAGATGATGGTGATGATATGAGCAGTTAACACTAATACTAATACTGTGATCGTAATAACCCAGGTCCTTCCTGACTCAAAAGCTGGCTCTTTATCCACTACTCTAAACTACCTTTGACACAAACTGGCTCTATAGCCTGGGCAAGGCATTTAATGTTTCAGAGAATACCTAAAGACAGTTACCTATTTGCACTGGTAGAGGGAGCTACATACACCCCTGAAACCCCAGATCCAGAGCAATCCCCCTCAAACCACTAACAGTACTAAAACAATGACCCCCTCAGTAGTACTGAGTACCTTCCAAACTCCCTCCCTCGCCCCCATCCATTTTCTCATTTGATCCCCACAGATTTTTAAAAATTATGAAATTTAAATTTAAAAAATTAAATTAAATAACGTCTATTGTTATTTAAATAAAAATTTATTTTTTGTTATTGTTATTTAAATAAAATTCCAATTTTTCCCCAAACCAAGCTGACCACAGACCAACAGTAAGCCCCTTATCACAGGTGCCTCATGGCTACCATCAGCTCCAGCTCTCCCCATCCAGGCTCCTCCCTCTTCTGCCTCATCTGTGGTGGCTCCTCTCCTATAAGAGGAACAGATGCCACCTGGTAAGAGGTAGCCCAGCCTAGAGCC
Source organism: Petaurus breviceps papuanus (assembly GCF_028583685.1). Lineage (NCBI taxonomy): Eukaryota > Metazoa > Chordata > Mammalia > Diprotodontia > Petauridae > Petaurus > Petaurus breviceps. The sequence goes on along the minus strand of NW_027185782.1, from coordinate 736,074 downwards.
CAAGCCTTCCTACACTGGCCGAGTTAATGGCTTCTTCACTAGCACCTCCCTAGAACAAAGAAGTCCCAGGTCCTAAATAACCAAATCTCACATTTTCATAGCTTCTTAAGATGGCCAAGTGTTTGCCTCTCTACAAGTTCATAAGGAGGTCTTACAAGAATAACTCCACATTTTACTTATTAGGAAACTGAGGTTTAGAGAGGTCACATGGCGGCATAGCTGGTACATGTCAGCAGAGAGCCCAGAATCCAGGTCTAAATCCTGTGCTCTTTCCTCTTTTTGCCAAAACCTTCTCCATGTCAAAGCCTGCTAGGAGGAGAGAAGAGCACCAGCCTCTAATGTCCATCAGAGGCCCTCTCACTCCCACACCTAGGGACTCAATCATGAACAGATCATCAATCATCCAGGGCCAGTTCCCAGGCCTGCTATCCTCAGGGGACTCCAGAGACACCCCATTTTTAGACATAAGTTCACACATGTACTTCAGCTCCAATAAGTCATTTATGCTATATCAGTTTCCAAAGAAAATCCCCTTCAAGATGGAGGATGGGTCCATTTCCTCAGTGACTCTGATTAGGACATCCCTCACAGAGCTTCCTTCTCTCTTGTCCTGGTTGGGGCTCAGCCTCTGGACCTTTGACACCCCCAACAGAGGGTATCAGGGAGCAGCAGAGTGGTCACCCAGTCCATTTTTAACAACAGAATTCCACCTGAACAAGCGATCTAGCTGTGACTAAGGACAAACAGAATGAAGCAGAGAAAGGGGATGGAGGAAGAGAAGAAGGTCATGACCACATCACACCATCTGAACCAGAAGTCCAGAATAATCTCAAATTTTCAAGCCCAGTCCTGGAGGCCTGGCGCCTCCTTTCTGGTACAAGTCCAGGGAAGGAAAAAGATGCGAAAACTAAGGCCCCGCCAAATTAGTCACTCCTACTCCCTCCTTAATTTACACCCTCCCAAAAGTGCAAAGCAATTGATTTTTCATAATCCCCACATACCTCTTCTGAAACACTCCTGAAAATATCAGCCAAGAGACAAGAAGAATGTTAACATTTTCTAAAAAGAATATTTTCCCCTCCCAGAACGTTCTAACCAAACTGGTTTGCTTTCCCACTGCCTGAGTTGCTCAGAAATACTTTAGTGAGTCCTTTTCTGAACCAGCTGGGCCTAGAAACAGGAGGGAGCCGTCAGGGAAGATGGGCTGGGAGCTTCAGGAGACTTAGGGTCTAGTCCCAGCTCTGCTAAAAACCTTCCTGCACAGCTTGCAGGGAGTCCCTTCCCTTCCCGAAACCTTAATGTCTTCAGCTAGAAAATAAAGGCTTCAGACTCAATAAGTGATCTTTAAGGTATCTTCTAGCACTGAAATTCTCCAATTCTAGAATTTTCCTGATCAAATATCCTGTACACATCCTCATCCAGACCTTGATCAATTGTATCTTAAGAGTCTGGTGTCCCCAGGCCTGACACCTGTTCACCACCTGTAGCCAACAAGCTGTAACCACTGTGTCTGCCCCCTCCTTTTTTTCCTAGCCTAAAAGCAAGCAGTCACTTATCTTTTTTTTTTTAAATAAACTAGCAGGGGGAAATGAAAGGAAATATCACCTTCAAAAATATTTTTTAAAAAAACCACACACCTCAAACCCTACGCACATACAACTGCGTGACTCTTCTCCAGCACCCACAGATTCTTTCTTTAGGGACAGCATGTGTTCCCTCCAAGTCCTGTGCATTCCAATTCAGAAACTCTAAGGGTCACAGAAGGCATGATTATTGGTTGTATCCCTTTCCTCCTCCCCCCAACTCTGAAAACTCAACCTAGAATAACTATTTAGCGAAATGGTCCCAAGATATCTGGGAAGGTAAGAGATCTCAGTTTAGAGCTCTCTCCCAATGTCAAGTCCCTACAGTTGACATAGATAAATATCCAATAACCTTTTAAAGTTGGCCTAGAGGACAACCATGACCACCCTTTCAAAATCATCCACATCAAATCCTGGACTTGGGAGGTCACAGCTAACTCCCTTACAACTGACCTCACCTCCCAAACCTCACCCCCAAGATAATTTCTCAGGCAGCGAAGCATAATGGAAGCAGCACTGGACAGGGAACTTCATAAAACGTGGGTCCTATAGCCCTGATCACCACTAATAACAAGGGGCTGAACAAGTCACTTCTCCTCTTCAGCCCTCAGTTCGCTCCTCTGTAAAATGAGGGGCTGGACAAGATCATTTCCAAGGCCTCTTACCATTTCAGAAATTCTACATTCTAAGGTGCCTTCCAGCCACAGCCTTAAGCTGTCTTCTCTGTTATAAAGAGCAAATTTGAGATGCTGACAAAGAGCTTCAGTGGAAAGACAGAAAGTAAAAAAGGAGAGAGCCAGGCAGGTGGCCAGCGAGAAGCCCAGCTCCCGCCCCCAGCCTAGGGAGTTCTCTCCACCCTGCTCCAATATGTTGTCCTGGCACAGAGCCTGTCTCTCTCTCCTTTGCTCTGGAGGGAGCCCCTCTCTCCTTAGACTTCTGTTCTGAGACTAGGTGGGAATAAGTCTTAGTTAGAGGAAGGGCATATCACAGGGTAAGGGGAGAAGGAACTTTCAACCAGTCAGCTGGAAAGAGGCAGAGGCAGTGACAAGTGGGGTGGGGGTCAAGATACACATGTTTTAGAAAATATATGGCTGGTGGGTTTAAGTGAGGCATGCAACACTGGGTCACACAATAAGTATGTGCCAGAGCTAGTAGTCTACCCTCTCATTAAAGCCACCATACCCAGACTCTCCTCAAAAAGCACTAGTCAGAACAGATGTGGGTACCCCAGTCCTGAAAAAGCATCCATGTCTCCTGGGACTGAGAACTACTTCCAGGTTGGAAACAGCTGCTCCTGCTCTGGGGCTTTCTCTGCAGTCCACACCAAACAAGATCTATTCATCTGCTAAAGGGCCTGTGAGCCCCCAAGCTTTGTTGACACCCGTAGCCCTAATATTTTCAATTCACTGTGATTGATTCTGTAAATTGTGCCTAATGCAGTCAGGAGAAAATTGCTCACAGATGAAAACCTTTAACTTTGTCAATTATCCCCCAAATATGCAAAGGATGTGTGTGTGTGTGTGTGTGTGTGTGTGAAAATAAAGCCATATATGTATATTTATATATATATCCATATATATGTATATGTGGTTTTATTTTTAGCACCTTTGAGCTCTCTGGTCTGCTACTGGGTGTACGTGTGGGGGATAGAATCAGAGAGCAAAGCTTCTAAATTCTGCCTTTTTTGCCAAATGATGCTCCATATGAGCAACTTGGTAGGATTACTGGCATTGGCCACTTACTGTCCTTAAACTTACTCTTCTGTCAAGCTCAAAGACCCCAACCGAAAACCCTGTGTATGTGTGTGGGGGGGGGAGAAGGAGGGAATAGAGGGGGAGGGGAGAGGAAGGGAGAGGAGAGGAAGGAAAGGAATCCAAAAAAAGGTCTCATCTGGGAAGGAGACATTAAAATCTCTCTCTTCATAGCTGCACATCCTGGGGCAACAGCAGCCCTCACTGAGTCATGTAGGTAGGGACTTTGGGTTCAGAATTTAATTGTAGTTTTTATCTAGAAAAGTCAATGACTGGGGTTGCAGTTAGCAGGTAGAGATGGGCCTGCATTTCCTCTAAGCACAATTTGTGTTTAAAGAAAAGAAAAGGTCTTCCATCCCCAACTCCCCCAGAGGGCTCCCAGTATGGGTAATACTTTGTTCAGGCCTGTAAAACCAGTATTGTACTTAGAAACTTTCCAGGAGATTTTAAGGCAAGGCCCTGTACTCCTAGCAAAGTGAGCTGCACACCCAGTACCATTTACCAATCTGCTAACTATGGCACACAAAGGGGTGGAATGAGAGTTAAATAATTCCTCAAAGGAAAAAAAGAGTTAATTGTCCATTTGGTCCCACCTCTCAGTTCCAACTCACCTAACAGAGCCAAAAAGCTGAACTCCCTATTGGGCTTCCCCATGTGGACTCTGCACATTCCCCTGGAACAAGGATCAAAGAAGCCAAGACCAGAGGCAGGAAGGCTGCCCTGGGCATGAGAAGCAGGTTATTCAGAAAGAGGGAACTGATTTTTTCCTATCCACCCCAATCTGAACATTCAAGGGCTGAAGGCAGTTCTGCCTCTGACCAGGACATCCTGGAGATTCCGAGCCCTAGACACCCCAGTCTTTTTTTTTTCTTTTTTGCTTTTTGGAGGGGGAAAAGGCAGGGCAATTGGGGTTAAGTGACTCACCCAAGGTCACAATGCTAGTAAGTGTTAAGTGTCTGAGGTCAAATTTGAACTCAGGTCCTAACTCCCGTGCTATATTTACTGTGCCACCTAGCTGCCCCACACCCCAGTCTTTTTAAAAAGCAAATGATATCACATGATATCTCTTCTAGGGAAGGATGGAAATATGAAGGGGGGAGGTAATATAGCTGTTTGGGAAATTTTTTAAAAAAAGAAACTGAGGGGCCGCTAGGTGCAGCACCAGCCCTGGAGTCAGAAGGACCTGAGTTCAAATCCGACCTCAGACACTTAAGTTACTAGCCACGTGACCTTGGGCAAGTCACTTAACACCAATTGCCCTGCCCTCCCCCCTCCAAAAAACCAGGAAAAAATAAAAATAAAAATGCCACTGAACAGGATGATGTGTAAAGAGAAAGAGGGATCATTTCTGTGCCTACAGTGGATCAGTGTTAACAACAGCCTTTCCCGCTGATACATGTGCACTGGATGCACTGGTTAGTCAACAAGAATTTATGCACTGGGATACAAAAAAAAAGGCAAAACCACAGGCCCTGTCCACACCCTAATAGGGCAGAAGAAGCAAATGTGATGCAAGGCATTATGAGGAGTGCTTTTTACAAATACTATCTCATCAGATACTCACCACCACCCTGGGAGGTAGGTGTTAATATTATCCCTATTATAAATGCGAGAACTGAGGCAGAGGGCAGTTAAGTCCAGGGTCACACAAAGCTAGCAGCAGCTAGGTGGTGCAGTGGATAGAGTCTTTAAGTCAGGAGACCCTGAGTTCAAATCTGACCTTAGATACTTACTTCGTGACCCTGGGAAAGTCACTTAACCCTATTTGCCTCAGTTTCCTCATCTGTAAAATGAGCTGGAGAAGGAAATGGCAAATCTCTCCAATATCTTTGCCAAGAAAATCCTGATGGGGGGGGAGGGTGTCACAAAGAATAAGACACACCTGAAACAACTCAACAACAACAACCTACAGCTACTACGTGTTGGAGGTCCCATTCCAATTTGGGTCTCTTCTTGACTACACAGTCACGGTTCTATTTACTGCAATCTCTAAGGGAAGGAGGGAGGACCGGGGAAGAGAAGGAAAAAAAGCCTCCTGAAGAGAATGGGGTTTGAACTGAGTCCTCTGGGAAGTCAGGAGGCAGAGATGAGAAAGGAGAATGTCCCAAGCACGGGGACAGCCAAGTTGACGAAGTGTCACGTCTGAGGTACTGCAAGTAGGCCAGTGTTGTTGAAACAGGGTAAGTGGACATTAAAAAGACCGGAAAGGTAGGAAGGAGTCTGGTTGTGAAGGGTTTTCTATTTGATCCTGGAGGTAACAGGGAGCCACTGGAGTTTGAGAAGAGAGTGACATGATCAGACCTGCACTTTGGGAAGATGACTGTGGCACTGAGTTGAACATGGGTTAGAATAAGGAGTCCAAGCATGGGGTGATGAAGGCCTGTACCAGGGTGGCTATGTGAGTGGAGAGGAGGGTGCCTACACAGGAGATGCTGAGATGATAGATACAACCACACAAGATAATGGATCAGTGTGTGGGGGAGGGTGAGAAGCTGGGGGTGACCTTTAGATTATGGGAGGATGGTGGTACCCTGTACAGTAAGAGGAAAGTTAGGAAGAGGGGGGACACCTGTGGAACATCTGACTGGAGAGGTACAAGCTAAGCTGCTGTTGGGAGACTAGAACTCAGGAGAGTTACCAGGACTGGCTATGGAGACCAGAGAATTATCTGTATAGAGATGACAGAACCCATGGGACCTGATGAGATTACCAAATTCAGTAGAGAGTAGAGAGGGGGACTCAGGACAGAACTTTTGGGAACATCCATGGTTAGTGGATGTGACGTGAAGGGCAAGCAAAGGAAACTGAGGAGGAATTGGTGAGAAAGGAGGAGAACGAGGAAAGAGCAGAAAACTTGAGAAAATATCCAGGAGGTGCCCACCAATGTAAAATGCTGCAGCAAGCTTAAGAATGACTGAAAAGAGGCCACTCAAACACTTGGTATAGCCACACCAACACGAAGATCACACAGCTGGGGAAGTTATACCTCATGTCTTATTGGACAAATAAAAGAGCAGAGATTAAAGTGAAAGGGGGGGCTGGGGGCTACCTAGGCCATCTCATATGGGGGACCCAGTAAAACAGGCTGCTCCCTTCATGGGGAGAATCCCCACAGATCCAGGCCACTGGACCTGCAAAGTGGAGACAAGTTTCAGATTAGATGTGCACACCTCTGATTGAGGCCCAAGAGTCAATATTTCCACTCCTAGAAAACTCGTGGGAACCCAAGGAGTATGTGAGTGTGTGTGAGTGTGTGTGTGTGTGTGTGTGTGTGTGTGTGTGTGTGTATGGGGGGGGAGGTTTGAACGAAGAAGGTACTCTTCAGGATGACGGCATCAGGAGCTCTCTGTGATTTCCCCAGACACCCAGATGTCATCGACTGGGAGGTAAGGGATGGAAAAGACCCATTAGCTCACTAAGGTTGTACCATCTCTCCAGGTACAACCTTGTTTGCTCCTTGCTCACTGTGCATATTGTGCCCAATTATATCAATTCTCCACACGATTAAGCCATCGTTAGGCAGGGCAGGTGGAAATCCCCATGGGGGGAAACTCCTCCCACCTCCACCCCCACCAAAAGTGCAGTGTCATCCTCTTAGATGCTTTGCTATAGCGCTATAGTAAACTAAACATTTATGAAGGGCCTACTAAGTGCAAAAGCATTGCAAAACTATGAGCCATACCTGCCTGGGACCCACAGCTAGAATAGCTAATGGGGAGGGAATTTAGACCAAGCCCACTCAATACTCAAGAAAATGAATTAAGGTCTTAACAGCAAAGTCAAACCCCAGGTTCCTTTCATTGTTCTTTACTTCCCAGAATAAGAAAGAAGGTAGGAGGGGAGATCCTCTCCCCCAGTATTTCATAGATAAGGTACTGAATTTGGAGACAGAGGATCTGACTTTGAACCACAGTTCTGCCACTTAACTAGTTTGTGTGACCCTGAGCAAGTCAATTTTTTTATCCCTCAGTTTCCTCATCTGTGAAATAAGGAGAAACATGAACTTTCTAGTTCTCAAAATTCTCTTTAATGCTAAAATCTGGGGTCCCAATGTTCACCCTAAATAACATGAATATGGCCTCTAGGCCATCCTGAGGAATAATCTAATTGCATTTATCTGGTTCTCTAAGTCCATTTTGGGACAGAAGAATCTCTTAGTTGATCCAATCCACTTGCTAGAAAATTCATTTTCCTGAATACTGAAGAAATAGCATCATGTGGTTTCTTTTTACTTCAAAGCAGTAGACAGCAGGAGCAAGCCCAGCTCTTTGTATATCTCTACCACAGACAGGGGCACATCCCAGCCCCAGCCTTCTCCTCAACCCTACTATTCCCACTACACAAACTCCCTTTTCAAAGCTGCAAATGCCAGTGGCAGCTATGAAGGTCTAGCTGGCAGAGTAAGAGACACACAGAAGGCGAGGAGTGGGGGGAGGCAGAAAAGGAAGCCACACCAGACCCTGGGAAATGGAGAGAGAGGGAGCAATATGCAAATGGAGAGTCGCCTCAAATCCCTAAACCCATTAATAAGGCCCTGAGCAGAAGCAGCTGGTGTCTCATTGGAGGCAACTGGCCAGCTTTTCCAGAAGGGTGAAGGGAACAGTTCAGGGAAAAGGAGAAAACACACACATACACGTTTCTCCCTGTCCATCTCCCACCCCTCTTAGAACCAGCCAGGTGCTTTTTTCACAATGCACTAACAACAGCTGGAGGGAGACGTGCGGGCTCCCATGGTAGTAAAGCAGCAACAGGAGATGCCCTGAAGCTTCAGGGGTGGGGGGAACCCTCGAGTCCAGGGATAATAGACGCCACTTCCATCTTCTCTCCTTTGGAGCCAAGCTTCAATTCGTTTTTTGTTTCATTTTTCATCTTAAGGGTGATTGATCATCGCCGCTCCTCAGAGATCTACCCCCTGCCCCCGCCGGTCGGAGGGTACCTTTGTACCTCCCCCGCAGCCAGCACCCAGGGGCTTGCCTGCCCATTTGTAGGCACTCCATAAATGGCTGATGAGCAAATTAATGAAGTAATGAATTAAACAATTCCCAGGCTCTGCTCCTTCTCTGGCCCAAGGAAGCTTTCAGATCTAGAAAGAGAAGCTTCAGATCCAGAAAACCATAGGAGCAGCAAGGGGGCGGGGAGAAAAGAGAGTCCCTACCCTGCTATTCGGCCAAAGGAGTAGGAGTGCCCCTCTCCCCGAAGCCCCCCATGAGTCTTGCTAAATGGGGACCCCCCCAGTCCCACAGAAAGGGAAACCCCGCAAGCCCGGTCCGAGCAGGGAAGCATGTGACGGAGCATTACAAGGTGCCCGGGGAGGTGGCAAGGTTTGGGGGTATCCCTCAGCCCCCCAAAACAGTGCACCAGCATGGGGGAAGGGGCGGGATATCTCCTCACTAAGGAGGGAGTGGGTGAAAGAAAAGAAAAAGAGAAGAAAAGCCCCGCCGGGGCTTCCCACTTCCCGGCAGCCACCTTCCCCTTACCCCCCTCAATCCCTCAGACTCAGCCGACAGTTTTCAAACACAACCCCAGGACCACCACCCCCAATTGCGCGTGCGCCCTCGCACGTTTCCCCCCCCCAAACACCCCGCCGGTTACAGTTCAAACGCGGAGTCCAACCGCCGGAGCGCGAGATAACAGCCAAAGGGGAGTGGGGGAGTTGGGGGGGGGGGTGGAGGAGGGGAGAGGGAAGGGAACTCCGCCCCTGCCTCCTCCGAGAATGACGTCACTCTCCTCTCCCCGCCCCTCGCCCTCGCCCCCCAGCGGCGCGCATGGCCAGGGGGCGATTGCTGGGCTGGGGCAGCAGTGGGCTGGCGCCCACCCTTAGCTGGGATTTAGTGATGTCGTTTCAGGCTGTGGATCGTAGAGGGGAAAGAGAAGGACGGGAGGAGATCGACCGTGGGCAAGGGACCCACGTAGCCCATAAGTTGCATGAGTCGCACGCAAGTCCTGCGTGTTCTCACCTTCCCGGTGCAGGCGGGATCCCCCCGCGGGCGCCACGTGCAGAGCGAGGTCCGTCAATCCATCCAGGCAGCCAGCGCCCTCTCCCCCGCCCCAACCCCCGGCCCTGCTCTGGAGGTGCCCGCCGTCCGTGGTCACCAGCTCCAGCCCCACGACAACTAGTTAATTGAATGCATTTCCATTCAACAAGCATTATTAAGCGCTTTTGGAGCATCCAGGACCGGGAGGAACAAAAATCCAAAGGCCGTCGCCCTCCCTCTCGACTTGTAGCTGCCCCAGATGTTCCTTCAAGCACCCACCCACCCTCGGGGGTGGGGCGGCAAAGACCAGGTCTCCCTCTCCGCCAGAATGCAGCCCCCTTCATCCTCTCCGACAAACAGGCACCCCGGGAGTAGCCTGCTTCAGGAGAATTCCGAGCACGTGAACACTCACTCAAAACCCTGTGCCAGGGTCTCCCTGGTGGGACCCCTGCCAGGCTTTCCCCCCTTTCACCTTCTGCAGAGCTCTCTGAAAATCCCCGTTCCTAGAAGGAGCCAAAGGCTAGTGCAGACTTTTTGGCTTTCCCCAAACTGAAAGGGCTTCAAGCTGACATCAATCACCAACACTCTTTCCCTCCCTCCATGGGGACCTGAGATGGTTGGAGATGTTATGATTCCAAGCTCGAGTCTGTTCCCCAAAACAGTGAGGAAGCCAAGGAACCTTCCCAGCTCTGTCTAATTCTATGATTTGTCATTCCTGTCCCACTGTGGACAAGAGAAATGTTTCTCTCCAAAGAACAGCACTGTGGGGCAAAGAGATTTAGGGTGGCAGCAGTGTAGGGACAAATCAAAAAGTCCCAAATTGTCTTATCAGTCCTAAATCTTGGTTAAGAGCACCCCCCATACACACACCCCATTTAGACGAATCAGGTTTCTAGCATCTGCGGGCTGGGGTGGGGCAAGGGCTCTGTCCTTTGGGCCCCCAACCCTTAGCTTGTCACCAGAAGGAGACTGTTAACCCCTTTGGTGCTCCGGGGTACAGGCTACACAGAGCTGTGAACTAAAAGCTGAGAGTGGGAAGGGTGAGAGGGTGCTCAAGCAAAACCAGAAGCTAAATCCCATTTGGGAAGAGGGGTGTGGTGAAAAGCCGAATAGTAGGTTGACGGGAAGCACAAAAAGAGGGGAAGGGGGAAATCCCATAGGAAGAAGGGGCTTGGGGCCAGAGAGAGCCCTCTGGTGCCCATAGGAGAAGGGATGTCCATGGTCTGACCAGCCACAAAGGCCGGCAGACCTGACTTGAAGAGGGAGGAAAAGGAGAGGGAGAGGTCCCCTGCCACTTTTTGGATCCCTCTGCATGGCAGGAGAGAGAAGAAGGCAGCAGAGGGTAGGGACTCAGGAAGGCAGGGTGCTGTGGGCTCCCCGGGTGCGGGAAAAGTGGAAGAGACTTCTTGCTCAAAGAAAGCCCGCAACGAGCTTCCCAGAGCCTCTGGGTTCAGCCTTTCTCCTCTCTGCCTTTGAAGGTATGAAGCTCCAGGACTCAGCCTTTCTCGGGCTTTCCCCACCCCTCGGCTCGATGCCCCGTAATTCAGTGGTGCATCTCTCTCTCCCCACCCCCATTAGTCCCCGGAATAGCCGTGGGTCTTCACAGCCTTCAGCAGCCTGCCGTTCCTCCATCCTCCCAGCCCTCATTGGAGAGAACTGCCCCGGGACTCCGCTGCCATAGCCTGCATACTCCGTTACATGCATCCCGAGTCCCCTTCCTTTCCCCTTTCCTGCACTCCCTGCCCCGCCCGCATCATCCCCGGGTGCGACCAACCCAAGCTCGGGGGCTTTCTGTCCAGCTTCCAGGGCAATTCTTTAGCTAGTGCTTTCCAGTGTATTCCCCCCTCCCCCCAAGCATTAGCCTAAGCCATCCTGGTCGGTCGCATCCCTCCCTTCCAACC
>NW_027185782.1:675318-719864 GCF_028583685.1 Petaurus breviceps papuanus | reverse complement strand
CCCCCCACCTCCTCGACTGCCCCTTGCCCTCTAGCCCCCCCCACCCCCACCCCCAGTGCTTGGGCTGAGATTTTACCTGGTGGCTGGCTGGGCTGGGCTCCCCCGGCTCTTGCCCCCCTCACATCCTCGCAGGAAGAGGCGGCGGCGGCGTAGCATTTAATCCGTCTGGAGCCGGCGCTCTCCCAGGCAAGCCAGCCCGAGCAGCAGAGCAGGCAGCGGGCGCGCGCTGGCCGGGGCTGGCAGGGATCGCGCGGGCGGGCGGCGCGAGGACAGACACTGCGGCTCGCGCTCTCCCAGCAGCTCCAGCTCCCCACAGCCGGTGATGTCATTCCATTCCAAGAGCCTCTGCCTCCGCCGCCGCCGCCGCCGCCGCCGCCGCCGGCCAGGAGCTGAGGGGGGAGGGAGAGGGAGGGCTCGCACGGCTCCGGGGAGGGGGGAGAGAAGGAGCCCAGGAGGGGGAGGAGCCGGACCCTCTCTGCGTCACCGCGCAACACCTCGCCACCAAACCTCCCTCCTCTTCTGCCCCCTACCTGCCAGCCAATGGGAATAGCTGGCTTCCGTCACGTGGTGACTAAAGGACCGAATTGTGAGTTAAAGGGCTCAGAAGCACGTGGGGTTCTCTAGAGCAGGGGCTGTGGGAGCACGTGGTGATCCCAGTGGCGATAGCGCGAGAGGGCCTGTTAAAGGGACCATCGAAGCTCCAATATTCTCAAGGCTCGGACCTCGTTTCACACAATTGTAAATGGTTTTCTCGGAACCAGCTTTTCTCTCTCCCCTTTTGGCTATTTTCAGTCTTAAATTTAAAAGCACACACACATATATCTAGCTATGTAGCAAGTACTGGGCAGGGTATGGGGTTTGCAAAAGTAATAGCTCTGCCCACAGTCCTAACCAACCAGGATTTTTGTGAGGAGCGTTTTGGGTAAACCCTGAGGCACTAACAGATATGCAGTTGTTCATAAAAAGTGTGCAATGAAATAGTCTAGCAAAGCCCTGCCCAAATGCCTCCTGGTGGTGTGGAGGTGGCCTAGGACTCTGGAACACCATGCTAGTAAGACAGCCTCTCTCAGTATCTACAGGTGCATTTCTGGTGGCAGGCTGGGTCTGCTACCTGCTGAGCAGCCTCAGCGGGAGAAGGCTTATCATTAAGGGGCTGCCCACTCACTCAGTGATCATCATTGTCCATGGCAACCTAGGAAACAAGAAAGTCAAGAGACCGTTCCCCTCCCCCCCTTACTTCCATGGTAATGGTGTCAGCTGGCAGAAATGGAAGGAAGAAGGTGCTGAGAGCCACAGAGTTTCTAGGACCGTCCCTTAATGTGAGATCTTTGTTCAATGAATACTCATATCAACCCTTATATTTTGATAGAAATCAAACTAGAAGACCACAATAGCTACTAAATGGAGATACAAGCATAAAAATAAGACAGGCCTTGACGTCAAATGAGTAGATACATGATAATTTTCATGAATACTTTCTCCCATAATAACAGTCACTTATTATGATATGGATATAGTGCTCTAGGCCCTAGATATAGAGTTTAGGTGCCTCCATTGTATGATCTCTTTAGACTTTCATAATAATGCCTCTGAGGCAGGAATTACAGGTATTATTCTCATTTCACAGATGAGTAAACTGAGGTTCAGAGAGGCTAAATTCCTTGTCTGAAGTTATTCACCTGCTTATCAGAAGTTCAATTTGGGCGTACATGTTGCTGACTCTAAGCCCAACGTTCTATCCAGTAGAACCAAAGGGATCATATAAGAACAGGACTGGAAAGTTCTGGAAAGGATCGCATTGAAGGCAAGGACTGGTTTTTTTATTTTTGATTTTTTGTCTTTCCCCAAGCATATAGAACAGTACTGGCACCCAGTAAGAGCTTAATAAATGCATGTTGACTCTCTAGTGAGCATCAAGAAACCTCTCTCTCTCTCTCTATCTCTGTCTCTCTCTGTCTCTGTCTCACACACACATGCACTGAATTTGAGTATTTAGAAACAGAAAATAAATGACTCATTATTGACATGGGAGTTACTTCAGAATCAACTGTCTATATGTAGCCAGTTAAAACTGGTCTAGAATCAGAAGAAAGGATGATAATGGTGGGAAGATTGATGATAATGCTGATGCTGGAGAATGAGAAGTACAATGGTTCTGTCTGCAGTACAGGATCCAATTATAATAGCTTCAACCTGAACTATTCAAATAAAATGTTGACACTGGAAAATAAGAAATGGGAAAAGGTCATATTGACTTTGATAATTACCATTTCCACAGAAATTTGAAGAAGCAGTTCGTGTAAACTGATGAGAGGCATAATGGCATTATGGATAGGGAGTTGACCTCAGACTCAGGATGACCTGGGTTTAAATCTCACCTCTGACACATACTGCCTATGTGACCCTGGACCAAGTCACTCAACCTCTCAGTTAACTTTCTAAGAATATGTTAAAAAAGAGTTGTGATCTGCATTGGTGAATAACCTTGCCAGGAGTCTCCCTACACCAGTGAATCCACAGTCAGTTCAACAAGGAGGCCAAAAGAGACTTGAGATTGTCTTAGCCAGCAAATACTGGATTTCCTTGCCAACGAATGTCAAGGGCATCATCACTGGTTTACAGTACAAACACATTTGTAAGACATTTTGGAGGAGGATAGGAGAAGTTTGTGAGTCAGAAGAACTTCACATAAAACAGTGAAAAGCAGCATAGGCAAAAATACATCTGTAGAAAGCTTGGCAGGAGGCATGACTAAACCAGATCATCCCAAGAGCACTTATAGATGAAACTGGAAGGCGAACAACAAATAAATGATAAATGGGAACAGATTTGTCATTGTTTCTACAGTGGATCTATTTTCATCATTATTGAGAGTAAAACCAACACATTTGGACTTTACTGCCTTTGTACTTGATGAAAAAGAAATGGCATTTAAGGAGATGCAGTTGTTTAAAAAAAATTGAACCAAACTAAGTATATACTAAAAAACCCATGCTGGATGTGGCTCAGTTTTTAAAGAATTGGGGGGAATCATTTTATGATGTAACAGAGTGGGGAAGATTTTTAAAAAAGGATGGATAGAATCATGGAAAATATTATCACTCCAAAAAGGCATCAAGAAGACACCAATAATAGTCACAACAATAATAGCCAGTGCTTAGTTTGGCTGTAAGGTTTATAAAGAGGTTTACATTTATTAATTCATTTAATTCTTCACCACGCACTGTGAGGTGGTGCTGATATTATTGTCATTTTACAGATGAGGAAAATTACTTGCCCAACATCATATAAAGACAGTATTTGAGCTTAGGGCTTCCTCACCAAGTCTCATACTCTTTCTACTCTGCCACTTACTTTTTTATCTCTATAAAGTCTCTGTGAGAATGATCTACACATGGCCTTAAGGGTGTGTCACAATCTACACAACTTTTCCAATGTATGTTTATTGCTTTCTTTGATAAAGAAATCTCTAGTTTTTGTGTAACCAGTGTTTGGTGGGGAAAGAGCTAAATCGGCAAGTATGCAGTCCACCCATTGGCCAAGTCTGAAAATATATATCACATTTTACATCATATGTCCATTATCTCTCTGCTAGTAGGTCAATAGCACATCTTGTAAGTCTTCTGGAGTACTGTTAGTCATCATATTGATTAGAATTCTTTAGCTTTCCAATATTATTTTTCTTTGCAATGTTGTGGTCATTGTATAAATTGTTCCCCATACTTCATCTCATTTCACTCTTCATCGATTCATAAGCATCTTCCCATGTTTTCCTTTCCTATAGGATTCCATTCCTATACAATAATTTGTTCATCTTTTCTCTAATTGATGAGCATCCCCTTAATTCCTGTTTATTTTTGTTGTTGTTGGAAATATACCTTTCCTTTTGTCTTCAATCTCTGAGTATATGCCAAGCTGGGGTGTCAAAGAGTATGCAGAGTTTAATAACTTTTTGAGTTCAGCTCCAAATTGCTTTTCAGAATGGCTAGTGCATTTCCCAACTCTACCAACAGTATATTAGTATACCTATTCTCCCACATTCCCTCAAAACATTATAATTTTCCCTTTTTTGTCAACTCTGAGTCATCAGAGTTGTTTTAATGTTTATTTTTGTTACTATTGGTGATTCACAGCATTTTAAAATATGATTATTGATAACTTAGATTTCTTCCTTTGAGAACCAGATGTTCATATCCTTTGACTATTTTTAAGGAACAGATCTTGCTCTTGTATTTTAAATCAGTCTTCTATAACTTTAGGATATCAAACCTTTCTTTATAGGAGAATCTTGTTTCACATATTTTCCCTAGTTAACTATTTTCCCTCTAATTTTACCTGCATTAATTCTGTTTGTACAAAGGACATTCAATTTTATGGAATAAAAATTGTCCATTTTTATATCTTGTGATCCTATCTCTCAATGATCAGGAATCCTTCCTTTATCCAGAGCTGCAAAAAGTATCTCTATCCCCACTCCTCTATAGTTTTCTTATGTTGTGACCTTTTCTATCCAAGTCATGTAGCCCTTTGGACTTTATGGAAGTTTATGCTATGAGATGTTAGTCTAAACCTGATTTCTGTCAGACTGCTTTCCAGTTTTTCCAACAGTTTTTGTTAAAGAGTGAGTACACGCCCCAGTTGTTGGTTTATTGAAAATTTTACTACTATATTCATTTGCTTCTGTAGCTTGTATGCCTAATTTTTCCCACTCAACTTTTACGTTTTTCAGTCAGTACCAAATCATACTGATGATTACTGCTTTGTAGAATAGTTTGAGATCTAGTACTAGGAAGCTTTTTTTCTTCTCACTTTTTTTTTATTATTTCCCTTGAGATTCTTGACCTTTTGTTCCTCCAGGGGTTTTGGTATTATTTTTTCTAGCCTTGTAAAGAAATCCTTTGCTGGTTTGATTGTACAATGGCCTAATTCATCTCCCTGCCTTCTTTCCAAACCATCCTCTGAACAGTTGCCACAGTGACTTTCCTAAAGCACAGTCTCACCATATCAGTGCCCTGTTCAATAAAGTCCAGTGAACCCCTATTGCCTCTAGGATAAAATGTTATTCAACCTTCATCTTATCCTTTAAAAATATCCATTTTGGCTAAATTTTGCAATATACAAGATTATTAGTGGCACATATATGTAAAAAGTATATAATTGATCATTATACATCCATCCACACAAATTGGGAATATGTGCTAATTTTTTTTTCTGGTAGGGGTGAATAATCAAAAAAGTTTGGAGAACACTACTCTGGACTATGGCCTATAGTTGTCCAACTAGCCAATTAAGCTCATCCATATTAATGTGTATCTAGGACAGACCTTGAAGATGGACAATGATTAGCCAAAATGAAAGAGACAGGAGCCAGCAGAGGAGAAAAGTCAATTCAAAAGTCAGATTGTAAATGATGTAAAGACTTTTCTAACGAACTGATTGGGTGCAGCTGGCTAAGGTGGGGAGGTTGTATCACAAAAGAGTAAAAGGTGATCCTTAGGGATATCAAGGTTAAAAAGATGATGGATCCTTTCTCTTAAGTCCAAATAATAGCCAGAGATTAACAGATGGTGGTAAAGAGCAGCAGCAGCAACGTTGGTATAGGGTGGTAGAGAAAATAAAGAAGCTGAAGAACACAGCTTAGTGGAGAAAGTCACTCACTCAATTATATCACCAGGAATGTTCCAGTTGTGCAGAATTGAAGGTAGAAGTTGCCTTGGACATGTATTTCTGGGTGTATGTTCCCCGTGCCTGTGCTTGGCCATGCACATTCTCTCTCTGTGCCTTCTCCCATCTGTTGGTGTGGTAACGTCTAAGAATATGTCCTCTTATACATGTGGGGGACATTTTTCTTCTTGCTTTTTTTTTGTGTGTGTGCTATGCTGTTTAAGTACATGTCTTTCCCTTTGTACTAACATGTTCCCTAGCTGTCTGGTAAAAGAGACTCATCAATGAGGGTTTGTAAGCTATACTTTTGTATGGATGGTGAACTACACTCACAACGTGTTGCACACCAGTGGTAACATTGGGCAAAGGAGCCATCTGGACAAAGGCCTATGAGTAATTTGGAGTGAAAAAGACCAAATTAGCTTGAAGGAGATATCTGATACTAAAGAGATGGTATCAGAGGAACTTCAAAAGATGGATGATGCGGTGGGG
Organism: Petaurus breviceps papuanus; assembly: GCF_028583685.1. Classification (NCBI taxonomy): domain Eukaryota; kingdom Metazoa; phylum Chordata; class Mammalia; order Diprotodontia; family Petauridae; genus Petaurus; species Petaurus breviceps. Next base: position 713,708 of record NW_027185782.1, on the reverse strand, counting down.
TGAGAAACTTCAAGACTGAACAAAGGCAAAGAGACAGAAGGGGGCTGTGAAGCCTGGAGGGTGTGGCTATATGGGGAAAGAGCAATGTACAATAAAGCCAGAAAGGAAATTTGGGGCCATATTATAGAGGGCCTGGAATGTCAGTATTAATAGTTTATACTTTACATATTTTAGTTACTTTAATGCATTATCTATAGCCCCAATTGGAAAATTTTTTTTCTTAGACTTTTGCTTAAATCCAAAAAGTTCAAGGCACCAGTTCAGTACGCTCACTTTAAAATTTATTCCATCGTATGAATTCACACATTATTAGAGGCTGAAGGAATCATGGAGATCTAGTCCAACCTCATTTTTCAGATGAGTAAATTAAGGCCCAGATTTGGGGAAGTGACTTGTCCAAGATCATCTAAGTATTAAGTAGCATAACTGGGATTCAAGCAACTCTCCTGGCTCCAAATCTAGCACTAAATCAAATTGCCCTGAGTCTTTTTCTTAAAAAAAAAACCAAAACAATTATTGAAATACTTTATTTTTATATCACTTTCATTTCCAAACATATCTCTTCCCCCATCCCCTATCTAACCTGGCCTCCTTTTTAACAACAGATTTAAGAAAGAAAGAAAAAATAAATTAAAAAAAACGACCCAACTCAACTGTCTGGCAGTATTCCTTACCCATAGCACCGCACCCCCCATCCCCCACCGCTTCCCTCAGTATAAGAAAGAAGAAGGTGTATTTTCTCATTCCTTCTCTGGGCCCTAGACTTCTTTACAAGAATGCAGTTTAAAAGAGTGTCAAAATAGACCCTTTATATAGTTCTCAGGTTCCTATAAAATAGCTGGAGAGTCCCTCAAGAAGGCAGAGGAGGAGGCAGTCACAGCTATCCTAGAAAAACTATTGGACTTGGAAGTCTAAAGATTTACACTCAAAATCTGACTCTGAAACGTAATTAATTGTGTGACCCTGGACAAGCCAGAGCCACAGATATCTCCTTCACAAGGAACTTCTTTGAAGTCAGAAACTAGACAGAAGTCCTGTTTAAAATTTGAATTTCTCCAATGCCCAACACTGAGCTCTCTGTATGCAGTAATATTGAATGAATGGATGAATGGATGCATGCATGGATGGATGGATGGATGGATGGATGGATGAACTGCTTCTTCTATCTGGTCCTCAGAAACATATAATCAGAATGTAATCCCAGTTTCCCTCAGTTCCCTGCAACCCAGCACACACACACACACACACACACACACACACACACATTTAATTCACCAACTCAAAGCAATAGAGACTTCCTCTTTTGATGGACTCAGACTGCTTATAATCTCTTAATGTCATTTATCATTTTTCATAGGCTTACTCAGGTAATCCCTCTGTTCAAGAGACTTTAGTGATTCTCTATTGTTTACTGAACAAGGTTCAAGTTCTAATGCCTGGTCTTTAAGTCATGCCGCTTCCCCAATATGGTGCCTCTATCCTTCTGGATTCATCTTATATTAGGCACTATTCCAGCCAAGCTGTACTACTTTCCACCTAAATGCACCCTTCACTCTTCTTCCTTTATACCTTTACCCACAAAGTTCTCTGGAAGTGTCCTCTCTCCCCTTCTTTTCCCTTTGAACTTCTACCCAATTCCAATCAATAACAACCTTCCTCAGAAATTATCTAATCCGATGATTGAGGAAACTCTGTCCAGTGATTAGTACCTTGTAAGTAATAGAGCTGATATTTTGAATTTGGGTGTCCTGATTCCACATCCAGTTCTTTCTATCACAACTTGCTACCTCCAGAGTAATATTGTATATTATTATCATCTGAGTTTATGTTTCACCTCCCCCTTCAAGACTAGGCCCCATGAGGGCAGGACCAATATCTTATCTAAACTTTATATCTGACATAGTACCTAGCACAGAAATCTGTATACATTATGAGCTTAATTAAGCCAATAAACATATTAAATACTCACTATGTGCCAGGCATTGTGTTTAGTATAAGTTTATAATTATTATGATTCCTTTTCCTCTTCAAGGCCAATTATTGGCTTTCATCAAGTTGATTCAATAAGCAGTGCTGGCCATGTGATAAGCAGGGGGAATAAAAATACAAGCAAGAAGAGAGGCAGCCCCTGCCCTTAGGGAGCAGACTTGGGGCAAAGACAACACATAAAAAAGAAGCTGAAGGGAGAGGAAAGGCAGAAAGTGCCTATGGAGTGATCCTCCATTCCAGAGAGTCAAGTATGGAGGCCAGAGAGGAATGAAGGAATGAACCTGGCTGGCCTGGACACTTTCCTTAAAATGGAGATTACAGAAGGAACTGACCAATGAGAAGAAGGTATCTCAGTGGAGCTTGGTGGGGCAGAATGGTCTTTTCAGGCAAGAAGGCTACTGGTGTGTGGTGGAGAAGGAAATCTGGAGAGTCAAGAGTGAAGCTCTGAGAAGAATGAAGGAAATTATTTGTCAGTCAATTAGCATTTATTAAGCACCTACTATTTGCCAGGCACTGTCCTAAATTCTCAGGCTACAAAGGCAAAAACCAGTCCCCTGCCCGTAAGGAGCTCACAGTCTAATGGGGGGGACCACATGCAAACAACTAGGTACAAAGAAGATGTAAACAGGATAAATTGGAAATAATCTCTTAGGGAAGGCACTACAATTGAAAAGATTTAGGAAAGCCTTCCTACAGAAGGAGAGACTTTAGCTGCAACTTGAGAGAAGCCAGGGAAAGCAGGAGACAAAAATGAGGAGGCAGAACATTTTGGACATGGGGAACAGTGGGTGAAGATTCCCAGAAACAGGAGACAGGGTGTCTCTTTGATTTCATCCTGGTGGAAGCGTTGATGAGAAGTTGGAGGTTCAGGGCAGAAAAAAAGGAACACAAGCCCCTGCGCTTCACCTTCTCTGGACCAGTTAAACTTTGCAGAAAGCATCACAGCCCAGTGTTGGCACATCCCAACAAAGTCCCCATCACTCCTCCTCCAGCAACCACTTACAACTTTTATTGTGGGAATCAGATTCCAAAGAGCTGTTCTCCTCTTTGTTTCATCCATATTTTGATGATTGAAATGATCATTTAGGCAAAGTAAAAAGGAAATTTATAAGCCTCTTTTGCCTTGGGCAGAGAGAGAGCTGCAGCAAAAGTTCCAGTAATTGAAGCCCTGCCCCCTCCCATCACGACTATATTATGCCATCATGCCAAGCTTGTGATTGGTTTTCCAAAATCCTTAGCTATTTCCTTCCTTGTTCAGGTGGTCTGTAACATACTCTGATAACAACGTTACATCTGTTTCCTCTTCCATTGATCTTCACACAAATGTTCTGCACCATGCTCTTACTCCAGCCTCAGTTCCTAGATTTTCTCACACAAGGATATCTTTTTAATATATAATGCTATTTCATTCAACAAATTAAATCCTATAAATCTTTCATAAGTGCCTAATACATGTAGTCATCATGCTAGGCTTTGGTATACAGAGTCAAGAACAAAATAGTCCCTATCCTCATGGAACTTGCATTCTACTTGGAGGATACATGTGCTCAGCTAAGTATAATATAAGGTGGGAAATAAAAGGAGAGATCAGACCGTGTTTTCTAGGAATACTTAGGGAGGGAGGGAGCACTAACAGCTGTGGGCATCACAGAAGGCTTCCCAGATGAGATGGCATCTGAACTTGGGCCTGAAGGAAGGTAAGGATTTTGAATTTGGACATGAGGAGGGAATCTATCATAGACATAGGGGTCAACTAGTACAAATTCATGGAAGCAAGAGACACAATGTTAATTAGGGAATAGCTAGTTGGCCAATTTGCATATATGTAGTAAAATCTAAAAATGTAACTCAGAGAAAGATTGTGAAGGTCTTGAACCTCAGGCTGAGGAGTTTATTCTAGAGGCAGGCAGAGAGCCACTGAAGAATTTTGGTAACAATTTGGTAGCACTTTATTTGCAAAGCACCTTACAATTGTGATCTCATTTTATCCTTACAAGAATCCTGGGAGATAGGTTCAATTATCCTAATTTTATAGATGAGGAAACCAGAAATTAAGTGACTTGACTAGTATACACCTAGTAAGTGTCTAAAGCGGGATTTGAATTCAGATCTTCCTGACTCTAGGTTCAGTTCTCTATCCATTGCACTATCTGGCTGCATAGTCACTTATACCTTAGCAAAGTTATATTGGCCGCTGTGTAGTGGATAGAGTGGAGATTGGAAAGCCTTGATGCAGGGAGACCGGTTAGAAATTAGTCTTGTCATATTATGGCAGTGGCTTTGTGAATGTAGAGAAGGGAACAGATACAAGAGAGGAGATTACAGAAGTGCAATCAATAGGACTTAGCAACTGATTGGCTATGAGGGATAAGGGAGAGAAAAGAGTCCAGGATAACTTTGAACAGCAACCTTGAGTGACTGGAAGGATGGTGGTTGACAGAGAAGGGAGATTTGGATGGGGCTAGTGGAAGAGATAAGGAATTCTGTTGTGTATGTGTTGAGTTTAATGTGTAAGTGGGACAGATAAGTGGAGATTTCTGGCAGCAATTGGAGATACAGGAAAATTAGGGCTGGATATATAAATTTTGGAGTAATCTAGAGAGTGGTGACAATTGAAGAGAGAGGTTGGGGAGAGAGAAGAGAGCCCAGCACCTAGTCCTACCTTTATGGTGCTCAAAGTCTAAGACCCAAACACAGATAAGTTCAACATACAATTTTATATGATAAGTACATTGGAAAGGTACGGAAAAAGTACAATGAGATCTGAGGAGGATGGTCATTATTGACTAGAAGCATCAGAGGAAGCATCCAGGAGGAGATGGTATTGGATTTAGACTTTAAATCACAGATAGAAATTCAGTAGGCCAGGACAGGAAGAATTGGCTTTTGTTGGGCTACAGATGTGGACACCATTCACTAGCCAAACATGCCTATGGCCAGGATTGCTTAGCTAAAACATCTAATGTAGAAAAGAGGCTTGGCACTATCTTTCCCATGTCCTAGGTCCAATTGTATATTGCAGCAGATTCGATCAACTACGTAGTGGTTTCCATTTGGCGTCACTTAGTCCTGTCTCATAGCAATTACCCCTTTGGATTGGTATCGAGCCTGTAACACCTGGCTTTGTCATTGACTCCCCTGGGTTGCTTTGACCAAAGCTTTTCACTTCTGTGGGTTTCAGTTTTCTCCTTGGTAAAGTGAGGGGGCTGGACTAGGTGACCTGGAAGGTCCTTTCTAGCTCTTACATTTTCCAGTCAATATTCTTACATGCTTTTTGGGCTGGGCATGGGGGCTCATGCCTATAAGTCCTTGCTTCTAGGGAGACTGAGGCTAGTGGATCTCTTGAGCTCAGGAGCTCTAAACTGCAGTAGGACTTCAGCCAATCCGGTGTCAACATTAAGTCCAGCACCAATATGGTGAGCCCCACAAAGTGGAGGGTCACCAGGCTGCCTAAAGAAGTAGTGAACTGACCTAAGTCAGGCAAATGAAACAAATTAAAACTTCTGTGTCGATCAGTATTAGATTAAAACCCTCAATGGTTGCTGTACTTCTATCCTGGGAAAGATAGTGGGTCATTGTTCTGTTATTTCAGTCCTATCCAACTCTTTGTGACCCCATTTGGGATTTTCTTGGCAAAGATACTGTAGTGGTTTGCCATTTCCTGCTCTAGATCATTTTACAGATGAGGAAACTAAGGCAAACAGGCTTAAGTGACTTGCCCAGGGTCCCACAGCTGGTGTCTGATGCATAGTCTCCAAAAAAATCCAATCCTTTTAGCTCTGATATTTAATGTTCCATGTCCTAAAATTCCTTTTGGTGTCAATATTCTACACTCTATGTTTTAAGGTCCCTTCCAGCTCTGACAGTCTATGAAATCATCTCCCTGGATCCTTACAGTTCAGCAAACATCCTTAGGAAGTGGAGATTGGTATACTCATTTTATAGATGGCTGAACAGAATGAAGCTTGGACTGGGGAGGCAGCATTGTGGGATTGTGCTGTGGAAGAGCTAAGGATTGGAAATTAGGAGATCTGGGTTCTAGCTGCATCTCTGCCATTGACTGATTGTGAGACCTTGGGTAAGCTCCTTCCCTTCTCTCAGGTCTCAGTTTCCCCACTTACAAAATGAGGGACATTAAGCAAATAATGATAATATCTACCATTTATTTAGCTTCTAAAGTTTTGCAAAACCCTTTCACTCATTTTATTCTTACAACGTCCTTTTATTATCTTTTATTTTACAGATGAAGGCATTGAGTGTGAGAAAGGGTAGGTGGCTTTCTCAGAGTCACAAACTAAGTGTCTTGGGAGAGAAGGGTGTGATTTGAATTCAGAACATCCTGATTCCAGCAACTAATTCACAATTCTAAAGTCCATTAGGGTTTACAAAGCACTTTCCTTATGACAATCCGGTGAATAGTGCAAACATCATCCTTCTCATTTTACAGAAGCTGAAGAAAGGCCAGGTAAGAGGCCCAAATGAATCACTCTCCTAGACAGGATTTCAATCAAGTTCAGGTGCCTAGCCTGGAGCTCTCCATCAGCACCAGCCCCCTCACTGGGCTGGCTAATTCCTCAGCTGCTAGAGGAGAGGAGTGTCTGTGACTCCAGGTTGGAAGCCTTTTACTTTATCAGTGGAATAAACCTGTGCTAGGCTGGAAGGCTTCAGCTGACTGGAAGAGTATCAGTCATTGCATGACTGTCCTCAGCCCAGCAAATAGTGAAGGAGAAACAGCTGAAGACAGGAGCAGTTTCCAAAAGAGTGAGGAAGTGATGCTTGTTGGAGGTGGGAGCTGGGGTGGGGAGAGGGAGGTGTGATTGGAGGGAATGGTGTAGCCCAGTAGACTCTCAGAAAACACAGTGCAATCAGCACCACTCTCAAGGCTGGAGACTGTGCTCACGGGAGGGAAAAGGATTATCCTGTTTTTTTCCAGGGAGTGTAAACTCCAAACCAGACATTGTGCTGTCCATATTACATGGTCAAAGGATTGGAGATCTAGGACTGGAAGGGATAGCAGAGGTGAGCTCATCCAGACCCATAATTTTACAGATGAGGAAACTGAGGCCAGAGAAATGGAATGATTTGCCTTTAGGTTATAGGAGTGTAAGCATCAGAGATGAGATTTGAACCTAGGGTCTCTGACTCCAGAATGAGTGCTCTTTTCATTGCCCCCTGCTCCCTGGGAGGTGGACTGGGAGTAAAAAGATCTTGGTTGGAATACCGACTGCCAATTACTGACTATGTAACCTCAGCTCAGTCCCTTACCTTTTCAAGGGCCTTAGTTTTATTTTTGGAGGGTTAGGGTTATTGGGGTTTGATAAGAGAGTGGCTAAGGGCTTTTTCACTTCTGACATTATGTGATTTCATAATTCTAGTTTGGGGAAATGATGGCAACCCAGGAACAAAATCACCAAAGGGGAGGACATTGCAGCGTGCAACCCACTGATCCTCACCTTGAGCATCTCCCTATCGATTCCCTTGGTGCGGCAACTTGCTGTCATTCTCTCACCAGGCCAAAGACCCTTCTCCAAGTGTAGGTCGTTCTTAGACTAAGTGAAACATCCAAGTCACAATATACGGATCCAAGAAACAAAGAATGTTGGAACCAGAAGGGATCTCAGAGATACAAGAATCTGAAGCCCAGATAGAGTATGTCAAAGAGTCTTGGACTTGCAGGCAGGAGACCAGGCTGTGAGTTCCTGCACTGCCATTCAACTGACTGTATGACCTTGGGCAAGTCATTTCCCTTTCCCTTTTATCCATCAATTAAATAAGAGGATAGGACTAGACGATCACCCACTCTGATAGTCTATATAAGTCTAAGATTTGAAAGTCTTCTGACCCAATCTGTACCTGAATAGGAATCACTCTAAAACATTCCCAATCAGTGGCCTGGGGGTTTTGACAAATTTCATGAGCCAGCAGTGTAACACAGACATTAACCCCCTACCTTTCCAATTCATCCTTCCTCCAAAATTCCCTGTATCTGCAAAGAGCACTACCATCATTCTAACCACCCAGTCTCATACCTGAGAATCATCTCGATAACAGCAACAACAATTAGCTAGCATTTACATAATATTTCATGCAGATTATCTACTATATGCTCATAACCAGCCCATGAGGTGAGTGCTATTATTATCTCCATTTTACGAGTGGGTAAACTGAGGCCAAGAAAAGTGAAGTGACTTATCTGGTGTCACACAGTGAAGAAGTGCAGGATATCAACTCAGGTCTATCCTAACTCCAGCTCCAGCACTCTACCTACATTATAAGTCTTCGTGATTCTGCCTTCAAACTATCTCTCACCTGTCCCCTTCTCAACACCCACATGGCCACCACTCTTTACCTCTTGTATGGATCATTGTAATGACCTCCTAAGGCAGCCTCCTGGCCTTAGGTATCACTCTGGCATAAATAGTTGGTTTAAAGATGAATCCAGCAGTATCATAAGGTGTAGGAGAGAGACTGAAAACAAGGCCCTAGTCCTGGGTGAGTTCAAGTACCAAGCACAGGTGAGCTATATCCCAAGGCACCAAAAAAAAAAAAAGGCCGGTAGATTATTGAGTTACTGTTGGCAATCTTGTGAGGAAAGAGGTATAACAGGACTACAGAAGGGAAAATGTCCTGATTTTCAAAAAAGAGATGACAGCGGACCCTTAAAACTATAGGTTTGTCTTGGACTCCTGGAAAAAATATTCTGGAACATAATAATAACAAGACGGTTATAACCAACTTGGACCTGGAGAAGAGATGATGTAGTATTGTTTTCTCCTCTCCATAGAGAGGTGAGAGTCTATGAATAAAGATTGTCACTGTCTGTGGTGTTCACTGTATTTCCTGGTTTTGCTTAACTTTTTAATGTTAAAATAGAGGGTTTTAGGGGGAGGAGGGATAGGTTAGGGAAAGGAATATGATATAATAACAGAAGACATCAATAAAACTGTTTAAGGGATAATGAACATTTAGAAAAAAGAAATGGTAACAAAGAGCTAGCATTATTATTAATTACTAGGTGCTGTATAATTAGCACTATTATAACAAAATAGCAGCAAGAACAGGTCATGCCAGATTGCTTTTTTTTTGATGGAAAGATAAATGCCATAGATGAAGTTTACCTAGATTTTAGCAAAGTATCTGACAAAATCTCTCACCTTATTCTTGTGGAAAAGATGTAGGCTGGATTATAATACAGTTAGGTGAATTTGAAATGGGTTGAATAGCCAGGCCCAAAGAGTAGTCCTCAATGGTCCAATGCCAATGTGGAAGGAGGCTTCCAGTTGAGTGGTCCAGGGATCAATGCTCGACCAAACCTAGGCTGGCTCATGTCTTTGTCTTATTATTATTTCATGACTTGGAAAAAGGCACAACTGGAAGGAACAGCCAACACATTAGATAACAAAGACATATTCCACAAAGACCTTAGCAGGCTAGAATGGCTACTCAAGTCTAATGAGGTTGAATTTATTAGGTATAGACTGGAAATCTTTAAAAAAAATCAACTTTGGAAGTACAAGATGGGTGGTAGGGAGATATAGTTAGATATCTGAAAATGACTTCAAGATTATAATGGATGCCCAATAAATATGAGTATATTATTATATCACACACAGTGTGATATGAACAGGAGCCAGCTCCCCCCCCCCCCAAAAAAAAACCCATCTAATTGATGTTATATTGATTGAGAAGTATAGATTCTGGGACTAGAAAGGGGATAGTCTTCCTATAGACTATGTTTGGGGTATTATATGTTTGGTTTGTGTTTCCACAAGTTTGGTATTCAAGGACCTCAAACTTTTGCCATATAAAGAACAGTTGAAGGAGATGGTGAAGAAAAGATTCTGGCGTCAAATACAATCTCCTCTGGCATTTAACACTTTGCATTACCTAGCCACTTCCTTCCTTTCCAGCCTTCTTGCACTTTACTCCCCTCCACCCACACTACAGTCACTGTCCTCCTTGCTGTTTCTCCTACCTTTGGTCTTCCAGTTCCATGCCTTCAAGTCCCCCATGCCTGGAATGTCCCACAACCTCTACCCTTTAGCTTCCCTAACTTCCTTTAATTCTCAGCTCAAACCCCACCATTGGCAGTAGGTCTTTTCCAAATCCACCCCACCACCCCTTGCCGCAGTGCCTCCCCTTCCAAGATTCCCTTCACCTATCTGTCCATATCGTGTATGTGCCGGCTTCTTTACCCGTCTCCCCCCCAGTATCGACTGCAAACTCCTAGAGGGCAGGGATTGCTTTTGCCTTTCTTTACATCCTCAGTCCTTGGCAAATAGGAAGGGCTTAAAAGATTCTCATTGACTGACTCATCCTAAGGACCTTTCTAGCTCTGACATTCTACAATTTAAAAAAATTAGGATGTTGTTACCATCCTGCCCACACCAGCCCTGCTAATAGATTTTTTCAATGCTATCGGCCCAGCCTTTATGGATTTGCAGAACATCTGGATCTACTTTTTCATTTAAACTAGTCAAAACAGTAAGTTAAAGTACAAGCCAAGTGGAAAATCAATGCCACCTAAACCTCCAGGCCCTGAAAAGGGGACAGGCAAGAATCTATAAAAACTGACTGGGAGCAAAGCACCCCTAATCGTCTCCTTCAATGCCCTCCCCAGAGTGAGTGGACGTGGTCATAGTTCATCTTGGCTGTGAAGGCTGCTTTCATAGCCTTGCTCTCTAGTCCCTGGATGTTTCTTGTACCATAGGGTCTCTTGGTGCCCAAGAAAGAAGCAGCTTCATCATTTAAGGCAATGAAGTGCTTCCCACTTAGAGCATCATGTCCAGTTCTTGTCAGCACACTTTTATGAAGGACATTGACAATCAGAATGCTTAAGAAGCCTGAAGACCAAGATGACAAGAGATTTCAAGGGCAGGTCTCAGGAGGATCAGTCAGAGGGACTGGGGATGCTTAACCTATAAAGAAAAGACTCAAGGGGACCATGAGAGCCTCCTTCAAGTATTTGAAGTAGATGGGAGAGGGATTATATTTGTTATGTTTAGCCCCAGAGGGCAGAACCAGAAACAGTGGTTATAAGATGCAGGGTTAAATTTTTATCTATGAGAAATGGGGGGGGGGAACAAACCCTTTCCTACAATGAGGAACAGCTTCCTGAAGCAGAGAGCCCTTTGCAACTGGAAGTGTTCAGGTAGAGCCTGGATGACTTTTTTTGTCAGGGATATGGTGAAGGAGATTCTTGTTACAGTTTGGTTCAGACCAGGTGCCCTTGGAAGTCCCTTGAATCTGTGGTTCCATTTACAACAAAAGGCCTATTTGTCTCAACCTAAGAAACTCTCTGAGCAGAAGGGACCTTTTCCTAATAAATAATTAAATAAATGAATGAATGAATGAATGAATAAATAAATACATGAATATATGAATAGGTAGGTAGCTACATAGAAAGAGAGCATCTCCTGTTTCTCTAGTTCTTCAAGGTTTACCAAGGCTTTACTCAAAAGAAAAGTGGAAAAAATGTTAAATATTGTTAATATCTTCATTTTACAGAGGAGGAAACTGAGGCCCAGAGAGGTGAGGTATAATGCCTCAGTTCTCACTGTGGTATTAAGTAGCTGAGTCATACTAATACAGGTCCTCTGTTTACAAATTCATTGATCTATCCACATTGTGATTGCAATGATAGAAATCCTTCTGGTCTAAGTCAGTGGGAGGGGGAAATATTTTTTCTGTTTCTTTGCAGATCGAAAGAGAATAGGAAATCACTTCCACTCTTCCCAGGTCCCTGCAAAGATGTCATACACAAACAAACCATCAATTTCCTTCAGTTTTGAGGGCTTAGCTTTGTTTCAGAGTTGGAGGAATGCACTGGGTAGGAAGTATTTGCTTGAATGACTTGATCCAAAGTATAGTAATTACCTCAGGATAGGCTTAGAAAGAAATTTACAGGGATCAGAGCTTGGTCCTGTGCTGGTCAACTTTTTTATTAATGACTGGGACAATGGCATAGGTTATGTCATGCTTAACAGGTTTGCAGTTGACACAAAGTTAGAAGGGTAAGCTGACACACTGAATGACATCATCATCAGGAAAGATAGAAAGGTGGGCCAAATTGGATAAAACTTAATTTAATAGAGATAAATATAAAGTGGTATCCTTGGGTTCAAAAAATCAATTTCACAAGCACAAGACAAAGAAGATGTGAGTAGACAACAATTTGTCTGAAGAAAATCTGGGGATTTTAATGAACTGCAAACTCAAACTATACTATGATATGACAAATAACAGAGTGATGGGTTCTTAATCTTCACTGAGTGTTAAAGTGTCCTAGGACTAGAGTTAGGGCTAGGAAGGTGATAATTTTGCTGTATCCTGCTCTGACCAGACCATATTGGAAATTGTGTTTAGGTCTGGATGTCACATTTTAGGAATAATATTGATAAACTAGAGAGTGTCCAGAGGAAGGCAACCAGGATGGAGAAGGGCTTTGAGATTATGTCTTAGGGGACTGTTGGAAGGAATTTGGGGTTTATCGTTTGGAAAAGACTTAGGAGGGACATGATTACTGCCTTCTAAGTATTTAAAGTGCTGTTCTCAGGGAAAGGCATTAGACTTCAGGCTTCTTTTGTATGGCACCTGGGGGCAGAACCAGAATAGTGAGTTGAAGTTCCAAAGGGGAATACTTAGGCTTACTGTAAGAACTATCCTGACAACTGGAGCCCAACCAAAGTGGAATGGACTGCCTTGCAAGGTGACAGGTTCCGCTACATTGGAGGTCTTTGAGCAAAGGTGGATTTACCACACCTGTTTAATATATTGTAGAAGGGATTTGTATGTAAGTATGGGATGGACAAGAGGAAGCTAGGTGGCTTAGTGGATAGAACACTGAGCCTGGAGTGAAGAAGACCTGAGTTCAAATCTGGCCTCAGACATTTACTACCTGTGTGACCCTGGGCAAGTCACTTAACCTCTGTTTGCCTTAATCCACTGAAGAAGGAAATGGCAAACCACTCTAGTATCTTTGCCCAAAAGACCCAACCCGTGGAGAGTATGATCCACAGGGTTACAAAGAGTTGGACATGATTGAACAACAACAAATGGGATGGACAAGGGTCATTCCAATTCTGAGATTCTGTGATGTTTGTGGGCTCAGTTTCTTCATATTGGCAGCCTTGGAAAGTTTTGGTCTAAAAGGCCTTGGAGACGGGCAGGTTTTTTTCCCCCTTGAGATAATTGGGGTTAAGTGACTTGTCCAGGGTCACACATCTAGTAAGTGTCTGAGGCTGAATTTGAACTCAGGTCCTTCTGACTCCAGGGTTAGTCCTCTATCCACTGTGCCACCTAGCTGCCCCTCATTTGATTCTTCAGTGAACATTTATTAAATGCTTATGACATGCTAGGTCTGATGCTCAGCACTAGGAATGCCATGACAAATAATGAAAATATCCTCAAGGAGTTTATAGTCTCCAAAGGGAGATATGACATGTACATGGCAGAATACATATAAGTACTAGGCATTCTCAAAATCTTAGTGCAATTTAAAGCAACTAAAACTTATGAGTTGCTAAAGCTTAAAACTTCAGGAAGACTTTCGGGACACCCTGAATACTACAAGGTAGGAAATGAAAGTCATAAAAAGTTTGTCCTCTCCCTGATCCATCCCCCACACAGCTGCCCCAAAGTGACTTTCCTAAAGCACAGTCCAGCCATATCACCTCCCTACTCAATAAACCCCAGTGACTTCCTCTTACCTCTAAGATCAAGTATAGACAACTTGGTCCTGCTATTTAAAGACCGTCACAACCTAGCTTCAAACCCACCTTTCCAGACCTATTTTCTATTCTAACTCTTTACACACTCTTCTGTCCGGTCAAACTGGCCTCCTTGCTGCTCCTTCATCTTCCTTCTCCATGCCTTTGATTTTCTCCCTTCTCATCTCCTCCTCAGGGAAGCCCTGGTTTCCTTTGAAAGCTCAGCTAAAATGCCACCTCTCATATGAAGCCTTTCTTCCAGCTTCTAGGGTCCCCTGCTACAATCACCTTGTGTCTATTTTGTATATATCTTAGACATGTATGTGTTTTCTCTCCTGTAAGCTTATTGAGGACAGGATTGTATTCCTTTTGTTTTTGTTTTCCTAGGGCTTAGCACATTTTCCAGTATGTGCTTAATAAATGCTTGTTGACTGACCGACTGCATGAACCCATCCTCTTTGGCCTTCTTGCAGCCACGTCCAGGCTGCATTCAGGACCTTAACTTTTCTGTTATAATACCTAATTTAGTATCATAGGATTTAGGACTGGAAGGGACCTTAGGAATCCCAGAATAATACTATCTCCAATCTAGAAAGGATGACTCTCAGAGGGCATCTAATCCAACTCATACCTCAAAAAACATCTGGCCTATTAACATCCCTGACAAATGTGTCATCTAGTCTCTGGTTGAAGGCATCCAGTTAAGGAGAGCTTACCAAGCAGCCCATCTCATTCTGGGGCAGCTCTAATTATTGAGTAGGTTTTCCTCTTTCGGAGCTCAGCACAAGCAGGCTGAATATCTACTCCAAGTCCTTTATTTTAAAGATGGGAAAAAATTTGAGGTCTAGAGAGAAGTGACTTTTTCAAAGTCTTATAGCTAGTAAGTGCCAGAGTTTACTTTCAAATGTAAGTCCTATTACTGCAAGTTCAGCACCCTCATTAAACTGTGAGTGAGCTCCTTGAGAGCAGGGACTGGTTTTTTTGTCCTTCTTTGCATCTCCAGCACTTAACACACTGCTTGGCACAAAGCAGGTGTTAAATAAATGCTTGTTGCCTGATTGATAGTTACTAGGAAATTCTGGCTGCCTCTCATAGAAACTCAGAATTGGAAAGATCCTGAAAAGTTATTTGGTTCCTCCCTACCCCATATACACAGAGAAGGCATGGTATAGATCTGACTTGTGTCTTGTTTTTTGCTTATCTATGTATGAGATCCTAGGTAAGTAATTTCACCTTTTTGATTTGACTTCTTTATCTCTAAAATGGGAACAATATTACTTTTATCACTTGCTTCATAGAACTGCTGTCTTTTATAGACCTTAAAGCAACATGTTATAGTTAGTGTAATGAATGCTAGACCTGGGATCAAAAATCCTGGGTTTGATCTCACACTGTACACCAAGATAAGGTCAAAGTGTATAAATGATTTAGACATAAAGGGTGATATCATAAGTAAATTAAGGGAGCATGGGAAAAAGTATCTATCAGATCTATGTATGGATAAGGGAAGAGTTTACGACCAAACAAGAGATAAACCAGATCGTGGAAAGTAAAATAGATAATTTTGATTACATGAAATTAAAAATGAACAAAACTAATGCAGACAAAATTAGAAGGAAAAAAAGAAACCGGAAAAAAATCTACAGCAAGTTTCTCTGATAAAGATCTCAGTTCTCACATATATAGGGAACTGAGTCAAATCTATAAAAACAAGAACCATTTCCCAGTTGATAAATGGTCAAAGGATATGAAGAGGTAGTTTTCAGAAAAGAAACCAAAAATTATATGTAGTCTATATGACACTGAAATGTGTGGATTTTTTTTTTTTGCTTGAGTCTACCTGTTTGTAACAGATTTTGTTTTTCTACTTAATTGGGATGGGAAGAGTAGAAGAAAAAGATGGTGGATCTTTGAAAAAATATGAATTTTTTTAAAAGAAAAAAGAGCTATCTATAGTCATATGAGAAATGCTCTAAATCACTACTGATTAAAAAATTCAAATTAAAACAATTCTGAGATATTGTCTCATACCTATGAGATTGGCTAACATGACAGAAAAGAAACATGACAAATGCTGGAGGGGATGTGGAAAAATTGGGACACTAATGCACTGTTGGTAGAATTGTAAACTACTCCAATCATTCTTGAGAAAATTTGGAATTATGCCCAAAGGACTATGACACTGTACATTACTTTTTGACCCAGAAATACCACTACTAGGTCTACATCCAAAAGGGATCAAAGAAATGGGAAAAGGACCTATTTGTACAAAAATATTTATAGCAGTTCCTTCTTGTGGTGGCAGAGAACTGGAGATTAAGGAAGTTATCACCAGATGGGAAATGATTGAACAAAGTATGGTGTATGAACATGATGGAGTTGAGCTGTGAAGAAATAATGAAGGGGAGGGTTTAAGAGAAACCTGGAAAGACTTGTATAAATTGATTCAGAGCAAAGTGAACAGAATCAGGAGAACAATGTATGTAGTAACAGCAATATTGTAGAAACAAGCAACTTTAAAAGACTGAAGACCTCTAATCAACCCAATGACCAACCCCAGTCCTTAGGACCAATGATGCTACCCATCTCCCAACAAGGTAAAGAATAAGATGTTTTTTGGACATAGTTAATTTGGGAATTTGTTTTTCTCATTCTCTTTCCTATGTTTGTTATAAATGTTTTGTTTTTCTTTCTTCTTTTTAGTTGAGGGGTGAAGGATGAGATAGAAAAATAAATGTATGCTAATTCAAAAATAAATTGAATTTTTAAAAATAAATGAAAGTCTATAATGTTACATTTTGTTCTATGAAGTCAAATGCTTTTTTTTTAACTCAACAAACAATAAGCACAATGAAATCTTATAATCCCTACATCTTTTAGTTCATTGTGAGATGAAAGATGTGGTCCATTGTTGAATAACATTTGTAAAAGTTTATTTTTTTTCCTAGTAAAACTTCATCAAAGATGTTTTCCATTCGTATATAGCTGACCCTGGTGGAGGTTGTGCATAAATGGGAGAGCTGGCATAGAGGTTGGTGGTTATTGGTCTTTTGGGCATCCTCTTTGGGCATTGATAAGGATTTTAGGTGATTTTGGTATCATCCCTTCCTTCAGTTCAACCTTGTATATCAGTCCATCAATGTCCTCACCATGGTAACACCTCTAGCACAGATCTCTCCATATAAACTTGGACCAATCTAGCTACTTTTCTTCTAATTATTCTTCTCCTTAGTGCCATGTCTACTTTCCTTGTAAGCATCCCAGGGATGCTGGGGTCTAAGTGTGATGAATTGACTCTCCTTGATGAAAAAAACTTTGTTGAAATGGTTTTCCCAATTTTTTCCACTCTCTCCCATCTCTCCCCTTTCCATTTTCCTTCTGTCTGTCTCAAGGGCATTCAAGGATGAAAACAGAAAAAGAACTACAAATAAAGGTATCATTATTCTAATTAAAACATAACATCTCTGACAAATGATCATTCTGTCTCTGCTTGAATACTTCTATTAACAGGAAACTCACTATCTTCCAAAAAGCAGGCCACTTTCTTGTCTCAAGGGAGGACAAGTCCTGGAGCCAGGCTGTTTTTTTCACTTTTGATCCTGCTGTGTGCCAGGAGGATGGCCCCAGTCCACTTTTCCCATCTGAATCTTTTCTCTCCTACATAACCTGACTCAAGCCCTGCCTCCCATAGGGATTCCCCCCCCCTCTAAACTCCTAAGACTCATTTGATGCTTTATGATTTTCTTTTAGGCCTAGAGAAGGGAAATTTTATTTGCTTGAGGCCTCTTAGCTCCACAGGATGTCTTGTATGGTTTTAGAAGTTCTTCTATGTCTTATGCTCTAGACCCAATTAAGCCAGGAGCTACCCAAGGGCCTCCAGAAATAGGATCCCTGGCCTCCCTTGGCTCCTTCATAAGAACTGGTTGCATAGTAATAATAATTAGGATGGCTGACATTTACATGACACTTCAAGATTTGCAAAGTGCTTTCTACAGGTTACCCTGTAGAGTAGAGAGTCAACATGGGCTAGTAGACTAAGTTCTATGTTCAAAACCAACTTTGGCTCTTCCTAGCCATGTGACCCTGGGCAAGTCACTTAACCTTAAGCCTCAATTTCCTTGTCTGTAAAATGGAGGTAATAAAAGCTCCTGCCTCAGTGAATTGTTTTAGGCATCAGATGATTTAGTGCATATAAAGTGCTTTGCAAATCTCAAAGATTATATAAATACAAACCTATTTATCTTCTCACAATAGCTCTGTTGAGAAGGGGGTCAGATCACTAAAGGTATCATCTTCAGTGAACAGATCATTTGTTCTTCAGTCGTGTCCAA
Organism: Petaurus breviceps papuanus; assembly: GCF_028583685.1. NCBI lineage: Eukaryota > Metazoa > Chordata > Mammalia > Diprotodontia > Petauridae > Petaurus > Petaurus breviceps. Next base: position 695,680 of record NW_027185782.1, on the reverse strand, counting down.
CTCTCTAAGACCCCAGTTAGGGTTTTCTCGACAGAGGCACTGGGGAGGTTTGTCATTTCCTTCTCCAGCTCATTTTACAGATGTGGAAACTGAGGCAAACAGGGTAAAGTGACTTGCCCAGGGTAATACAGCCAGCAAGTATCTCAGAGTGGATTTGAACTAAGGTCTTCCTGACTTCAGGCATGACCTGGCATCTAATGTGGCATCTAGCTACCCCATCTCTTAGTAACCTTATAACAGATAACCTTGACTCATGGCGAGAGTCAGTGTCTGTGCAGAAGTACCATCTCCTTCCCTGTCGACCTGCTGTTCCTCATGTTTTTCTTGCTAATGGTCACTTCTTTATTTCAGAGGATCTCCTGTGAACTGTAGCATTTAGTATCTCTAACCACACTGGCCAGGTCATTTAGATATGGGACTCAGTCCTTCCAAAATGGAGGAGTAAGCACCTGGGCTTTCTGGTCATTGTTCTCTCATATTCAATCTACCCTTCAGAGGTGAAATATCTTGCTTGTTTTCTTTGTTTTTGTTTTCCTTCTCCAGGGCTTTCTGGGTCAGTTTTCCTATATCATCAAGGTTGTCTACTAACAACTCTAAAAATCCCTTAGGTGGTAGAAGATCTGCTAGATGCCCTTTGGAATCTCAGTGAGTGGAGAGCCCTGCCATGTAGTCTGGGATAGCTTTTCCTAAGACCTTACCCCACACAGGTTAGGATAGGTTGGTTTGTTGTTAGTTTTTTTTCTTAAGAGGTATTGATACTCATCTGGAGACTTGATTAGCTCAAGGGACTGACTCAGGTTCTTAATTCCCCTTCTCATTCTCTGGAATACAAAAGGCCGTGAAGAGCAGCCGTTCTCCCTGAGATTGCTCATGTGACTAACACTGGGAAGCTGTCCTTAGCTGAATCAACATGGTGTCCTCACTGAATATCCTTGTAGAATGTCCTTCCTCTGCTGGGGCCCAGTAAGCCTCCTTTTAACTGTTGAATGATCCATTAGCATCTTGTTTCATTTCAATATTGGGCCTAAACTATGAAGCCTGAGTCAAGCCCATACCGTAACGATGGCTTCTGAGGACTCAAGCCGGGGTCCATCCAGGAAGGGTGCCCCACCATCCTCTAAGCCAACTGAGATGAATGTGAAGGCTAGGTTGAGATGGGGTCACTGTGAGTCTGAAGTCAATTATCGTGACCTCCTCTAGTAGAATCAGCAATGTAAGATCATAGATGGTTAGGGTGGGAGGGATCCTTAGAGTTAATCTCCTCCATCTCAGTCATTTTCCAGATAAGGAAACCAAGCATAGTATTCTCAAAGAAGACACCAGAAATCTTCCAGGGCTCTTCTGGATTTTTCTGGGTGTGGTTGACCTGAGAGTGATCTCTTTGTTCAAGTGTTCTTAAGTACACAAGGGATCCTTGTTTTTGCTAAAGAAAAAAGATTCTCAGTCTCCTTTCTGATAACTCTCAGAATGCTTAAGTACAGCTTACAGATATCTGGAAAAGATGGGAGAAACATTGGACATCCGATGTGTCTCTATCAGCTAAGAATGACTCATGTCAGACAGATGTGTGAGCCAGATGACCTAAGGTTACAGAACCTCAGAGGGGAAAGGGACCTTAGGGATCATCATACAACCCTTTCCTTTTTAGCTAAACCTAGAGAAATTATTATTGATTCATTGTCCACTTGGAAGGTCTCCAGTAGGGTGCCCCAGGTATCCATTGTCCCTACTAACTTCAGATAATGTTCCCTATTTGTTCAGCATGCTCCAATTATCTGGCAATGGAATGGTTTGTGGGTGGAGATAAGATTTGGCTGATAACCTGGTGACCCCCAAGTCCAAAGGTGACCCAAGGTCATCAGATTTAGCGCATTTCATGGTGGGTGGAAGGGGGGCGGACATCATATCAGCACCTGATGCCATTAAGATGGGTAAGATGGGTAAGCGCTGTGCGTTCTCTCTGTGGAGCAGATTACATGCCCAAGCTGCTCTTTTTGTATGTGGCTCTTCCAATCCCACCAGGAGAAATACTTTTCGATTAGCACAGAGGCTTGGTTTCTATTTCTGCTTTCGAAAAGTGGCGCGAGGAAATTGGTCTGTAATCATATAAAAAGCCTGGGAAATTGCTGGGCTAGAACAAGTAGAAAGAATTCTGTGGGCCAATGGACTCATTCATACTCCCCCCACGCCCAGCCCAAACACTCTCACAAATATACCTCCCTGCAGTTAAGGGATGGAGGCAGTTTGAGGTCACCCCAGCTGTTGCTGGCATTCTTTTCAGACTCACAGAATTTCAGGGGTCCCAGACCTGGAAGGGACCTTAGAAACCATTTAGTCCAGCCTCCCACCTTAACAGAATCCTGTCAGCAGTATCTCTGATGGAAGGTCAAGCAGTCTCAGTCAGAATGCCAGGCATTGCATTCTATTGTTGGATAACTCACATTGTCGGAATATTCCCATAGGATGACTTCCACCCTTTGCTCTTTTTTCTCCTCTCTGGGGTCAAGAAGAAGGTGTCATGACCCTGTGTACAGAATGTTGGATCTTGAGTTAGATGGAAGTTTCAAATCTTGGCTATGATGGTTCAATGCCTTTGTGACCTTGGGCAAGTCACTTAACTTGTCTTTCCTCAGCTCAGTTTCCTCATTCATAAAATGAGGGAATTAGACTACATGATCTTGGAGGGACCTTCTAGTCCTCCTCTATGATCCTGAATCACTTTTATGTCTAGTGACACTTTCCCTCTACTCCCCAAGATATCTTTCTTCTCACAGAAGGTCAGAGATGGGAGACCTCTTCGAATGTAAAATGTTAGGGCTGAGAGGGTCCTTAGTGCACAGGATGTCAGAGCTTGGAGGGAGCCCCTTAGAACATAGGATGTCACGGCTGGCAGGGACCCATACATCTCTAGTACAACCTTCTCATTTTACAGATGGGAAAACTAAGGTTCAGAAAGAGGAATCAATTAAGCAACTACTCCATGCCCTACTACGTCAATGTCCTTCCTAAAATATGGCATCCAGTACTTCAGGTAGGATGTTTCCAGGGCATAGGATATCAGGACTGTCCCCTCCTTTGTTCTAGTTACTAAACCTTTATGGATGCAGATTGAGATCACCATAGTTTTGTTTCATTTTTGTCAGGGGGACTAATTCAGCCAAAGTACAAATGGAAAAGTATGCCAGGGAAAGGAGGCAGGTTTTGTGGTCCAGGCAATTGAGGTCTGAGAATAGAGGGATGGTAGGAGAGAGAGGGAGAGACAGAGACAGAGAGAGAGAGAGGAAAGAGAGAGAGAGAGAGAGAGAGAGAGAGAGAGAGAGAGAGAGAGAGAGAGAGAGAGAGAGAGCTCTAATTTAATGGAACAAGACAGCCCATTTCCAACAGGATTTGGTCCTTTTAATGCTGAAACATAAAGATAGATGCTTCTTGAAGCCGGCAGAGCTGTCTAGGGCTGGCAGCTGTGAGGAGCCACCATGTGACCCTATTGCTATAGAAAACCATACTGGACCAAGGGCAATGGGAAGACCCAAGGAAGTAAAGGCATCACAGCATTATGGCACTGACAGCTAGGAGAGACCTTGGAGATCACTGCGTCCCAAAATAAGGTTTGAGAACAAGTCCCTTTCTCTAGCTTTGTAAGACTCACAAAATGCTTTTCTCATGAGATCAGGAAGACAAATATGACCAAGCTCCCATTTTACAGATGAAAAAACTGAGGTTAAGAGGACTTGTTTCAGGTCCCGCAGCTGTCAATGCTGGGGTATAAATCTGGGTCTCCCGGCTAAGCAAAGCACCTGGTTTATTGTGTTTGGTTCTGGGTGCATATTTTAGGAAGGGTGTTGATTCAGCTGGAGAGTAACCAGGCTAGGGAAGGGCCACTCAAGCCTCATTTAAATGAACTAAGGATGTAAAAGGAAGAGAAGACCTCAGGGCAACAGTTCTTCTACTGTTTGAAGGTCTGTCTCACAAAAGACTGGCCTGCTCTGCTCCACTTGGCCCCCAGAGGGTAGAAGGAGAAACAATGGGGAAAATGAGGCTGAACAATGTGGTCTATACTCAACTTCAGGAAAAGGCTCCCTGGGGTTAGAGCTGTTCAAAAGTGGAATGGACTCCTGGGGTTGGGGGGTGGTGATGGATAAGGTGTGGGGCAGCAGCCTTCAGCCAGAGATCTCTAAGCCAAGCTGGATGACCACTTGTTGAAGATGATGCAGAGAGCATTCCTGGTCGGGGAGAGGTTTGGCCAGATTCCTTGTGAGGTCCCTTCCAATGCCAAGGTTCTGTCATTTTGTGAAGGCCCAGCTACCTTCTACTACCTTCTACTTAGAAAAGAAGTAATCTAATTGCTCGTTTCATAGGTAGAGAAAATAAAGCTCAGAAAAGGTGAGTGAATTCTCCCTGGGGCCTCCTTCTCCCATGGGTGAGTTCCTTTCAGAATCTCCATTTTGAGGAAGGAAGGGACCAGACCAGCCATCCTTCATTCTCCAGAACTGCCATGGTACCTACATGGGTAGCTTCCCTTACTCTTTTGTGTACTGTCTTCTCCCATTAGAAGGTAAGCTTCTTGAAGGCAGAAACTATCTTTGCATTTATATCTTCAGCTCTTAGCACAGTGCCTGGCACATAGCAAATACTTAATAAATGCTGGTTGACTGGACTTTCCTAAGGCCTCACATAACAAGTCAGAGATAGAGCGAGGAAAAGAGCCCACGTACAATGGTTGCTAGTCTGGGGCTTTTTATCATACTTTTTGCCATTCTCTTCCTCCAGGATCTAGATGGAAATATGCAGAAAACAGGTAGAAGGAAGGGCAACCCAACAATCTTGGCCCACTTTAAGACTAGGGGCAGGAATCCAGCAGCCCTTTTCTAGGCTAGTGCTGGCACCTGGGACAGCCAACAATGATCAGGGGGTAGGAAGCCCCAGTGGTGGCCTAAGTCAGCACAGGACTGACCTGTTTTCAAAGAGACTTAATCATGTCTCACCACTGACCCATCTTGGTGGCTGCTGATTTTACTGCCCTGTTCCTTCTCCTTTCAGGGCCCTCTCTGTCAACTATCTGCTCACAATAGAATAGAAAAAGAAGCCAGGAGACCTGACTCCCCCACTCAGTCCTCTCTGTTCCATGACAAGCAGGCTGGTCCCTGAACACATTTAGAATCAGGGAACATTAGACCACAAAGTCATATAGCATCAGAGTTAGAAGGGGCCTTAGAAAAAACCATAGAGCATTAGAGCTAGGAGGAACCTGAGAAATCATCTAGGGAAACACTTGCATTTTATGGTTGGGGAAAGCTCAAGTCCCAAGGGGGAAAGTGAGTAATGTCATAGACCCCCAGTGGGGATTAGCAGCAGAACTGGAGCCAGAATCCATATGTCCTGATGCCTACATAACTAGAGTATGGAGCATCTTGGCATTTCACCTGGTAGAACAGGTCATGGTATAGGAGGAAAAACGCCCTGCCCAGCTTGGATTTAGGGGAACTAGATCTCTTGTCTCAGCTTTGTGGCTGTGTGGCCTTGAGAAATTCATTGCATCCCCATTGACTCTAAAAGTCATTCCATGGGGTAAGATCAAAGGACTCATATGATCAGAGAAACATAGTCATATGACCATTGAAGGACTTCAGAGGTCCTCTACTCCAACTCTCTCTTTCTACAGATGAGGAAACTGCAGTCTGGGAAAGATGAAGTGTCTTGCCCCAGATCACATGGTTAGTAGGTAGCAAAGTCAGGATTCAAATCCAGACCCTTAGACTCCAAAGTCCTATGCTTTTTACAACAGGTAGGCACTTAGCAAATGTTTGTTGAATTAGGATGGAAATTAGAAGTGAGGATAAAAACAACATTTGTCAGATGAAGAAGTTAAAATGGGAGGTAAAGCAGAATTTACTAGGGGAATTTTAGAAAATGTAGGTAGAGTAGTTCTTGTGTTAGAATCAGAGGATCTGGGTTCAAATTCTGCCTCTGATACTTATTAACTGTGTAACTCTATACAATTTACTTAACCTCTTTGGCCCCCAGCTTCCTCATTTCATAAAATGAAAGTGCCCTGATAGCCTACGAGGTCTCTTTCAGTTCTAAAAGTCTGACCCTATAGGATTCTAAGTCTAGGAATCTTTCTACTACATATGAAAACCCCACAGGACCCCAGGAAAGACAATAAAAGCAGGGGACTCTGACATGTAGAATGGTGTCCTGACAGACCCACTGGTCTGAATCTTGCTGCTGGCCTATTTTCACAAGAATGACAAAGGTGTCTTTATGTCCCTTTCCCATTCTGGCACTGGGCCTAAAGCCCCTGCACAGAGGGCTGCCTGCCATATGGGCTTTTTGCTGCCAATCTCAGCTGCCCGATGCACCTGGGGTGGGCTTCTGCAGCTGCCAAGGGGCATATTGCCTGCAGACAACAGTCACTCTTACCCATGTCTGCAATGGCCCAGGCAACAGCAAGGGCTGGACGCAGTGAGCTCTGTTCCAAGCTTCCAGGCTGGAGTATATACCCACGTTTAAATTTCAGCCTGTCCTAGGCTCAGGGGACAGCAAGGGCATTGGCACCACAGGAACCCAGGTGATGTGGGAAAAGCCTGCCCTTCCATCCATAGCCAAGTCACATCTGTGTTGGAGACCAGGGACAAATTGGCTCTTGTTTCCCCATAACACAGTTTTATGCCTGCAGGTGACTGAATAATTTTCTTTTTTCCTCTGGTCTCACCTGGCCTGAAGCTCTGAGCAAACCCTCTATCCCTTCAGGGCTGATTAGGGACACTGACTGGGGCTGTGGGCAGTGAGGGATGCATGAAGAAGCCAGGGAAGGGTCCCCTTCACACTGCAGGAAGCAGAGGGCTAGAGTATAAAGTAGTATAAACAAAGTCCAGTGCTGGACTTTGGATCAGAAGACCCAGGTTCAAATTTGGCCTCTGACACTTACTAGCTCTGTGATTTTAGGCAATTCTACCTCTCTGAGTCACAAGCTCTGCATCTGTAGAATGGGAATAATACTTTGACTAGTAAACTCACAAGGTCTTCTGGAGAAAAAAAGCTTTGAAGATCTTAACACACAATGAGATTGTAACTGTCTTCATCAATGTTATCAAAGAGACAAAGAAGGATGCCTTCTATTGTGGACTCTCTATGGCAAGAGTACTTAGTCTAAGGTCCAGAAACTTATTAAAAAAAATATTTTTATAACTATATTTCAATAGTTAGTGTCTTTTGAAGCCCTATGCATTTTATTTTCTGCATTTAAAAATATTATCCCAAGAAGGGATCTAGAGGCATCTCCAGATTGCCAAAAGGGTCCAGGCCACCAAGAAGCTTTATGGGGAGAAGGGAAGGCTTCCTGGGGGAGGGGCACTTGAGTTAAGCCTTAAAGGCTGAAAGAGTTGGCAAGGAGAAAGAAAATGAGAGGGGAATAGAAGTCCATAAGGAACAGTAGAAAGAGAACTGGTCTTACAGTCAGTAGATGTAGATTTGAATCCCACATCTTCCCTGTCCTGGCCAAATGACCCTGGGGGAGTCAGGGAATGTGTGTGTGTGTGTGTGTGTGTGTGTGTGTGTGAGAGAGAGAGAGAGAGAGAGAGAGAGAGAGAGAGAGAGAGAGAGAGAGAGAGAGAGAGAGAGAGAGAGATAGTGCACTCATGAGCACGCTCCAATTCAGGATGAAGGAGAGACAAATAGACAGAGAGACACAGAGAGAGACAGACAGACAAACAGAACACCAAGTTGGATCAACAAAACTGCTGATAAACTGAGACAAAAAAACAAACCAAACCTGGGAGACACGGAAGAGAGCTTTTCATTAGAGCCAGAAAGGGAAGCAGCTTAGTGTACAGATGGGCTTGGTAAGCAGGAGACCTACAGATTTGATTCCCACTTTTGGTAATGCAAGAGTCTATTATCATACTATAGAGAAAGGAGTGTATGCTATACTAAGCCTTTGTCAAGGTGAGGATGGGGGGTGTGTAAAGGGGTGGTGGTGAGGGTAAGGGTAGGGATGGTGGTGATCAGTCCCTTTCCACCCCCAAATCCCATACCTCAGGGGGGAAAATGCTGTGCTCTCTTTCAGCATGGAAATAAAAGGAAAGCACACTCATTTATGTGTCCTTGGTTTACTTTAATTCAGTTCAAAGTGCCCTGGGCAAAGCTAGGCACATGACGGCTCAGTCTTTGTATCATTATACTTTGGGGGGGCCACTTTAAGGGGTATCTGTTACTCCTCATTTTAAAATCCATGCCTGGGCCTTTGGGCACCAGAATTAATTAAGGGAAGGTGGGGGTGGGGTGGGTTGTGTCTTGCTTCTGAGTGAAGCAATATCATCCATTCCAATGTCCTTTAAATGTTCATGCCTAGGAATCTTTGGGCATTCGAATGAGGAGATAAACAAAAAGGGTTGTCTCTGCTCCCAGCTGGCCTGGGAAGCTTATCACACAGTGCACCAAGGTGGGAGTTCATTTCCACAACCTTTCAGGTGGCTGTTATCTTAGGATGGAACTAGACCATGGGACCCCTCTCAAATCTCGGGAATGAGTCATAGATAGACGTGCATACTACAGTATCATACATTTTACCCATCTAATACAAACACCTCTATCTTTACTTGAAATTGCCTCTGCAGGGAAGGAGATACATACTTCTTATAGTTGCAATACATTAGATATAACTGAGCTTCCAATCAAGCCTGGGGAGTTCTGCATTTTGCTCCATTTGTGGAAGAAGATGTCACTCCTAATTGGTAGACAGAGTGTTGAGGCAGCTATACACCTTTCTAAGGGGCAGAGTTGGCACCAGAACTTTTTGGGAGAGAGACACATGTGATTCAGACACTCTTTAGAAAAGACAACTCGGGTGGACTTTGGAAACTGAAGGCATGGAGAAGAAAATGACTCCTTGATGTGTCTCTGATCTCTAACGTGTCTCCGTAGAGACTGGAGAGAGAAGCTATTCCCTGGGTGAGCTATTCTCTTGGTTCCAGCTGAGAATCTCATCTCACTCCCATCTAAAGAGGGAGCTCACTCTTGTGTCTTTGGGGGAGTGTATTCTGATCTGTGCAGCTTCTCTGGTTTTTGTTTGCTGCTTGCTTGGATAAAGGTCCTATTTCTGATAGTCTTTTCTGTAACTAGCATTAGGTGGGAGGGGGTCAAGCTTGAAGGTACTCTTCCTATTTGGAGTGAGTAGGGAAACAGCCTTGTCCTTAACACTTCCCCACAAGTTGTATCCCCTAGACCAGCAATATTTGAGGGGCAGATGGATATGAATAATCTAACACCCCTCTTGGACATAGAAAGGGGAAGGAACAAGCTATCCCTCTTTCTGCTCCCATCCAGGCAGAAATCACAGTCTGTCTTGGGTAAGGGGGAAGAGGGGACAAATTCCACTTCATGCAAGCCCAAAAACCCATCCACACATTTAGATATCCATGTGAATACACCTGGCATGGACACACATAGCCTCCCCAGACATGATCACAACTCACTACTGACTTAAGTGTCACTCATTCGGACTATAATTTGCCCTCAGGACAAGCATTTCTAGCTTTGTGTCTCTAGTCACAGAATATTTTCCTGCTTTAGGTTTCTTCCTCCTATAAAGTGATAGGGTTGGATTAAATGACTTTTTGGGTCACCTCTAAAATTCTGTTCTCTTTCTCCCCACAGACTTGTAAAGAGGAATGCTTTGTTGTATTCTGCTTTTGAGGTAATGAAGGAAACTTTGGTTTTATGTGGTAATCCTTTCCATCCCTTCTTTTGTTATTGTTTACTTGTTTTGGTCATGTCTGATTCTTCCTGACCTTGTTTGGAATTTTCTTGGCAAAGACATCAGAGTGGTTTGCCATTTCCTCCTCCAGCTCATTTTACAGATGAGGAAACTGAGGCAAACAGGGTGAAGTGACTTGCCCAGGGCCACACAGCCAGTAAATGTCTGAGGCTGGATTTGAATTTAGGAAGATGTGTGAGTCTTCCTGACTTCCTAGTAGGCCTGGAGCTCTATCCACTGTGACATCTAGCTGCTCCTTGTGTATAGGGAGCTGTCCATAAGTAGAGTAAGTTGCCTCCAGAGGTGGTGGGTTTTCCTTCCTTACAGGGTTTCAAATAGAAGCTGGATGACCATTTGTCTTGTATGTTATAGTGGGATTTTTTTCCATGAATGATTTGGATTAACTGACCAATGAAGTCCTTTCTAATTCTGAATTCTGAGATCTATTAATTGACATACACCTTGAATAGTGGAGGTGCTGAATTTAAGGAGTTCAGAGAAAGATCAGTAGGATCACAAAGTCTAAAATTTTCTAAGGGAAGTTCACCCCAAAGGGACAAGTAACTTATAGATAAAAATTTAATAATAATTTCAAATGGTTTCTTAACATGCCACCTTTCCCCTTGGAATGTAACCTACTTGAGGGCAGGGGCCCTGTTTTGTGCTCTAAGGCGCTTAGTACAGTTCCAGGCACATAGTAAGCACTTAATTAATACTTATCGACCAATGTGAATGCACGTTAAAAAAAGATGCAGGAACTGGAAGTCGAGGCTGTAAGCTAACCTGACACATCAGCTGATTGGTGCTTAGGTTCACCTTTCAAGGTGTTTTTATGAGAGACTAACAAAGCTCTGGGAGCTGTCTTAATATATTTGAAGGCCTGTCAGAGGGAAAAGGGATTAGACTTCTTGTGTTTGGCCTCCAAGGAAAGAACCAGGAGCGATGGGTGGAAGATATAAAGAGGTAAATTTAGGTTTGATGTAAAGAAAATCCTCCTACCGATTAGAGCTGTCTAGGAGTGGAATGGGCTGCCTCCGGAGGTAGTAAGTTCTTTCTCACCCGACATCTTCAAACAGAGAAATGGACGACCACTTGTCAAGTCTATTGTTGAGGAGCCCCAGGTTGAGACCTCTGAGGTCCCTTTTAACGAGCCCCTTGACTGTAAAGACTGGCAGAAGATACACAGGATGAGATAATAGGGAGGGTGTCCTTATCCTCACTTTACACACGAGGAAACAGAGATGGAAGGAAGCAATGAGACTTGCCCAAGATCACCAGGGGAGTTCATGACAAAAATGGCGCTCCCCTGTCTTCCAACTCCAATGAGGCAGCATGGCATAATGGATACCCAGGGACTCTGTGGTCTGTTCCTCCTTACCCTAGAGTGGCATCCCTATCCAGCATGGTTGACTTGAAAAGGGGGTTTGCTACAGGCCCCCATTAATCAAAGATGCAACAGGTAGGACATTGCCCCAGTGCTGAGGGGGCCCATGGCCTTCTCCAGCTGACGGTTGTTATACTCCCAAGGGAAAGGTGATTGCTCTTTTATCTCTTCAAGCAGCCTTGTGCAAGGCACCTTAAAAGGAGAAAGGATCTGGGAGAAAAGTGCCTATTTCTCTGGGGAGAGACTTTCAGCACTGAGAGCTGAAAGAAGCAGACTCATTGGTCTTCAAACCTCCAAAAAGTATGGTATGTGCTCTGGGCTTATTATCCCAAACCCTCTTTTCTAGGGGACCCTGAGGGACTGGGGCTGGTGGGTTTTTATTGTTAGACATATAGCTCATGCGTTCTCATTGGTGTTTCCCTCAGTGATTATCAATTGTACCAAACCAGTCAGACAATTAATTACCTTTTTTCAAAGGTGACATAGTACCAAAAGATGGGACAAAACATCCTCTCTCCCCACAACCTGGGGATATACTCTCCCATAAGCACATACTGACTATGAGGGTAAAGGGATCAAGCTTGGATTACGTGTGGCAAAGGGACAAGTCATAGTTCCTGATCGTTGGGAGTCCTTTTGTGTAGGCATCACGAAAGTCATAGGTACAGTGTAGCTTTCTGCTGAACCCTTTGTAGAGGCCTGAAGCTGCCTTTCCTTAGTAAGCCTACTTGGTCCTTGGCTCTGGATACAGATACTGCTATCAGCTCCTGCTGTTATAGGAACACTGGTAGGTTGCCAGTGAGAAACCCAAATCCTTGAATTTTCCAAAGTTCACAAGGTCTGGTCAACGGATTTGAGACAGAGCATCTTATCTTCCTCCCCCCCCCACTCTCCCCCCAACAGTGATTCCCTCTTAGGGGCTTGAGTAGACAGGAACACCCAAGTTCCAAACTGGCTTGTTTGTTTTATGCATTACTCACAGGGAGCAAATGAATGTCACCAACCAGTCCCAAGCACACTTCCTGGGTAATACCATTTCCCATTTCATGTCATCTGATGGTGTTTGTGCCTTCCAAATTGATTAGCTGGGTTGTTCAAATCTAGCTGTAATGCCATTGACTGATTGATTCAATAGATGTGTTCTCACTTGATAAAAGTATCCAGCTAGAGTGTCTTGTGAGTTACTTAAAGTGGGGTGGGGATAATTAATTGATTGATTCAATTGATTTCTATCCTTGCACTGGGGAACAGAAATGTAAGTGGGAAAACTCATGACATGAGTACATGACTATCTCACAGGCAGCCAGTAGAAGCCAGACAAATAATACATCTGTTACCCTCTCAAGACAAGTACTAATAAGTATATTATGAACAATATAATAACTACAAAAGAGGAGTGTCGAGAACATTAAAGCTTAGAAGGATCTGAGGCAAATGATCAATTCTAGGAGCAACAAAAAGCACTTTTATCTACATGGGTAGAAGGGGCTATGAGAATATAAAAGAAGCACCAGAGCCACTGACATGGCCATAAGGAACAATGGAAAGAAGGCAAAACTACTCAACTCTTACTCTGCTTCTCATTTCTCTTCCAAATGGAATAATCTTTGGACTAGGAAGGATAGAAGATAAATGATTAATAGAGAATTGAAACCCAAAAAAAGTAAAAAGAGGAGAGCTCCTAACTACCTACCCTAGACAATTGTAGATCTCCCCTGCTAACTGTATAATGATAATGGCTGACATTGTGGCTGTTCTTTTAAGGATTGCAACATGCTTCTTGGGTGTATGTAATTGCTGATTCACGTCAGGGATCTTTGAAAAATCAGGGTGAATCAGAGAGATGTTTCAGAACCAAAAAAAGAGAGGAGGCATCTCAAACTAGAGGTCAATGAGCCTGACTTCAGTTCCTGGCTATACCCTTTAAAGCAATTATCTCTCAAAGTCAGCATCGCTTCATCAAAAACAGGTCACAGTCAGACTAATGTTTGTTTCTTTTGAAATGATCGCTAGACTGGTAGATCAAGTGAATGTTATGGACAGGGTATGCTTGGATTTCAGCAAAGTATTTGATGAAATCTTTCATGCTATCCTTGTAGAAAAGGATAGAGAGAGCTGATATAGATTACAGTACAATTAGGGAATTTTAGAACAGAATGAAGAACTAGATCCAAAGACTGATTATAAATGGGTCAATGTTAAATTAAAGAAAGGTCTCTAGTGGAGTGCCTCAAGGATTTTTTTTTATCAATGATTTGGATATGTCTGTTATTTGACACTTAAATTCAGAGAGGTTCATCACTAAGGTTGGCTAAAGGTTAATGAATTTTTTTAGGTCCAGCGACTCCTGAAGCCTATTGACTACATCCTAAGAGGGTTATTGCTTTATACCAGACACAATTAGTGGAAAAAGTACACCAACTGAAGAAATCATGACTCCCTAAGTACCAAAGTATGCAATGCCACCCATAACAAGTTTTCAGACAAAATAAAGTTAGGAGGAAAAACTAACATGTCCGAACAGAATTGGGATCCAAGATGATCCCACCCAGGTAGAGCAATGCATTGACTTTTAATGAGATGAATTTTTTTTGGAGGAGGCTGTTGGGGTTAAGTGACTTGCCCAAGGTCACACAGCTAGTTTTTTTGTGTGTATGTTAATTGTTTGAGGTCAGATTTGAACTCAGGTCCTCCTGACTCCAGGGCTGGTGCTCTATTCACTACGCCACCTAGCCACCCTGCTTTGGTTCAAGAATCAGCTCTGCAAATTGGTAGGCTACAGGCTCATTAAGCAGTCACCAGATTGATGTATCAGCCTTAAAAAACTCTAATGGGGTCTTGTGGAAGAGGGTGGGGAGGAGTCCAGAGCTGTGATTTCTTTTCTTTTTTTTTTTGTGATTTTCTTTCCTTCAATGCAGATCAATAACTTCCAGTCTTAGAGAGCTGTGTGTGGAGGTGGGGGTGGGCTGGGCTGCGATTCACAGCTTCAGTGACTTGTCCATGCCAGTCAGCTGGTAAGTATCAGAGGTTAGAGTTGAGCCCAGGTTCTTCTCCAGCCTTAATGCCATCCAGGCCTTCTCTTGATGTGATCTTAGGGTGAATTGATAAACTGCTGTTGTCCAGAACTGATGTCCAAGAGACCTAATTGTTAAATTTACAGTAAAAGCATTCACACCTTGGAAACTGGCAAACTGGGGCTTGATTTACTGTTTTGTTTATTGCCTGTCAGGGGTGGGGAACTTTCGGCCTTCTAGGTCCTTGGGTGTGGTCTTTGATTGAGTCCCAGTTTTATAAAACAAATCTTTTTATTACTGGGATGTTTAGCTATTATGTAATGGCTTCTTAGCCTAGATCTAACAGAGATTTAACATGGTCTCCAGAAGTACTAGGATTCATTCCTCTTGAATGAATGAATAAAAGAAAAGGCATGTATTAAGTGCTTTCTGTATGCCAAGCACTCCACAGTGAGATTGTCACCTCCTCATTCCTTGGATTCATGCTCCTCTTTTTGCTGCCCAAGACTGCGCTGCTATTTTTGGTTCCCCTATCACCCCGTTGACCCATATTGAGGCTGTAGTCCACTAAAACCCCCAGACCCTCTTCAGAATAGCTGCTGTCTAGCCATGCCTCCCATATCTTGTCCTGGGAAAGTGGCTTTATCTCTCATTTGAGGGCAGGGATTGGGTCACTTCCTTTCTTCCCAGGAGGGGGGAAGTTAATGGTCATGGTCATCATTGCTCCTCCTGTGCCCTCTGGCCCAGGGGCCACTATGACTTCTGGACTGGAGCCCTATCCTGTGTCCTGGATCACCCTCTTGAGCCATGACCCGAGCTTGGGTCAGAGCTCTGTGACTGAATCCTGAAAGAAGAGAAGAGAATGAATGGTGTGGGGTGAATTATTAGTCACCTTCTCACCAAACTGCATTGATGTATGTAAGCCATTGCTCAGTGAACTGGGTCCCCGTCCCCTGGGGGCCCAACTTCCTCACGTCAGACTCTCTCACTCAGTCCCTGGAGCCCCAGAGCTAACAGGCCTGTGTTTATGGGTGTCACTCACCCACGGCTGACTTGTCTTTGTCCTCGACCGCCTGCTCTGAGAGGAAAGGCCAGGAGGGAAGGAGAGATGGATGGGCTCGTAATGGGCAATGGGTCGTGTCAGTAACATCACGGTAAAGACACAAACCAAGGTTACTGAACCAAGGAGGGGAGGTGCACCAGGCACCAACATGTGGATGTTTGCATGTCTGAATGAGAGTCTCTGTGTTTTCATGTGTATTATGTCTGTGTACATTGGTAGAAATGTGTGCATCTACACACACACACGTTTGTGTCTCCACGCCTGTGTGTGGGCACAAGTATATCTATTTTGGTGTATTTTTGTAATTCCTACTGTAGAAGAGAAGCTCTCTGAGGGCAGGTCCTATTTTGGCTTAGTCTTTATATTCCCAGAACCTATCACACTGCCTGATACATATTGACGGCTTAATAAACGTTCATTGAATTAAATTGTTGTCACATATACTTGCATTGTCATACATATGTATGCACACACACGCGTGTGTGTATACAGGTTAGAGTGAATACCCTTTTTGCACACATGTGTGTGCAATCCATGTATATACACAGATACACTAGCACATGGATTTATATATGTATACATACATGAACATGGCATTCACACACATGTAACATATATAATGGTCATATTTATTATCCAATTTCCATAGTATTCTAAGGCTTACAAAATAATTTCCTCACAACAGTCATCACAAACAATGAGGTAAGTAGTATAAGTCCAACTTTACACATGGGGAAACTGAGAGTTGAGAGGGCATATGACTTGCCCAAAATAACACATTTATTGTATCAAAGCCAGGACTGAAATTCAGGTCTTCTGATTTGGGCACCAGGGTTTTTTCTATCCCTACATATAAGTACATGTGCATGCATGTGTGTGTGTGTGTGTGTGTGTGTGTGTGTGTGTGTGTGTGTGTAACCCATGGCAGCTGTTCTTTTGAACTTTTAGCCAAAGAAAATGGAGAGGTAGGAATCAAGTCAAGGCAAGAAGCATGTATTTTTTTGGTTTGCCAGGCATTGTGCTAAGCACAGGGGTTCAAAGAAAGGCAAAAGACAATTCCTACTTTTGAGGACCTCATAGTCTAATGGGAGAAACAACATGAAAACAGTCATGTACAAATAAGACATAGATAGGAAAATTGAAAATAATCAATAGAAGAAAGACACTTGAATTAAGAATTATTAGGAAAGGCAGAGATGGAGATGCTGAAGATGGGAGTTTAGCTGAGTCTTTAAGGAAGCTGGGAAAGCCAGGAGGGAGATCATTCCAGGCACTGGGGACAGCTGGTGAAAGCGCCCTTATTCAAGGTATAGCAAAGTGTGTGTGTGGGGTGGGGGTGGGGAGGGCGGGGCGGGCAGTGTCACTGGGTCAGAGAATACATAGTGGAGCTGGGAAGAGGGAAGAAAATGAACGGCAGGAGGGGGACAGATTATGAACATCGAACAAGGAATTTTATATTTGATCCTGGAAAAGATAGGGAGATTCTGGAGTTTATTGAGTAGGGCGCTGATATGGTCAGACCAGCAGCGCAGTAAGATCATTTTGACAGTTGAGAGATGGATGGACTAGAGCAGAGAGAGGCTGGAAGCAGGAAAATCAACCAGCAGATTATTGCAATAATCTGGACGGGGTGTGATTGGCAGGGAAGAGGCACGCAGAGATGTCAGAGGTAACACTAACAGGACTTGGTGACTGATTGGATCTGTGGGGTGAGAGAGTGGGGGGCATTCAATCATGACGCCAAGGATGCAAACTTGGGTGACCGGGATGAAGGTGGCCCCTCAACAGATATAGGAACATCAGGAAGAGGGAAGGGCTCGGGGAAGAAAGATAACGAGGCCAGTTTTGGACGTGTTGGATTTGAGACGTCCACAGGACACATAGTTCCAGAGGTCAGTAGGAAATAACAATTCTAGTAGTTTTCAATTAGGCAGCTAGGCGGCGCCATAGTGCACAGAGCTCTGGACTTGGAGTCAGGACATCCTCCCGGTGATCAAATCCAGCCTCAGACAGTTACTCCGCGTATGGCCCTGGGTGATGGCTGCCTGCCTCAGTTTTCTCATCTGTGAAATGGGGATAACAATAGCACCTAACTCCCAAGGTTGTTGTGAACATCAAATAAGATAATATTTGTAAAGTGCTTAGCATAGTTCCTGGCAATGTGCCAGTAAGCACTATATTGATGTTAGCTATTATTATGATTATTATTAAAATGGGAATAATAACAGTACCAACTTCCCAGGGCTGCTATGAGAATCAAATTATATATTTGTAAAGTGCTTCGCCTAGAGCCTCGTACAGAGTAGGTGCTTAATAAATGCACCCCCCCATTTTTTTCTTCTTTCCTTTTTTTTTTTTTGGAGGGGGAGGAAGGCAAGGCAATTAGGGTCACACAGCTAGTAAGTGTGTCAAGTGTCTGAGGCCAAATTTGAACCCAGGTCCTCCTGACTCCAGGGCCACTGCTTGATTCACGGCATCACCCAAATGCCCCATATCTCATTTCTACAGATCTTCTGACTCCAACTCCATAGCTCTTTCTGCTTTCTCTAATCATCTAAGGAGGTCTCATGGTATAGGGGGCTCTGACACTCAATGGCAGTGTTCTCATGGACAAACCATTTCTCATCTCTGTATCTCAGTTTCTTCCTCTGCCAAATGGAAAGAAGACTCACACTTCCCACCCCCTTGGTTATTGTGAGAAAAGTGCTCAATAACCACCAAAGCATGATAGACCTGGAAACTATTGTTTAGTCCAGGAGGCATTTCTTTAATGCCTACCCCCATGCCAGGCACTGTGCCAGTCTCCATGGGCCTCTGCCCTTACACACATATGCAAGTTAATGCAAAATACATTCGCATTAATACAGAATAATTTCCAGAGGGAGAGAGTGCTAATAATAAGTGGGATTGGAAAAGGCTTCATGTAAGAGATGGCATCTGAAGAGGGCTTTGAAGGAAGCCAGGGATTCTTCAAGGTGCAGGTGAAAAGGGAGCACATTCCAAGTGGGGAGAACCAAGTTGTGCGAAGGTACAGGGAATGCCATGTATGGGGAACAGCTACCTCATTGAGTGCACTGGATTGGAGAGTGTAAGGAGAGTAATGGGAAATATGCCTGGAAAGGGAGCTGAGATCCAGAGAGCATAACATATTCCGCCTAGACCTTTTAATTAGGCAGACCCCAATTTAGCATCTGGACTTGTTAAAAGGCAATGCAGTGAACTGCCACTAGAAGAGACCTGTTTGCCCTGACAAGGTTCTCCAAGGCTCCTCGGGATGGCTAGGTCTCCACTTGCCAGCTGCAAAGCATACTTCTAAAGTGGTACTGAGCCAGATATCTCTCTCTCTCTCTCTCTCTCTCTCTCTCTCTCTCTCTCTCTCTCTCCGTCTCTCTTTCCATCTCTCTCTCTCCATCTCTCTCTCTCCCACTCCCCCACCCTGCTTTCTCTGAGTGGGTGTATGAGAGTGCAAAGCTGTTCAAACTGATGGCTTCCCTCCTGAAGTGGAGCCTGATTGGGCAGCTATATTTAGGACCAATTCTAATTTTCTGGGGCTAATTAATAAGCAGACTTCTCAGTCACAGGCACTGAGGCAACCCACAAAGTTCACTTTGGTCCCTGGGCAGAAAAAACTTCCTCCCCTGGAAGCAGAGAATAGTGACCTTCCAGGGAACTCCACTGGGAAACATGTCCTGGAAATGTGTTCATTGTAGACAGGGCTGGGAGAGCGTCTGAAACAGTGGAGAGTTCCTCCTCTCCTCCAGCTACTCCAGCCACTATCTGTGTGGAGAGGAGCCCAGATTTGGACAAGCATGTGCTTAAATACTTCTAGACCCTGAAATCATACCACCAGCAACAATGCTCCTTTCTATGTACTTTAAGGTTGGGGAAGATGAAAGGGGGAAGGGAATTAGTCTTGATATAGCTATGTGCTAGGCAATGTGCTAAGCCCTTTACAAATATTATCTCATTCGATTCTCCCAATAGTCCTGTGAGTTATGTGCTCTTATTATTCCCATTTTACAGCTGAGGTTATGTGATGTGCCCAGGGTCACACAGCTATCAAGTGTCCAAAGCCACTTTTGAACTCAGGTCTTGACTCCAGGTCTAGAACTCAGTGCACCATGGCGCCACCTACCTACTGTTGAATGAATGTCTTTCTTACAGTAACCTGAGGGAGCTAGTATCCTAATTTCACAAAAGAAGACACTGAATCCCAATGAGGGGAAGGGACTTGATAAATAATTCACATCTTAATGTAAAAATTAAAGATAAAAATATCTTAAGATTTGAAAAAGTTTTCTTGCCATAGACCTACAAGAGATATTATCCTTGTTTTACAGATTAGTACACTGAGGCTCAAAGGGAGTGGTGTGACTTCCCAAGTTAGGAAGTGTCTAAGTCTGGATGCCACATGGTTTCTCAGTTCCTTCCCACCACCTAAATAGTATTCTGAACTTAATGGCCACCTCCATCCATGACCTTTCCAAATTCCCAGAGAAGTGAGAATGTGAGCCATAAAGTGGTTGGGAACTAGGGTCAAACTTAGAATGTTAGATCTTAAAGACCATGTTGCCCAATCCCCAGAGATGAGAAAGGACTTGCCCAAAGTCATGCAGTCAATAAAGGATAGAATTTGGATTCAAGCTCCAGGCTCTTTATTCCCAATCCAGGGACCTTCACCACCTCAACACCCGAGGAGAGAATTTTGTCTGAGGGATTCAGTTACCTACTGTGTCCCAGACACAGCTCAGTCCTCAAGATGCCCTCAAGGAACTTTCAGTCTATGGCAGGACAGGGGCAACAATATGTACATAGATAAATATATACAAAACATACACAGAGGAAATTCAATATAATTCTTCAGAGGAAGGTAAATCATGAAACCACTTCAGGGATCAAAGGAGGTCTCCTGCAGGAGGTGGAACTTGAGTTGTGCTTAGAAGAAAGACAGAGATTCTATAAGATAGAGGTGAAGAGAGAGGGCAGTCTAAGCATGGAGCACAGCCTATACAAAGGTACAGAGGAGGGAATGTCAAATGCCAGTTTGGCTGGAAGATAGAGGCAAGAGAGGGAATAATGTGTGATCAACATGGAAAGAAATATTGGAAAACCAGATTGTAAAGGGCTTTAAATGTCAGAGACAGTCA
>NW_027185782.1:592816-675308 GCF_028583685.1 Petaurus breviceps papuanus | reverse complement strand
GGGGGGGGGGTTAGTGGAGATTCTTCAGCAGAAGAGTGACATTAGATCTGTAGAAATATCAGTTGGATAGCTTTGTGGAGGATGGATTGGAAAGGGAAGAGGCTGGAGGCAAGGAGGCTGATTAGGAAGTTAGTTCAATAGTGCAGGTGAGAAGTGATAAGAGTCTGAAATAGGGCAGTGAAGAATAGTGGAGATAAGAGAGTAAATATTAGAACTATCATGTAGATAGAACCCACAAGATTTGGTAAATGATTGCATATGGAAAGATGAAACAGAGGGAAATATAGAGTCAATGTAATGGTAGTGAAATTTGAAGATCCCTTTGTATAGGAAAATTAAGAGGTACTTAGCACCTAGTTTCAAATTAAGCCTCTGTTAAAGAAACAGAAGGTATGAACCCCTATTGCTGATGTAACAGGAAGGGGCTGAGCAGGGAGGAGCAATACTGTATATAAGGAAAAACCCCGGCTGGGAAAGTCAGAACTTCTTGGGATGAGCACTTGAAGGCTGGGCTGCTGCTGCTGGACTGGAACTTCCGTGGAGAAAGTGGTTTTGATTTTGAGAATGAAGCTGCTGAAGATTTCTGAGGGCCAGCTGGAGCTGCTGAGGCTGCTGAAGATTTCTGAGGGCCAGCTGGAGCTGCCAAAGACTGAGGAAGCATGACTGTGGTGTTGGTATTCTGTACAAATGTTGTTGTGGCTTTGTTAATGTGCATGAATGTTCTTGTGGCTTTGTTAAGCCTTGTCTTCCCAGGAACAGAGACTGTGAAGGACTTGAGATGGACTGGACACTGTGAGCTCCAATGTGGAGCAGGAACTGCACAGAGAGCTGGACATGGAGCTGGAAACTGTCTGCCTTTGAACTCAGGTGGCAGTTGGTTAGATCTGGGAGAAAGCTGGGATCGTGGAAGCTGAAAGCCTGCCCTGAGTCAAGATGAAAAGACCTCTCTGTGGGTACTGAATAGTGATGAAATTGTGATTTACTTGTGACCGAGGGGTAGATGTCCTGTGTATTTCCCACTACCCCTTAAGGGGGTACTGAGTAGTGACTGACAACTGAGTAGTGACTGATGGCTGAATAGTGATTGATTTGTAACTTAGTGTGCCCCATGGTTGGAGGACTTTGACCTTTTGTATTTTTGCTGTATTTTGATTTTCTGTGGTAAGTTGTAACATTGTGAATGCTGTACCCTGATTTTCTGTGAGTGTTTTGCTCTGATTTGTTATTGAATAGAGTTTTCACTATACTATGTAATCATAACCTTGAAAGCTGTTCACAGCAGCCATCCTCTGGAAAGCTGCTCATGCTTGGCTTTACAGTCACACAAGGCAATCTTGGATAATTACAAGGCTACACACTTCAATAACTGGTAGCTTGGGTACCTTTAAGAGAAATAAGAAATTCTGGAGGAGGGTTGGCTTTGGGGATAATAGGAGTTTAAAAGTCCCCAGTGTTTCCTTACACCTGGACTATTCCAACAACCTGCTGATTGGTCTCCCTGTTTCAGGTTTCTCCCCACTTAAGCTGATCTTCCATTTAGCTACTAAAATGATCTTCCTAAATTTCAGGTCTGAACATGTCATCCCCCTACTCAATAAACTCCAGTGCCTTCCTATCACATCCAGGATCAAGCCTAAAATACTCTGCTGGGCATTAAAAGCCCTTTACAACCTAGACCCTTTCCATTCTTTTTACACCTTACTCACCCTGTACCCACATTTCCAAGATGCATTTCCCAGTGGGGTTCCCTGACAAATCATTATTTTCTGCTTCCATGAGAGGAAGTTTTTCTTTCCAGGGACAAGAGTTTGATTTGCAGGCTGCCTCAGTGACTATGACTGAGAATTCTGCTCATTAATTAGCCCAGAAAATTAGATGCACCCACCTGTGTCAAAGTATGTGTGTGCGCATGTGTATGTATATGTTGGAGTGAATGATTTAAAAAATTGTTATTTTTCTAGTTACATATAAAAACAATTTTAAACAATTATTTTTAAAAATTGAGTTCTAAATTCTCTCCCTCCCTCCCAGAGACAACAAGCAATTTGATATAGGTTATACATGTGCAATCATGCAAAACATATTTCCACATTAGTCATGTTGTGAAAGAAAGTACAGACCAAAAAAAAAAACCCCAACCAAAACCACACACATAAAATAAAGCAAAACATAGTACGTTTAGATCTGCATTTAGATTCTATCCCTTCTATCTCTGGAGGTGGACAGCATTTTTCATCTTCAGTCCTTTGGGATTGTTTTGGATCATTTGTTGAAAATATTGTTGAAAATAGCTAAACTAGGCATAGACCAACATCCTATACAATATACTAAGATAAGGTCAAAATGGGTACATGATTTAGACATAAAGGGTGAAACTATAAGCAAATTAGGAGAGCAAGGAATAGTTTACTTGTTCAGATCTATGGAGAAGGGAAGAATTTATGGCCAAACAAGAGATAGAGAGCATTATGAAATGCAAAATGAAAAATTTTGATCACATTAAATTTAAAAGGTTTTGCACAAACAAACCCAATGCTACCAAGATTAGAAGGGAAGCAGAAAACTGGGAAACAATTTTTACAAGTGTTTCTGCTAAAGGTCTCATTTCTAAAATATATAGATAACTGAGCCAAATTTATAATATTACAAGTCATTTCCCAATTGATAAATGATCAAAGGATATAAACAGGCAGTTTTTGGATAAAGAAATTCAAGTTATCTATAGTTATATGAAAAAATGCTCTCAATCACTACTGATTAGAGATATGAAAATTACAACTCTGAGGAACTACATCACATCTATCAGATTGGCTAACATGACAAAATGGAAAAATGATAAATGTTGGAGAAGATTGGGAAGACTATAACACTAATGCATTGTTGGTGGAATTGTGAATTGACACAACCATTCTGGAGAGCAGTTTGGAGCTATGCCCAAAGGGCTATAATACTGTGCATACTTTTTGATCCAGAAATACCACTACTAGGTCTGTATCTCTCTTTTTTTTTACATTTTTCAAATGCTTTATTAACTTCTGATTTACATCATTCATTTCCACCAGGTTTTGAGTTACAAATTTTCTCCCCATTTTCCCCCTATCCACTGCCCCAAAATAGCAGTCCCACAGGATATCCCCTCCTCCAATGTGCTCTCTCCCATATTTTCTCCCATACCCCTTTCGACTTTTCCAGGGAATCTCTATGCCCCAGTGCCTGTATATCTTATTTCCCAATTACATGTAAAATAGTATTAATAATAGTACATATATTTGAATATTTGATTTTAAAACTTTGAATTCCAGATTCATTCCCTTCCTCCCTTGTTACCCACCCTTACTGGGAAGATAAGCAGTTCAGTATAGGTTGTTCAAGTGTGGCTAATGCAAAACAATAACATAGTAGATACATTGTAAAAGACTGACTATATTTCCCTCCCTCCTATCCCACCTCCCACTTGTTCTATTCTCTACTTTGATCCCATCCCTTTTCAAAAGTGGGTGCTTCCAACTTCCCTCCCCCCTAGCCTGCCCTCCCTTCCATCATCCCCCCTCTCATCCCCTTCCCCCCCTACTCTCCTGGAGGGTGAGATACCCTATTTAGTGTGTATTTCATTCCCTCCTCAAGCCAAATTCAATAGGAATAAGGTTGACCCATTCCCTTTTACCTTCCTGTTCTTCCTCTCCATTGTAACCATTTTCACTTGCCTCTTCTATATGAGATAGTTTACCCCATTCTGTCTCTCCTCATCTCCTCTTATTATATTCTTCTCTCACCTCTTAATTTCACCTTTTAAGTATCATCCCTTTCTGTTAAATTGGTCCTGTGCCTTCTATCTATGTATACCTGTAAATATATATACACACATTCAAATATGTATTCATATGCCCATATACCCTCATATATAGACATTTCTATTCCCTTCAACTACTGAGAAAAGTTTCATAAGTTACAATTATTGTTTTTCCATGTAGAAATGTTAATAGTTCAACTTTGATAAGTTCCTTATTATTTCTTTTCCCTGTTTACCTTCTCATGCTTCTCTTACTTCTTGTATCTGAATGTCAAATTTTCTATTCAACTCTGGTTTTTTCAGAAAGAATGCTTGAAACTGGGGTGGCCAGGTAGCACAGCGAGTAAGAGCACCGGCTCCAGTGTCGGGATGACCTGGGGATCGAATCCCGGGCTCAGACACTTAGCACCCACCCAGAAACACCTGGCCGTGTAATCTTGGGCAAGTTACTTAACTCCAATTGCTTAGTTGAACTATTAACATTGCGGCCAGGTGGCTCAGCGAGTGGGAGCACCAGCTCCAATGTCAGGATGACCTGGGGATCAAATCTGGGCTCCGATACTCAGCACCACACCCAGAGATAACTGGCCGTGTAACCTTGAGCAAGTTACTTAACCCCGATTGCTTTAAAAAAAAAAAAAGAATGCTTGAAAGTCCTCTATTCCACTGAATGACCATATTTTCCCCTGAAACATGATACTCAGTTTTGCTGGGTAGGTGACTCTTGGTTTTAATCCCAGCTCCTTTGACCTCCGGAATATCATATTCCAAGCCCTTTGATCCCTCAGTGTAGAAGCAGCCATATCCTGGGTTATCCTGATTGTGTTTCCACAATATTCAAATTGTTTCTTCCTGGCTGCTTGTAATATTCTCTCCTTAATCTGGGAATTCCAGAACCTGGCTATAATATTCCTAGGAGTTTTCTTTTTGGGATCTTTTTTAGGAGGTGATCAGTGGATTCTTTCAACCTTTATTTTGCTTTCTGGTTCTACAACATCAGGGCAGTTTTCTTTGAGAACTTCCTGGAGGATAATTTCTAGGTTCTTACTTTGATCATAGCTTTCAGGTGGTCCAATAATTTTTAAATTATTTCTCCTGGATCTATTTTCCAGGTCAGTGGTTTTTCCCATGAGATATTTCACATTGCCTTCTATTCTTTCATTTGTTTAGATCTGTTTAACAGCATCTTGATTTCTCATAAAGTCATTAGCTTCCATTTGCTCCAATCTAATTCTGAAGCAATGATTCTCCTCATTGAGCTTTGAGATTCTTTTTCCATCTGGCAAATTCTGCTTTTCAAGGCATTCTTCTCCTTATCGCCTTTTTGAGCCTCTTTTGCCATTTGAGTTAGTCTGTTTTTTAAGGTGGTGTTTTCCTCAGTCAGGCTGTTGACTCTCATTTAGTAATATTCTTGCATTGTTCTCATTTCTCTTCCCAATTTTTCCTCCACTTCTCTTATCTGCTTCTTAAGGTCCTCAATGGCCTGTAACCAGCTCATGTTTTCCTTTGAAGCTTTTGGTGCAGGAGTTCACTGTTTTCCTCCTGTTCCATGCTTTGCTCCTTTTTGTCCCCAAAATAGGAGTATAATGTTGGAATCTTCTGTCTGCTTTGTTTCCTTTGCCTGCTCATTTTGCCACCCAATTACTTGACTTTTGGGCTTTTTGCCACAGTAGGACTCTGCCTCCAGAGAGGGGAGCTTTCATCCCAAAGCTGGGGTTTTCTCAGCTGCCAGAGGTATTAGATGGGTGCCCTCTCTGAGGTCTCCACACACTCTGGCAAGCTGGACACACACCCTAGGACCTCCACCCTAGGCTGCAATCCAGATCCAAGCAGGTTAAAGCAAGAGCGATTACCCCTCAGACTAGTGCTTGGTCCCTCTACACTCTGCAGGCCAGGAGCTGAAGCTGCCATGTGTTGCTGGCTGGCTGTGCTGGTGTCTCAGTGGCTTCTTGCTCTGGGGGCAAAAGCCATGCACTCCCACGTAATGGGTTGCAAATTCCAGACTGCACTGACTCTCACTTTGTCCTTTGCATCTATGTGTTGATAAATCTGGAAACGGCCACAGCTGCTGCTGATTTAGAGTCCCTCCTGCTGGCCGCTGGTCAGGCCCGCCGTGGGGCTATGGATCCCAGAGCACTGTGCTGGCCAATTCCTGCCGGCCTGCCAGGCTGTCCTCAGTGGGAGGTTAGCTTCTCTGTGTCACTTTGTGGGTTCTGCAGCTCCGAAGTTTGTTTAGCGTCCCCTTTTTACATTGATTGGGGAAGGTGGAAGCCAGAGCAGTGGGAGGTCCTGCTTCTACTCTGCCATTTTGTCTCCGCCCCTACAAGGTACTTTCACTAGATTTGTATCTCACAGAGATAATAAAAAAGGTAAAAGGACCCACATGTACAAAAATATTTATAGCAGCTTTTTTTGTGGGAGTAAAGAATTGGAAATTGTTTAAAAAAAAGAATTGGAAATTGTGGGGATGCCCATCAATTGAGGGAATAGCTGAATGAGTTGTGGTATATGAATATAATGAAATACTATCATTCCATAAAAAGGATGGATTTCAGAAAAACCTGGAAAGACTTGCATGAACTGATGCTGAGCGAAGTGAGTAGAACCAGGAGAACATTGTACACAGAAACAGCAACATTGTGTGATGACCAACTTTGATAGATTTAGCTTTTCTGAGCAATGCAATGACGAAAGACAATTCCAAAAGACTCATGATGGAAATTACTATCCATATCCAAAGAAAGAACTATGGAGTCTGAATGCAGATCAAAGCATACTATTTTTCTTTCTCATGGGTTTTCCCTTTTCTTCTGATTCTTCTTTCACAACATATCTAAGGCAGAAATATGTTTAATATGATTGTACGTGTGTAGCCTATATCAGATTTCATGATGTCTTGGGGAGGGGGCATAATTTAGAACTCAACATCTTATAAAAGTGAATGTTGAAAACTAAAGATTAATTTGTCAATTTAATTTTTAGAAAATGAAAAAATGAGGTACCTGTAATTCACAGTTATCATCATACAATGTTGCCGTTAGTTACCGTGTACAATCTTCTTTTGGTTCTGCTTACTTCACTCTGTATCAGTTCATGTCAATCTTACCAGATTTTTCTGGAATTTGTCTGCTCATCACTTCTTGTAGCACAATAGCATTCTGTTACATTCATATACCACTGATTGTTCAGCCATTCCCCAATTGATGGGTATTCCCTCAGTTTCTAATTCTTTGCCACCACAAAAAGAACGGTTATAAATATTTTTGTACAAATGGGTTATTTTCCTTTTTTTTCCTTTCTCTTTGGAATACAGACCTAGTCTTGCTGGATCAAAGGGTATGCATAGTTTTATAGCCCTTTGGGCATAGTTCTAAATTTTGATGAGTGATGTTTTAGGTAGAAACAGCCTAAACCATGTGTGTACATCCTCCTGGAAATGGAATGCAACTCTGCCCAGTGCCAGGTACACATATGTATTAAGTCAATGCCTTTGATGGATTTTTGCTCCTCTGCCCAAAGCCATTCTCTCTCCATTGTCATTTTAGGAGCCAGGGAAGGGCTCTGCCACTCCTTCCCCATTACTCTTCCAGGCTCTGGTGTCCTGGTGGCTACTCTCTCTGCCATCAGAGCAGTCTTAGAATGAAGCTCCTATGAGAAGGTAAAACCCAGAGCATGTCCTCAAACTCAGGGAAATGGACAGAGCTCATAGTCCTTCCTGAGAACTATGAGAGGGGAAGACTGTAGGCATACTGGGAAAAACCCAGTATCAGAAGTCTGAAAATTACAGTATAAAGATGGGGATTGATTGAGCAAATCAGTCAAATCACCCCACCCCATTTAAAGTAAATTTCAGGATGCTGAGCCTTGGTACTTTAACTAGGAGAGAAATCTCTATTGAATCAGTCCACCATTGACTTTCTACTACAGAAAAAAATCCTTTATCAACTTGAGTGATACTGCATGGGGAGTGTGTTCAGATTGGTTAAGGAAGCTTGGCCACACCCTGTGGGTCATTATAAAATAGTGAATCAGCTCAGGTCCTAAGGAGTGGTGAGCCAGGAGAGAGTGCTCCAGCCAAACCCCTGAGTGAATTTCTTAGGAGTGTGGGGAGTGAGGTTGAGACTAAGGTTGATTTGCACCCCCTCTCCTCCTGCCTCCACCTGCCCTTTGCAGTAGGAGAACCTCTTGAACATCAGATGACTGGAGGATTTGGACATTTTCATTGGCTTCCTAGCAGTGATCGTGGGACAGCAGGGGCTGATGGCATCATTTGTTACAGGAGCCAAGGATAAAGTGGCTGTAATAAGGAAAGGCAGATTTGAGGCTCTGCAAGAAGCCCAGAAAAAAAACAAACTGCAGCACCCATAAGGGGAGATTCACGAGCACCTTACAAAGGGGAGAAAAGGACATCTGCCCCCTTGCCATAGCCTCATGCATTCTAAGCTTGAGCCTACTTTCCCCTGGACTTTGTATGTATTTGAAGAAGGTTATTCCCTCAGTTTGGAGGGATATTTTGTACTAACTCTACTACTGTACGAAATACTTATTTCTAAAAGCTAATTAAGTTTAACTGAATAATTGATATCAACTGATAATCATGGGAGGAAAGCATGTCAGTGGGGACTCATGAGCTCTAGTACCAGAAAGTCACTCCCAACCCTCCAGGATTACACTTAGACCCTGAAGGAGGCCATTGCAGCTGAGCTCTTGGGACTTGACCTGCCAAAGCCAGTGGGGGCTGGGAGAGTGGCTCACAGATTTAGTGCTGGAAGAAAGTTTAGAGGTCATAGAATGACAGAAGCTCTGAGTTGGAATGCTCCTCAGTGACCATCCAGCCCAACTCATATTTTGAAAGGGATCCTCACTATAACACCCTGGACAAAAAGTCATATGTCTTCTACTTGAAGATGTCCAAGAAGGGGTGAACCCACCAGATCCTTGAGACAGCCCATTCCCTCTTTGGAGAACTCTAGCTAGGTGGTTCAGTGAGTAGAGCACTGGACTTGGAATCAAGAAGGCTCATGTTTTGGGGCAGCTAAGTGTCACAGTGAGTAAAGTGCTGGCCCTGGAGTAAGGAGGCACGAGTAGGTTCTGGCCTCAGACACTTAACCCCCACACAAAAGAACTAGCCGTGTAACCTTGGGCAAGTTACTCAACCCCAATTGCCCTCCAAAAGGCAAAAACAAACAAACAAAAAAAAGAAGGCTTATGTTTGTGAATTCAAATCTGGCCTCAGATTCTAGCTGTGTGACCCTGGGCAAGTCACTTAACTGTCTCAGTTTCCTCATCTTGAATGGGTCATGAAGAGTCTGAAATGACTTTCTAGCTAAGAATCCAATGACTTTAGCGGTGAAATTATAATAATAAAAATTCAATGATGATGATGATAACTAGCATTGATATAGCACTTTAAGATTGGCAAATTTATTATTATTTGGTCCTCACAACAACCCTGGGAGGTAGGTGCTATTATTATCCCCATTTTACAGATGAGGAAACTGAGGCAAGCAGAGATTAAATGACTTGCCCAGGGTGACATGGCTAGTAAATGTCTGAGACTAGATTTGAACTCAGGTCTTCCTGACTCCAAGTCTAGTGTTCTACTTCCCTACCTAGCTGCTTTGAGTATCCCTAAGAATGGGATTTGAATATATGTCCTCAGACTCCAAACCCAGCTTTCCACCATAAGGCTTCCAGTTCTAAATGGGGCAGAGTAAATGATCTGATATGGGCCAAGGTATAGGAAGGAGTAGCTTGGGTTTTGAAGACAAACTTCACCCACAATGTTACAATTTTGCCAAGAGTGGTTACTAGTTAGTTACCCAAATCCTAACTGTCCTTTGAGGCTCTGGACTGCAGCCCTACCTTCTCCAGGGATTTCCTGATCCCCCTCTCCCTCCACCCACCATGCTAAGACCCTTTTCTTCTCTGAGCTGCTAGACCTGAGCCTCAGCACTTCTCAGTTTAACACTTAATTATAAACTATCTTATCAGATCTCTCTTCGAGCTATCTGCTTTCTCTCCGGTCCACCCCTCTGCTCCAACTCCTTCTGTCTGCATCCCTAGTACTTCCCACACATGGCTCATTATGATGTTCCAGGGTCTCTGGGCACCCTCTGTCCCTGCCCCCCTCCCAGAATTGATGCCAGACTCTGGGGAGAGAGAGCTGTGCTTGGTGTATCTGGGAAAGAATGATGCAAGGTAGGAGAAACATTACCTTGGCAACCAACCCCCCCCCCCCCCATTCCCAAGGTCCCCTGGCCAACTTGGGTTTTTTCCAAATTTCCTGTTTTTCTTAGTCCCCCAGCCCTTCTATCAAGGGTGTAGGGAAGGCTCTGGGCCTTGCTTCTGCCCTTGGGAGTGGAAGGAGAGAAAGAGTGCTGGGCTTGGCAATACTTAGGAGCATGAAGGGTGCTGAGTTTGCTTTTAGTGGAGTGGGTGTGGATTTGAATCGAGGCTCTGCTCCTTATCACCTGTGTGACCTTTGGCACACACAGTTGTAGAACTACAGAATTCTTTTTTTTAAATTACATCAATTAATTAAGTTTTAGTTTTTCACCTTCACTTTTGTAAGATTTTGAGTTCTAAATTTTTCCCCTCCCTCCTCTCCTCCATCCCCAAGATGGCATGCCATCTGATATGTATAATCATATTAAACATATTTCCACATTAGTCATGTTGTGAAAGAAGAATCAGAACAAAAGGGAAAAACTACGAGAAAGAAAAAAAAGAGAGAGAGAGAGAGCAAATAGTCTGCTCCAATCTGCATTCAGACTCCATAGTTCTTTCTCTGGATGTGGATAGCATTTTTCATCACAAGTGTTTTGGAATTGTCTTGAATCCTTGCATTGCTTAGAAGATCTAAGTCTATCAAAGTTAGTCATCGCACAATGTTGCTGTTACTGTGTACAATGTTCTCCTGGTTCTGCTCACTTCACTCAGCATCAGTTCATGTAAATCTTTCCAGAGAACCACAGAATTTCAAAGGGACCTCCTGAGGCCATCTAGTCAAAGAGGCACCTGAACAGCCTCTAAAGACATCCAAGAAGGGGGACTCCCTCCATCTGGCCTCCAACGTCTGGGGAGCATTGCAAGTTGTAGTGGCTGGCCTGAGAGGGAGAACTGGGTTTGAATCCCACAAGTGCCACCTTTAAAATGACCTTGATCTTCATAATTGCTAGTGCCCCACCCCTTCCCCAAACTACCTTGAATGGCTTTGCAGGACCCTGAATAACTGGAGGGCCATTGCTTGTGGTTTTGGCTTTGGTCTCGCCACTGGACTTGAATGACCCAGAGGAGAGAGTGAAGCTGATGTCTTTATGCAGCTCTGTCTCCCTTAAATCTAAATCACTAGCAAGTCAAGACATAGCCTTCATGATGTCAATGGTTCTTTTAGAGAACAAGGACAAACAACAATGTGTGTGTGTGTGTGTGTGTGTGTGTTGTGTATTTGCTATATCCCCTGTCAGAATGGAAGCTCCCAGAGGACAGGAACCTTTTCACTTTTGTCTCTCTCTCCAGTGCTCACCACAGATTCCCACACATAGTAGGTACTTAATAAATGCTTCTGGATTGATCCACTGATAGCTGTGCTACCCTAGGCAAATCTCCTAACCTCTCTTGAGTCTCAATGTTCTTACTATAACAGCAACCCTACAGGGGTGTTATGAAGATAAGATGAGGAAAAAAAGTGCTTTGTAAAGCTTAAAGTGCTGTATAAATGTGACCTATTCTGTGTGTGTGTGTGTGTGTGTGTGTGTGACCTATTGTTATTATTACTTCCTGAGGAAGTCCATTCCATTTTTGGACAGCTCTCATTGTTAGGAAATTTCCCCTTACATGGAGCCAAATTTTCCTCTCTACAACTCCCCCCTCCCTCTCCCCTCTTCCATCCCCTGCTTCTTGTTCCCTGTTCTATCCTCTGGGACCAAGGAAAATATTTCTAATCCTTGTGTCCTGAGCTGTTTTCACCTGCCTCTAAGCTTTCTCCCTTAGTGAGCCCATCTACTCCCAGTGGAGTAATTATCATCTCTATGCAGATGACTTCTAAGTTTATAGATCCAGATGTTGCCTGAATTCCAAGTTCATGTTGTCAGCTGCCTGCCAGTCATCTCCAGCTGGATATCCCACAGGCCCTTAAAACTTAGCATGTCCAAAACAGAAGTCACCATCTTCCTCTTTAAACACACATGTCCTTCAGACTTCTCTGAGGAGGGTCCCACTATCTTCCCACTCTCCCTGATTTACAATCTCAGAATCATCTTTGACTCTTCTGTCTAATGCCCATCTCCAATCAGTTGCCAAATCCTTTGATTCCACCTACACAATCTCCTTTGCATCCCTCTTCTCTAAGCTCTAGAGTCCTTCAAATAAATACATTGCATTCCTCCAGTAGAATATAAGCACCTTGAGGGCAGGGTCTGTCTTTCCTCTTGTCTCTGAGCACACAGAGTAGGCATATGCGAAATGTTTATCAAATGGAGTTGAACTGAACTCTACACGGTAGCCTTTTAAGTACTAAAAGACACCTATCACCTTCCCCCTAAAAATCTTCTCTTGTCCTGTCTGAACATTGTCGGCTCCTTCAACCAGTCTTCACAGGGCACAATCTCCAGGCTCCTAAATGTCTTGGTCACCTTCCTCTGGAGACTTTCTAACTTGCTGATAATGTCTTTCCTAAAATGTGGTGCCCTCATTTGGACATCCCTCATCCCAGTGAGGGTCTGACTGTGGTAGAATAAATAGATATTTTAGGATATCTATGTGGTAGAACATAAATAAATGAATGAAGAAAAAAAGAAAGAAAGAATGAATGAAAGGAAGGAAGGAAGGAAGGAAGGAAGGAAGGAAGGAAGGAAGGAAGGAAGGAAGGAAGGAAGGAAGGAAGGAAGAGTCTCATCTCCTAGTCCTGGACACTCTCTCAATCAAACCAAAGATTGCATTAACTTTTTTGGCTTCCCTATCTCAGTGCTGAGTTTCATTGGTCTTATGGTCCCTCCCCCACCCAAACTCCACATTTCTTTGTAAGAAATGTTTGCCTACACCTCTACTCCATCCTATACTCATAGAGTTGATTTTTCAAGTCATTGTGTAAGTCTTTATATTTATCCTTTGTTCATTTCATCTCTTCAGATTCAATACCTCATTCTCACCTGCTGAGATCTTTCTGGATACAGAATATATTGTCCAACATATTAGATATGCACCCGAGCTTTGTGTCATCACAAATCCATCTTTTATGTCTTTATTCAAGTCATTGAAAAAAATGTCTAGTAGTTCAAGCTAAGCACAGACCCCTGAGGCACTCTACTAAAGACCTCTTTCCTAGATGCTGTAGATTCTTTATTTTTTTAGCCTTAAATTTTTAAAATCCCGAACTTAACAAACACCAAATAAAATGAGCATTTTATACATATCATGGAACAGATGGAGAGGACTGTACATGAAACTGTGAATCTCTAGTATATAGAGCTTGCTTTTCCTTTTACATATATAATAAATTCAACATGTCAATTTCTT
This sequence comes from Petaurus breviceps papuanus, assembly GCF_028583685.1. NCBI lineage: Eukaryota > Metazoa > Chordata > Mammalia > Diprotodontia > Petauridae > Petaurus > Petaurus breviceps. Next base: position 661,999 of record NW_027185782.1, on the reverse strand, counting down.
AGCTGTCCAGCTTGTTTTTGATTCCTTCTGGTCTTCCTTCTGTTCTCTCCTTATTGGGGGTGGGGAATGTTATTCCTAACTCCCTCTCCTTCTGCCCTACCCATTAAAAAAAGAAAAAAAATCTTGTAACAATATGTATGGTCAAGCAAAACACATTTTCATGCTGACCATATAATTTTTAATATCAAAATAAAGAAATACCTTCTTATTTTTCATCTTGACTCATCCCTCTGTTACAGGATGGGTAGCATGTTTCATTAATAGTTCTCTGGAACTGTGATTTGTCACTACATTGATCAGAGACCTTCAGTCTTTCAAATTTGTTTTTCTTTGCAATGTTGTTATTTTGTATAGATTCTTCTTCTGGTTCTGCTCATTCCTCTTTGCATCAGTTCACACAAATATTTTCAAGTTTCCATCATTTCCAAGATGAAACTTTTCATCTTACCCTTTGTTATAGGACAATAATATTCCATTATGTTCCTATATTATAATTTGTTCAGCCATTCCCAATTGATGGGCACCTGAGCTGCTATAAATATTTTTTGTACATATGAGTCTTTTTCCTCTTTCTTTGATCTCTTTGACCAGGGTGGTAAAGACTTAGTACTGGTATCACTGGGTCAAAGGGTATGCATAGTTTAATGATATTTTGTATGCATCACGGATTCATCAATGGCTCCTCATGGAGTTTAGTTATTTGCGCAGTTCCCCATCTACCTAGCTGTATTACTGTTTAGCCCATATCCCTTTATCTTGTCCACAAGGCTATCCTGAAAATCTTTGCTTTTTAAAAATAATGGCAAACTCTATCCACAACATTCTCCTAATCTACCAGTTGAATAACCCTGTCAAAAAAGGAAATGAGGTTAGTCTGGTTTGACCTGTTCTTGATGGAGCTGGGTTGGCTCTTTGTGACCACTGTTTCAACTCTGGAAAAAGGAGATGCTTAGAGAGGAAGAAAGAGAAGGGGATCTGGGTCTTGCATCTCTTTCCACTCAAATGCACAAGATCTGACCCTCTTTCCACCCCACCCCCAGCTCATAGCTCTTCCTGAATAAAGTTCAAACTTTTTACTTGGCCTTCCAGGCCCTCTATAATTTGACATCTACCTTTTTTAGCTATCTCATATGAATCCCTTCTCCATTCTCTATGCTTCAGCCTAACTGAAAGAACTCTCTATTCTCTGGGGTGGCCAGGTGGCTCAGCGAGTAAGAGCACTGGCCCCAGTGACCTGGGGATCGAATCCGGGCTCAGATACTTAGCACCACACCCAGAAATAACTGGCCGTGTAACCTTGAGCAAGTTACTTAACCCCAATTGCTTTAAAATAAAAAAAAAAGAAAGAACTCTCTATTCTCCAAACACATCTGGCACTTTTCAGCTGCCTTGTTTTTGCCCAGGCAAATCTGGCTGCCTAGAATGCCTTTCTTCCCCCTTCTTAATTTGTTGAATTTCACTAAATCAATTCCACTAAAGCTCAACTCAGGTGTCATTTCTTTAAGCCTGAAAATCTATGATTCTGGGAATAAATGAATTTTGGCTTCCTCCTCTCCAGCCACTGCTCAAACGGATCAGAAGATTAAAGTTGTTCCTTTGGCCACATCCTTTCCCCTTTCTTTTCAACACCCTCTCCCACCAGTGTCACAACTGTATTCTTTTTCAGGCAGTGTGGTCTAATGGATAGAGCAGTGGATTTGGAACCAAGATACCTGAGTCTGAATCCTGCCTAAAATACTGAGTAGTTATGTGACCATGGGCAAGTCACTTAACTTTTCAGAGCCTTGATTTCCTCATCTGTAAAATGGGAACCATAAGATCATAGATCTAGAAGGGACCCCAGAGGTTATCTAGTCCAACAACCTCATTTGACAAATAAAAAAAAAACCTGGGCCTCAGAGAACTTAAATGAACTCTCCCTCCCCCCCACCGAGTTGTACATATAGTGATCAATCAGTCAAGGAAAAATTGTTACTTTAAGTACTTTGTGCCTTGCACTGTGCTAATCCCTGGGATACAAAGACAAGACCCTACCCTCAAGGAAAGAGACAGCATGTCAATAATGAGGTGCATACAAGATGCATTCAGAATATACAGGAGGGAAATGCAAAGGGAAAGACATTAGTATCTGGAGAAATCCCTGAAAGTCTCCTACAAAGGGTGGGATTTGTGCTGAGAGTTGAATGGAGTCAGCTAAATTAGAAGGGAGAAGTGAGGAGGAAGGGCATTCCAGGGGGATAGCCTCTGCAAAGGTGTGGAGGTGGGAAATATAGCAGGAAGTTTGAGGAATAGAAAACCCATCAGTGTAACTGGATCGTTGAGGATATGGAGTTGGGGTAAGAAGTGGGTTGGAGGAAGGGTTAGGTTATAAAACACTTTAAATGCCAAACCAATACTTGATTTTTGAGGCAATAGGAAACCACTGGATTTCATCAATTGGAGAGAGGAATGGAGGCAAACTTATGCTTTAGGAAAATCCCTTTGGCATCAGAGGGTAGAATAGGCTGGAGTGGGTAGTCACTGGGCATGGATTAGAGGCTATTGCAATAGTCAAGGCAAGGGGTCATGAGAAGTTGTACCAGGGTGGTGGCTGGGAGAGTAGAGAGAAGGAAGGGGATGTACATGAGAGATGCTGTGAAAGGAAAAAATGGCAAAATGTGGCAATGGATTGATGGTGTGGGAAGAGTGAGAGGGAGGAGCCAAGGGTGAATGAGTGTATGATTCAAAAAAAATATTTTTATTAAGTGCTTATTGTGTGCAAAAGCTCTGTGCTAAGGCGGGGAGGGGGATGCAGAAGGTGCCTGCCCTCAAGGAGCTCACATTCTGGGGGGCATCGGGGGAGATGACACATGTGGAAGGTTTCAGCTGCAAGTCAGATGGAAGGTGCCATGGTCCTCAGGGTACAGCAGCAAAGCAGATGGTAATAAGCTTCTTCTTTAATGCCATTTCCACTAATAATATCATCTCAATTTCTGGTGATGACAGTGCCAAGAGCCCTGGCGCCCAGAACTTTCTTGTTTCGTCTTCTATAACTGCGGCTGCAGTTTCTGCAGAAGTAATTGCCAGGCTGCAGTCTCCCTGGGGTTCTTTCCCAGGATGATTGCTACGAGGATTGGGCTAGATGAAGAGCCAGTGGTCTGGGATTGCTTTTTCATTCAATCCAAAGGCATTGCTTTCCCCATGGCACAGGGTCCTGGGCTCTCTCTACTATTGTCTGAGGGGAGATAGCAGTCAGTGGTGGTTTGACTTGCCCAGCCCACACCACCTCCTGTCTCTTCCACAGGGAGCCTTACTGCTTTAGCTAGGCTACCTTGCCTGCCCCATAGGAGGCAGGTGGTCAGCAGTTTGGTGGAAATAGCTGACCCTTTCTCCACAGGAATTGCTTCCTTATGATGGCTACGGGGGCTGGGCTGGAAGCAGGACTAGTGGTCTAATGGGGAGTGGGGGCTGTGCTGCCACTCCCAGGGCTCTGGGACTTATCTGTAGGCAATCACTAGTTGGTGTTGGGGAAGAAGGCCCTTTCTCTACAGAGATTTCTTCCATCACTGATAACTATGGGGTTTCAGGCTGGAAGCAGGGTCAGTGGTCTGGGGTCTGAGGGAAGGAAGTACTGCCACATCCAGGGCTCCTAATTCAGAGTCCTGAACTTTCTTCATTGAAGACTGAGGGGAATAATGTTTAGGCTGGTTGTGGTTTTTAGATTTACTTGGGATAGGCTGCCTCCTGTCTCTATCTGTCTCATTGACACAGCATTTGTGATGGGTGTAGTAGGAGGGTAGGGAAGAGGAGGAAAGGGGCAGGGGAAACAGAAGGGAACAAGCATTTACATAACTCCTACTATGTGCTTTGGGCAGCTAGGGGCACAGAGGGCCAGGCCTGGAGTTAGGAAGACTCATCTTCCTGAGTTCAAATCTGGCTTCAGACACTTACTAACTGTGCGACCTTGGACAAGTCACTTAACTTTGTCAGTTCCTTCATCTGTAAAATGAGCTGAAGGAGGAAATGGCAAACCACTTCAGTATCTTTACCAAGAAAACTCAAATGGGATCACAAAGAGTTGAATATGACTGAAAGGATCGAACAAAAATACAACAAATATGCCATTCACTGTGCTAAGTACTTTACAAATATTATCTCATTTAATCCTCACAACAAATCAGGGAGGCAGGTGTTGTTATAATCCTCACATTTTATAGTTGAGGAAACCAAGAGGTTAAATGACTTGCCCAGGGTCAAACATCAAAATTATGCACACATACCTATCCCTAGTAAGTGCCTTGAAACAGGATTAGAATTCAGATCTTCCTTACTCTGGACCCAGCACTCTATCCACTGAGCCACCAGGCTAATGGGAAGGCAGTGGTGCCTTCAGATGAGGAGAGCATTTTTTCCTAGGGGCAAGATAATGGGTTCTGTTGCATTCATCTTGAGTTTGAGGTGCCTATGGGACATCCAATTAAGAGTAGTTGGTAACACAGAACCAAAGTAGCTCAGGAAAGTTTCTTGTGGAGTTAAAGTGCTCTATAAATATGAGATATCATACGGCCTGTTCCCCTCTAAGTGGGGTGTTTGGGGGAGCTGCCTCTACCCTGTCCTTCAAATTCCTTCCCCACCCTACTTCTGCCCTCTGTGGCCACAGTGGTAGAGCAGAGAGCATGATTTTGGAGGCAGAAGACCAGCCTTTGACACTTGTATTTGGCTCTGCTTCTGGTGTCTCTTCTCTCCAATCTTTCTCCTACATGGCTACCAAAATCATTTTCCTAAAGCACAGATCTGATTGTGTTCCTGCCCCACTCAAGAAACTCTAGTGGCTCCCTATTGCTCGTAGGATAAAAATGCAAACCCATGGCTCAGCTTGTTGTTTGAAACAGGTCATAGTTTGACCTTTTTAGTCTTCTTTCTCCCTCCCCTTCCTACACTCCATGTTCTGGCCAAAATGACCTTGAACTTGGGTAACCTGACCTTGGCATTTGGCTCTGTTCCTTTGTATGGGCTGTCTCTAAGCTAGGAATGTACCCTTCCCCCTATTAATTAGAATAATTCAAGCTCAATTTCTACCTTCTGGGAGAATTTTTTCTTTAAAAGAAATAGATTTTTATTGATAGCTTTTGTTTTCACATGGCCTAGATTTTCCCTGTATCCCTCCCCCTCCCAAAGAACCATCCCTTATAACAGGAAATTTTTCCAAAAGAGGAAGAAGAGAAGAAAAAAATTTCAACAAAATCAATCAATCAAAAACAAGCAAATATCCCCCTCCTGACTGTTCTTTGCATTGTTCCCATACCTGTAGACCCCCTCTCCTTTCTCCCTCCCCCTTCCTCCTCCTGCACCTCTGCAAGAGAGGGGGAGGAGGGGTTTTCTCACATCTTGCAGAAGCTTTTCCTAATCTGCCTAGATCCTTCTCCCTTGAATTTATGCTGTATTCACTTGTTTCTATCAATATCCTCCTGCTCTTCCTGTCCTTGAGGACAGAAACTGATTTTTCATTTTTGCTTTGTATCTCTAGGGCACTGCCCATAGTAGATGCTTAGTAAATGTTTGCTTTGAATTGGAGAACTAACTCTTTCACCTACTTTCTGGGTGACCTTGGTAAAGTCATTTTTACCTCTTTGAGCCTCAGTTTCCTTATTGGTGAAATTCAGATAATCAGCCTTGTAATCTCAACCTGGACAGCTAGGTAATGAAGTGGATAGAGAGTCAGGCCTGAAGTCTGGAAGAGACTCTTCTTCCTGAGTTCAAATCCAGCCTCAGACACTCACTAGCTGGGTGACCCTGGGCAAGTCACTTAACCCTGTTTGCCTCAGTTTTCTCATTTGTAAAATGAGCTGGAAAAGGAAATAGCAAACCACTCTAGCATCTTTGCCAAGAAAACCCCAAATGGGCAGAAGGCAAAGGAGGTAGGACTATAACCAAGAATCACTTACCCAGCACAATTAAGCTTAATACTTCAAGGGAAAAAATGGTCATTCAACGAAATAGAAGGATTATTAATTCTCATCAGGAGAAGACCAAAACTGAACCAAAAAATTTGATCTTCACTATCAAGACCCAAGAGAAGCCTAAAAAGGGAAAAAGGGAAAAGAGAACATCAGGAAATCAATGGAGCTGAACTGTTTACATCTCTACATGGGAAGATGTTTTATAATTCTTTTTGCTTTGGGGGGGGCAAGTTAATTAGGGTCAAATGACTTGCCCAGAATCACACAGCTAATAAATTTTAAGTGTCTGTGGTCAAATTTGAACTCAGATCCTCTTGACTCCAAAGCTGGTATCTATCCACTGTACCACCTAGCTTCCCCAACACTTAAAATTCTTAAAAATTATACCACTAATTGTACAGCTAGAAGATATATACATAGACAGAGGGTAGAGGTATAAGGTGAATTTCAGGGAGTGACATAAAAAATGGTTACGGTATGAGAAAGAGGAGTAGGCTGGGTGCAGAAGGAAGAGAGAGGTAGAATGGAATAAAGTGCTTCACATGAAGAGGCACATAGAACCCATTACAGTGAAGGGAAAGATGGAAGAGTGAGTGATGGGCATCACTTGAACCGTACTCTAATCACTATTGACCCAAAGAGGGAATAATATACACAATAAGTTGAATATAGAAATCTATCTTATCCAACAGGAAAGGAGAGGGGAAGAGATTAAGTAAAGGGAAGGGAGGACTGACAAAAGAGGGGGTACAAGGGTAGGCAGTAGACAGAAGCAAAACACTGCTGAGGAGGAAAAAGGTGAAAGGAGAGAGGAGAAACAGAAGGAAAAACAGGATGGAGGTAAATATACTTGTAATCATAATGGTGAATGTGAATGGGATGAACTCTCTCATAAAATGAAAGTACATAGCAGAGTGTATCGAAAACCAGAATCCTACAATAGGTTGTTTACAAGAAGCACACTTGAAGCAGAGAGACACACACAGTATAAAGGTAAGGGACTGGAACAGAATCTATTAGCTTCAGCTAAAAAAATCAAGGGTAGCAATCCTGATTTCAAACAAAGCAAAAGCAAAAATAGACCTAATTAAAAGAGATGAGGAAGGAAATCTTGCTAAAAGGTACCATAGACAATGAAGTAATTTCAATTATTGTACCATATATGTACCAAGTGGTATAGCATCCAAATTCTTAAAGGAGAAGTTAGGTGAGTTACAGATTCACAATCAAACAAGAGATAGTTAATTCATAATTTACATTATGAAATGTAAAATAGATAATTTTGATTATATTACATTTAAAAGCTTTTGCAAAAACAAAACCAATGAAACCAAGATTAGATGAAAAGCAGAAAGCTGGGAAACAATCTTTACAGCAAGTATCTCTGGAAAAGACCTAATTTCACAAATATATAGATAATTGAGTCAAATTACAAGAATACAAGTCATTCCCCAATTGATAATTGGTCAAAGGATATAAATAGTTTTCAGGTGAAGAAAATAAAGCTATCTATAGGCATTTGAAAAAATGCTCTAAATCACTCTTGATTAGAGAAATGCAAACTAAAACCATCCTGAGGAACCACCTCATGCCTATCAAATTGTCTAATATGACAAAAAAAGAAAATGATAAATGTTGACAAGGGTGTGAAAAAATTGGAACACTAATGAATTGTTGATGGAGTTGTGAAGTTATCCAACCATTCTGGAGAGCAATTTGGAACTATGCCCAAAGGACAATCAAACTGAGTATCCTTTGATCTAGTTATACCACTACTAGGTCAGTATCTAAGAAAAGGGAAAAGGACCTACATGTGCAAAAATATTTATAGCAGCCCTTATTGTGGTGACAAAACTTTGAAGCTGAAGGGATACCCATTAATTGAAGAATGACCAAACAAGCTGTGGTATATGAATGCAATGGAATACTATCATACAATAAGAAATGATGAACAGGAAGATTTCAGAAAATCCTGGAATGACTTTCATGAACTGATGCAAAGACAAATGAGCAGAACCAGGAAAATGTTGTACACAGTATCAGTAACATTGTGTGATGATCAGCTATGAATGATTCGGCTCTTCTCAGCAACACAATGATCCAAGACAAAAACAAAGTTCTCATGAAGGAAAATGGCCTCCACATCCAGATAAGGAACTGATGGATTCTGAATACAAACAGAAGCATACTTTTTAATTTACTTTATTTTTTTCATGTTATGTTTTGCCTTTTGATCTGCTTTCTCTTTCACAGCTGTGACTAGTATGGAAATATGTTTTAAATGATAGCACATGTATAACCCATATCAAATTGCCTAGCATTTTTGAAAGAGGGAAGGGGAAGGAAGGAGGGAGAAAAATGTAGAACTCAAAATCTTGTGAAAATGAATGATAAAAATTGTCTTTACATGTAATTGGGGGAATAAACCAAAATACAATTTAAAAAAGAAAAAGAAAACCCCAAATAGGATCATGAAGAATTGGATATGACTGAAAAATGACTGAACAACAAAAAAATCTCAACCTCAACTTCAAGATGTGTTGTGAGGAAAGTACGTTATCAGTCTTAATGTGCTACAGGGTTGAAAGTTCATATAGGCCAGAGGCTGCTGGTCAAGAGGGGAGGTCAGGAGGCATCTCCCATGATGGAAGATGCTCAGGGAGCCAGTCAAAGTATTGTCAGAGCAGAAAGAGACCTCAGATATTTTCTATTCCAGGGTTTTTTTCATCATAGAAGTCTTTGGGCATCTGGTGAAGCCTATGGATCTCAAGGGGATGTTATTGAAAGAAATGCTAAATTTCAGGTAGATGTTCACAAAATTTTATATATACATACATACATATGTGTGTATATATATGTATGTATATATGCCTGTATCCCCTGAAATCTATCCAGGTTGAGAACTCCTTTTTCTAGTTCAGTCTTCTTATTTTACAGATAGAGAAACTGAGACCCAGAAAGGGAAAGCAATTTGCCTAAGCCAAAAAGAAATAGAGTTAGGCTTGGCACCCAGGACCACAATTCCCAAGCCACACAGTCTCATGGAAAGGGCTTGTCCAAGCTAGCACAGTGAGTAATGCAACAGCCTTTGGTCTCTGCCTCTGCCCATCCAGTTAAATCTGTCTTGGTTCATTTGCTAGTTTCCTAGGTTTGCTACTTTGGCATTATTCTCAAATTCTCACTCTCTCTCTGACATATACAATCAGTTAACAGACCTTGAAATTTTTACCTCTACAACATCTCTCATACTGGTCCCTTTCTCACCACTCTCTTGGCCATCACTCTGGTTCGGATCCTCGTCATCTCCCACCTGGAAATTGCATTGGGTTTCTCATTCTCCTCTCTCTCACCTGTCCTCCACACAGCTGCCAAAATGGTTTTTACTTAAGCATCGATCTGACCATAACACTGTCCTACCTCTCCTACTCAATTGACTCCAGTGGCTCCCTACTGACTTTGGGATAAAATGTGGACTCAACTGTTTGTTTTTTGAAGCTTTTCACACCTGGCCTCACCTTACTTTCCCAGCCTCTTTATACATTACTCCCTTTCCCTTATCCTATAGTCTAGCTCAAATGACCTTGTTCTTCACACATTTCTTTCCATTTACCATCTCTGAACCTTTGCACTGGCTGTTCCCCATGCCTGTAATGCACTCTCTCCTCATTTCTACCTAACAGTACTTCTGGTTCCCTTTAGGACTCAGAACAAAGCATCCTTTTCTAAATGAGGCCTTTCCTGATCCCCATAACATCCAAGGCCTTCCCTCCCTAACAACTTTGCTTTTATTTTGTAAATATTTTGTTTTATATTTATTTTCAATTAATAAGTGTTTGTTTTCTCTCTTTCCTACCTCCCCTCCCCCACTGGAAAAAAAAAGAGAAAACAAATATACACAGTCGAGCAAAACACATTCCCACATTGACCATGGCCAAAAAAATACATGTTATTCTGAATTCTATAAATGTTCTGCTTGTATATATATATATAAAATTACATAGTAATATGTATATACATATGTATATGTGTAGTGTGTGCATGTATACATACCTATACACATGCAAATACATACACATATGTATAAAAATATCTATTTATATACACACACTTGCTCTAATAGAATGTAAGCTTTTTGAGGGCATAGGTTATTTCATTTCAATCTTTTTATCCCTGTTAGTAGCTTCCTCATAGAAGCTGGCTCACTTTTGCCCCTTTGTCTCCCTCACTTCCACTCACCATTCACTCTTGGGAAAATTTCTACTTGCTTTCCCAGAGGAACTTTGGCTGAAGCTGACCTTGAAATGAACTACTTTCTCTGCCTCTCTGTATGTGGCAATGGCACAAAACCCTACCCTATCCCCATCCAATGGCTATTCAGACCTCCTTTGGAAGCATATAAAGTCTACTTTGGCCACACTGTTCTGGTCTCTGTGCTGGGGGGATTCTCACTTTCCATTTTGGGGAGGATTGGGATGAACTGGAGCAATCCAGAGGAGGTTGACCAGATGGACAACCAGAAGACTGAGACGATTATAGACCAGGCCATAACAGGATCAGTTGAAAAAACTTGGGTAGGTTTATCGTGAAGAGAGAATAGGAAAGGAAATCTGATAGCTCTCTTCAAGTATTGGAAGGATTGTTGGAGAGAAGGGAATAGACTTGATCTGCTAGAAACAATGGAGGGTAACTGGAGAGAGACAGATTCTGGCTACACATAAGGAAATGTTTCCTAACAATGGAAACTGTCCCAGAATGCAATGGGTTGTGTGAGGAGAGGAAGGGTGTCCCTATGCCTGGAGATCTTTACACGCAGGCTGGATGACCACTAGCCGAGGACATTGTAGAAGAAATTCACTGTCATGCTACCCTTCCGTCAGGACTTAGCGCACATCATTTTTCCTTCATGTGCTCTTTTTCCAGCTAAACTGACCTTTTTGCTCCCCCTTGCACATGCATCACTGCAGGTGCTCTTCCCCCTTATTTCTTTTGAGCCTGCCTCTGGCCTGGCTGCCCAGACTTCATCCAGACTGCTTGGTTGCTCATGACCCCGGTTGAGATGAGAGTCAACGGTTTTTTTCCTTCCAGTGAGATGGAGGACCACCAACTCTTCCCATCTGCCTTGAATGCTAAGTTCTTCAGTCCTTACTGTCTACCCTGACTTTGTGCCTTCCAGACCCTTGGATGCTCTCATCTTACCCAGGCCTTGTTATCCACCCTGATGCTTACTATACTTAACACTTCTGGCTTTTTCTATCTGCCTTATAGCTGAACTTTGTCTCATGAGTTGCCTCCCCCAACTAGAGTGTGAGTTCCTTGAAAGGAGGAATTAACTCACTTTTTTTGTTTGTCTGCATCATCAGTGCTTAACACATAAATATGGCTTAATAAATGCTGTTTTTATTCATCCATCCATCCATCCATTCATTCAATCAATATTTCATCTTTATGTTTTGCAAATGCTTTCTCCTTGCCTAGAATATATTCTCTACCTCTTGGAATTCCTAGTTTTCTCCAAAGCTTAGCTCATAGACCACCTTCTACACGGGACTTTTCCTAATCTCTTGCCTCTTTCCTAGTCCTTCTCCAAAGTTAGAGTTTCCCCCACAAGCTACCTTGTATTTATTTTTTATATACTTACATGTATACATATTCTCTCCCTTGATAAACTGTAAACTGGAGGGGAAGGGGCTGTTTCATTTTTGCCTTTGTGTTCCTAGCATCTAGCATAGTATATAGCAACCTGGTCAGGTGAGGAAACATATCAATACTAATTAGATGCTTAACACATACTTACTGATTGATTTGATTTTTTACTCTCTTTTTATTCAGATTAGATAAGGGCTGGTCAATTTTATTAGTCTTTTCAAAACAATGACTTTTTAGTTTTATTCATAACTTCTTTGTGTGGGTTTTTTTTTTTTGTTTCCAACTTACCTATTCTCCTCTAATTTTTAGCATCTTATTTTCTGTGCTTATTTTAGGTTTGTTTATTTGTTGGTTTTCTAATTTTAAAAATGCATATTCAGTTAATCAATATCTTTTTCTATTTTGTTACTGCTATATTATAAGGATATGATTTTTTCCCTGAGGACTGATTTAGTTGCATTCTGGAAATTTTGGTATGTTGTTGAATAATTATAATTTTCCTTTACATAGTTATTAATTGCTTCTATAATTCATTTTTTGACCCACTCATTCCTTAAGATTTCATTGTTAAGTCTTCATTTGAATCTGTATCTTTTGTTTGTGGTTTCTGAACCAATTACGCATTATGGTCTGTAAAAGATGTATTAATTATTTCTGCCTTTTTACATTCTTTTGGCTGTATCTCTGTGCCCTAGTACATGCCCTAGAACCTTTTTGTAGAGGTTCCATGTGGTGTTGAGAAATATGTATATTCTTTTGCTGTCTCATTCACGAGTCACTGTCTTCATTTAACTCTAGTTTCTTCAGAAATTTGTTCAATTCCATATTTTCTCTTTTGTTTATCTTTTTGTTTGACTTATCTAAAATTGAAAGAGAAATACTGAAATCTCCTGTCACTACTGTGTTACTACCTATGTCTTTTGTGAATCAGATAATGTTTCCTTTTTGAATTTGGATGCTTAGGCATTTGGAACATATAAGTTTATTACTGACAATGGTTTGTTTTCTATGGCTCCTTTCAGAATAATGTGGTTTCCTTGTTGACCTTGTTTTATTTTTTGAATGCTTATTTTTGCTTTGTCAGATAGCATGATTACAACTCTTGCTTTTTGGGGGTTCACTTGATGCACAGAAAATTATTTTTTCCATCCCCTCAATTTTATTTTGTATATAGCAATAGATTGTATGGTTTTATTTTCTTATCCGATATGACATTCTTCTTTTTACTGGATTGCTTAATTCACTCACATTTCAAGTTATGAGAGATTTATATTTTCCTCCATCTATCTCTAATGTTGTTTTTTTTCAAATTATGATTATCCCCCTTTTCTGTTTTTAACTCAGTATACTATATTCCTTCAGTTACTTCTCTTTAATCTTTTGTTTAAGGTGCCCCTGTTTCTACTGACTGTCTCCACCTCAATTTTGAGCCCCTCCTCTCATTTGTTACTACTTTCCCTTTGGGCTTTTGCTTATTTGTTCCTTTTTCTCTCCTGATTTTATCTGTTTACATAATTCTCCCACCTTTCCACTTTCCCTTTTGATCAAATACATTCTCCCTTTGTCTCCTCCCTTTCAACTAGTCCTATTCAATACATTTTTAAAATTTCATCTTTTGCATCCCTTTCTGAAAAAAGATTTCTCTCACTCCCTTCACTATTCACCCTCTTTTTATGTCTACTCTAGACCCTTATTCTCTGATTCATGACCACCATAATTATCTGATCTTTCTCTCTTCTCTGTATTCCTAATGCAATAAAAACTTCTAAGTTATCCATTCTAGGTTCTCCCCTCTAAGTAGTTTCTACCAGAACCCTGTGGAACTTGCCCTGTGGATATTCCTTTTCCATTGCTTCTCATTCCCAGAACAATACCAATTATTACAGGTGTTAGGGAAGACAGTGTCCATGATAGGACCCCTTCTCCTACCACATCTTTGATTATACAGCCTACCACTGATCTATATCCTTCCTTGGTTTCCTTCTTCCCCCACCCCACATTGCCTTAAAGTCTCATCCCTGTGTCCATGTTCTCTCATTCCCTCAAGTACCAATTGCTCCCAGGAGTTCTAATTAGTCCCCTTCTGAAGTAGGAGACTTTTTAAGCACCAAGTTTCTCAGACCATACCTAGCATGGGGTTCTCATCTCCCTTCACAGACCATCTCTCTTCACTCATAAGAGCATTAATCAGTGGAACCTCCTCCCATCATCAAAGCAAGATCTCCTTCTTTCCCCTCTTTTTAAAAAAATTTTCCTCCTCCTTCTCACCCACTATTTTATATAGGCTTTTCTCTTTCTGAGACCACAGGGGTAAACTTCCCTTCATAGTCAACCTTCGATTTGACCTTGGCACATCATATGTTCCACTCTGTTCTCCTCCTCTCCTTCCCTTTTTATCATGTCCCCCCCCCCCCTGTTATAATGTAATTCCACTCCCATCACAAAAACATTGATTTACCTGTCGGCAGTTTCTCCAGATTCTGTCCATGATGCCTCAGGTCTGCCTCTTTACTGTAACTTTCACTTGCCTTCTGCCTTCTCACCTGTTTCCTTGTATACATTTAGAAAGAAGTTTCTTTCTGGTTTTTCTGCTATCACTCTGTTGCTATTGTTGTCATTGGCTGTTGTTGTATTTATTTAGTCTTCCTGCATTTCTGTTATCTGTGGTGTTCAAGAAGCAAATAATCTCTTTAGTTCTGGTTTTCTTTCTAAAATATTTAAAACACCTTGTATTACTGAATGACAGTCTTTTTTTGTTGTTGTTGTTTATGGTTAAGCTCAGATTTGCAGGGTAGGTCACCCTGAGTTGCATTTCAATCTCCATTGCTCTTTGGAACACATTATTACAATCCCTATTATGTTTTCTAGTGGGTATAAAATAGTCTTGCAGTTTAGAGCTTTGCAGCACTGGTGCTATGGGGTCGTCGCCCATGGAGCTAGCTATCTTGCCACCCAAGCAAACTTCTGTAGCCTGGAGTCAAGGTTTACACAGCACTGGAAAGTGGGAGGGGAGTCTGAGGTATAGAGGTGGATTCTGTTGCAAATTCTTGCCTGTGGGTTGAGTCCTTGGGTCTACTACTGCAGCCTTGCTGCTGTTCACATTGGAGGTAAAAGAGGGATGCAAAGTGAGCTCAGGGTCAGTGAGCATCTGTTCATGTGTTTTTAAAACCTTATTTTGTATTCTGGGCATCCTAGAACATGGAAACAGATGCAGCTGCTTTATCTTTGATGTATAATTTCTGTTTTGGAGAGGTTTGAGAGTTCTTGGGGAATCAGAGTCTAGTCCTCTATCTTGTTGCTCACATGACCCCAACCTCTGAACAGACATTATCTTATTTAATTTTCACAAAAGCCTAGCTATTGTTATCATCATTTCTATAGACGAGGAAACTGAGGCTCACAGAGGTGCAATGGCTTGCCCAAGGTTACACAGATAAGAACTGGCTGCACCAGATTTTGAATGAAAATCTCCTGATTTGAAGTCTTGCTGTATGACACTGCCTGAGAACTCTCTGAGAGCAAAGACTGGGCCACTTTCTCTGTGTCTCTTCTCCACTGCCTGTTCCATACTTCTTTATGTCTTTGCTACAACTCCCACCCCAGCATTGAGCTTGAGACTGGACTTGCAGTGAGCTATGAGGTAGGAGGTTCTGTATCTGGGCTCGGAATGAGGGGCAGCTGGGTAAGGATTTGGTTTTCTTGCCTCCTCCTTTCCCAGGGAAGTAGTTCATGGGGCTGCCTGGCCATTGGGGAAGACTCTTGGCTGAGCCTCACAGGGAAGGAAGCAGATGGGGAGGGGGAGTAGAGAGGATGCCCAGAGAAGGACGGGAAAGGAACAGAGGGAGGAGAGTAGAGACAGAGAGAATCCGTCAAGGACAGTGATTTCAAAAAGAGAACTGACAGTCCCCCTGCGGTGGAATTCACGTCTCCTCCCACACTGCCCCCTAAACAAACACAACTCTGCCGAGTGCTTTCCCAGAAAACCTTCACACATCGTCATACACATGCACCCACATGCCAACTCATTCCTCCCCTGAGCATGCACATATATGTGTACACCCCCCCCCAAAGAAACACAGAGACACCTTTCTTTTCTAAGCACACATTGTATCTGCAAAACCATGTCACTCCCCCTTACCTGTCACTCCCTTTTTCTTCTAGGTACACAAGCTTGAGCACATGCCTATGTGTACCTGCCAGCCACCATGTTTTCCCACAGACCCAAGTACCCACGTGTTGCCACATTTCTCCCGTATATACACCCACTCCCATATGCCAGCTCATTCTTCATCCAGGCAGGCGCACACATAGTCTTCTGCTGTATACACATATATACCCATGCCAGCTCCTTCTTCCAAGAGCACAGAGATGTGCCCACATGCCATATTCTTACCCTGCGGAGAGATGTGCCCACATGTTACCTCATTCCTCTCTAGCACATATGTGTGAGCACACATGCTATCATGAGGCTTCCTATCTCCTTCTATGAGCCATTTCCTTCCTCACCTAAGCACATACGTATATACACACTCATGCCTTCATTACTCACATTCTTTATTTTTACATATTGCTGTTTAGTCCTGCCAGTCATGTCCAACTCTTTGTGATCTTGTGGATCATACTGTCCATGGAGTTTTCTTGGCAAAGATACTGGAGTAGTTTGCCATTTCCTTCTCCAGTGGATTAAGACAAGAATCTAAGTGACTTGCCCAGGGTCACACAGGTAGCAAGTGTCTGAGGCTGGATTTGAATTCAGGTCTTCCTGATTCTAGACCCAGAGCTCTATCCCCTGAGCAATATGGCTGCCCCTGTTTTTATATATATATGCACATCAACATGCCATTATTTCACAGACATTCCCTCACATACCACCATATTCCTCCCTGAAGTACACACACATATCCTCACATGTTGGCACCCTTTTCCCTGTATTTACAAGAACACACACAGTCATACCAGCATGCTACCATCTTTTCTCATAGAGACATGTCTACCTACAACCACATTCCTCTCTGAGTGTCTCCACACATCCCCACATTCACACACATGTGAAAAAACCACCGCTCTATTCTGCCCCCTCTTAAATAATGCACTCACACACCACATACCACACTCTTCTAAGCTTACCTTTCAGTGTTTGCATCCTTGGCACAAGCAAGTGCACACATCACATATTCTCCCCTACACCCCTAAATCTACTTGCTGCTTCAACCATTCCCCATATATATGTGCCACCTACCTATGCACCCCATGAGCTTCTCCTAAACATACCCATTTGTACGCATATATACACACATGTACATGCAGACACATATAAACCACAGTCCCTTCTCTGACTCAAACAACAGGTCAGGTGACTTTGCAAGTACCAGGACAGACTAACTCCTCTGTGTGACCTTAGATAAGTCACTTTCATATACAGGGTCCCAAGTTTTCTGACTTCATCTACTCCCTACCTCTGATTCTTTCTTGGGACAAGAACATAAAAGGACAGAGACGTCCCTCCACTGGGATCCTGGGGATCCTGGGGGATATCTCGGTGGAGCCTTGGGACCAGAGTTGCCCTTGCTTTGACATTTCTTTGCCAGAGAGCCCAGCCTGAAGCAGCCCCCCCGTTGGGGCCTCCTCGTTCCTCTTGGAGAGGTGGTAGGATTAATTTAAGATAATGTTAGTCTGAGTGACGGGTTTGGCTTTTGTGTTCTCCTTGTCTATTTTCCGCTTGGTTGACCATGGTAAAACTCAGGAGCTGTTCTTTCATTCCCACAGCACCCGAGACCCAGGTTGTGGCTGCCCCTGTTCCTGAGGCCTGTAAAACTGGAGCCCTAACCCCATAGGAAAATCCTTATTTCCAATGAAAACCCCAATTCTTCTGGGCCCAGATTGGGCCAGACCAGAAGGGTAGCAGCAGATCTCATCAGCCCCAACACAGGACCCCCAATTTCTTCCAGCACTTTCTACTGCCTCCTCCTTCCCCAGATCTGAGCTCTAGGACCCATTAGCTGATTGACTTGGAAGAAATCACTTCATCGCTCTCTGAACTTCAGTTTTTTCATCTATGAAATGGGTTGCCTTGTTCACAGGCTTGTTGTGAGTAAATAACTTTGAAAGCCTTAAAATACTGTAACTAGGACAGTTATTATTTAATCACTAGTGAAATGGGAGTGGTACTCTCACTGGAGGGGAAAGGACAAGGATTCACTGTGTGACCTTGAGTAAGTCTTTTGCCTTTTCTGGGTCTCAGTTTTCCCACTTGTATAATGGAGAAAATGAATCTCATTTGTGTAATGGAGATAATCTGCCTCCCAGAGTGGGTGGCCAAGCTCAGACTATGTGTAGAAGACATGAGAAGTATAGACTGATAAATATAGCTGGAAGGAACTTTTGTGTTATCTTGTCCAAACTTCTCATCTTCCAGATGAAGAAACTGATGCCCGGGTCACATAAGTAGCAAGGTGGGGTTTTAAACCTGGGCCAGAAAAGTTCTTCCTCTGGTCTAACCATCATCACTCCTGCTTTGGTCTAAGCCACTAAGCTTCCCTGGCTTGCAGTGAATCTTCCCCGCCTTCCCTGCCCTAGTTCCTTCTCTCCTCCCCTGGAATTTCTGAAGGCGAGGAAGTTTATTTTCTGAAACTTCCCAGAGATGATTTCGCACCCCGGACCAGCCACGAGTGAAACTCGAAATTTTTAAAGGTCAGCATCTATATTTGAATTTCCCCTGATAAAAATAGTGACTTCATAAGAGTTGGGAGTGTTCTAGTGGAGAGGCAGCAAAGGGACAGAATGAATTTATGGTCTTGAGGAGAGTAATTCAGGATGCGGTGGCTTACTCCCATGATCCTACACACCTTCCCCCCTCAGAGCATGCATGTATGTCAGCGCTCAGCCGTGTTTGTACCTCTGCACATGTGATTCAGTGTGTGAATGCATATGCAAGTGTATGGTGTCTACATGTTTCTGTCTATATGCTTGTGCATATAAGTGTGTGACTACAAGTGTGTTTTCATGTATGTGTGTAAGTTTTGCATGTGTTTAAATGTGTGTTGAATGTCTTTGTGCAGATAGAAAAAAACCTTTATTAAGCACTTATTATTAGGTGCTGTGTAAAGCTCTGGGTAGGAACACAAGGAAGCAAGACAATGGCTGCCCTCAAGGAGCTTATATTCTAATGGAGGAAGACAACACATAAAGGGGAGCTGGAAACCAAGGGGAGGGGAAAGAGTGGAAGGGTACTTGCCAGGAAGCTCCTAAAGAGGAAAAGAAGCCAAGACCATGGAGTCAGGAGTGGATGGGGTCCCTCTTGAAACAGTGAGCAGGCAGGTAGTCACCAACCAGGGAAGTGGGGTATATGTGTTTGCATGTGTGTAATGTATATCTGTGCTTAGCATGTTTGTGGTTGTGTGTTTGGGGGGTGTACACCAGCTATATATGTTTGTGGGCATGGAAATGTTTCTGCATTCCCTTATGGGCATATTTGTGTCTAGAATTCTACCTCAGACTAGGTGACCCTGTAAAGTCACTTAATCTCTCTCAGACTCAGTTGCTTCATCTGCCAAATGGGGACAGAAAAAACAACTACCCAAGATTGGCAGGGCCAAGATGGAAGCTGGAACTCACCTGAACTCTCCCAAATTCCCCTCCAAACAATTTTAAAATAATGCCCCAAATAAAATTCTAGAATGGCAGAACCAACAAAAAATTAGGATGAAACAATTTTCCAGCCCAAGACAGCTCAGGAAGTTGGTAGGAAAGGTCTGTCCAGCCATGGTGAAAGTCAGTCCCAGAGCACATGAAGGTTCCACCTTGGTAACACCAGTAGTGGGCCGTGATGGCAACTGCAACTGTAGCAGCAGCAGCTTCAGGAGCTCTCAGCCCAGAGATGGTGAGGAGATTAGACAACTGATCAAAAAGAAATTACAGGGGATCCTTTGCAGGCACTGAGTTAAGGACCCTGTTGCATTGTCCATATGTAGTTCCAGGTAGCAATTCAAGGGCAAAGAGGAGCAGCCACAGAAGAGCAGGGACCTGAGTCACAGCCCCAGGTCAAAAGGAGCAATAGTACTTGAGGCTGCAGGGGAGCAGGGGCCCTGGGCACAGCTCCAGGGCCAAGAGGAGCACAAAGACTTGTAGCTACAGGGGAACAATGTCCTTTCCTGGGTAAAGATCAGCACACAGGCCAGGAGAGCAGAGAGCAGATCTAGCTCTGAAAAAAGCAACGTGAAAGCCTGAAATTTGAGACAGTGGCCCTTTCCCCCTAGGAGCAGAGCCCAACTTGAAAATGAAGTTAAGAGTCAAGAAATAAGCTGGAAAATTGAGCAAATAACAAAAAAAGAATATAACTATAAAAAGCTACTATGGTGACAGGGAAGAACAAGAGACAAACTCAGGAGAAAACAATGATGTCAAAACAACTACAAGCAAATGCTCAAAGTAAACAAATCCAACAGGAATTTCTGAAAGAGCTCAAAAAGGCTTTTAAAAATCAAATAAGAGGGGCAGCTAGGTGGTGCAATGAATAGAGCACCAGCCCTGGAGTCAGGAGGACCTGAGTCAAATCCAGCCTCAGACACTTAACACAAAAATAGTTGTGTGACCTTGGGCAAGTCACTTAACCCCAATTGCCCTCCAAAAAGCAAAAAAAAAAATAAATTTTAAAAAATCAAATAAGAGTGATAAGGGAAAATTGGGAAGAGAAATGAGAATGATACAAGAAAATAATGAAAAGAAAGTTAATACATGAACTGATGCATAGTAAGTGAACAGAACCAGGAGAACATTGTGCACAATAACAGCAATATTGTTTCATGAAGAACTGTGAATGCCCTGGCTATTCTCAGTAATACATAATCCAAGACAATCCCAAAGGACTAATGATGAAGTATACTATCCACCTCCAGAGAAAGAATGGATATTGATTAAATACAGACTCGAGACATGCTATTTTTCACCTTTTCCCATTTTTTTCTTTTATTTGAGTCTTCTTATGCAAAATGACTAACATGGAAATGTTTTACATCACTTCAAAAAAGAGAGTCAACAGTTTGGTTAAAAAGGCACCAAAAATACAGAAGAAAATAGCACCTTTAAAAAGAGAGTTGGAGACTTTAAAACTGTGCATACCCTTTGACCCAGCAATACTGCTTCTAGGGCTGTATCCTGAAGAGACCATAAAAATGGGAAAAGGATCCACACATATAAAAATATTTATAGCAGCTCTTTTTTGTGGTGGCAAAGAATTGGAAATTGAAGGGCTGTCCACCAGTTTGAGGAATGGCTAGATAAGTTATACTATATGAATGTAATAAAATAGTATTCTGCTATAAGAAATGATGAGCAGGGAGACTTCAGAAAAACCTGGAAAGACTCATATGAACTGATGCTGAGTGAAATGAGCAGAACCAGGAGAATATTGTACACAGCAACAACCACATTGTGTGATGACTGACTTTGATATTCTTAGCTCTTCTAAACAATGAAAGGATCTAAGACAACTCCAAAAGATTTATGATGGAAAAAGCTATGCACATCCAGAGAAAGAACTTTGGAGGCTGAATGCACATGGAAACATATTATTTGCTCTCCTTTTGTTTTGTTTCTTCTTTCTTATGGTTCTTCCCATTCATTCTAAGTCTTCCTTACATAATGACAAATGTGAAAATATGTTTAATATGGATGTATAAACAGAGTCTATATCACATTGCACTCTGTCTTAGGGAGAAAGAAAGAAAGGGAGGGGAGAAAACTTAAAACTTAAAATCTTGTGGAAGTGAATGTTGAAGACTAAAAATAAATAAATAATTTATTTTAAAAAGAAGAAAAAACAAAATTGGTCAGGTGGTAAAAGAGGTACAAAAATTCACTGAAGAAAGAAACTCCTTTAAATAAGTGAAATTGGACAAATGGAAAAAGAGGCACAAAAGCTTGCCGAAGAAAATAATTCCTTAAAATTAGAATTGGGCAAGTGGAAGCTAATGACTTCATGAGTCATCAGTAAACAATAAAATAAAGTCAAAAGAATGAAAAAAATAGAAGAAAATATGAAATATCTAGTTGGATATTTGGATGACTTGAAAAATAGATCTATGAGAATAATTTGAGAATTATTGGACAACCTGGAAGCCATGATCAAAAAAAGAGCCCACACATCATATTTCAAAAATCATCCAGGAAAACTGCCCTGATATATCCTAGAATCAATGGTAAAATAGAAATTTAAAAAATCTACTGATAATCCCCTGAAAGAGATCCCAAAGTTAAAACTCCAGGAATATTATGGCAAAATCCCAGACCTCCCAGTTCAAGGAGAAAATATTGTTAACAGTCAGAAAGAAACAATTCAAATACCATGGAGCCACACTCAAGATCACAAAATTTAGTAGCTTCCACATTAAAGGATCAAAAGGCTTGGAATATTATATTCTGAAGGTTAAAGGAGACTGGATTACAATCAAGAATATTTTACCTAGAAAAACTGAGTATAATCCTTCGGGGGGGAAATGAATATTTAATGAAATAGAGGACTTCCAAATATTTCTGATTAAAAGACCAAAACTGAATAGAAAAGTTCACTTTCAAATACAAGACTAAAGAGAAGCATAAAAAGGTAAACATGAAAGAGAAATCATGAAGGATTCAATAAGGTTAAACTGTTTACATCCCTATGTGGGAAGATGATACTTATAACTCCTAAGAACTTTATTGTTATTAGGGCAGTTAGAAGGAGCATCAATAGACAGAGGCCATGGATGTGAGTTAACTGTGATGGGATTATTTAAAAAAAAATAAAATTAAGAGGTGAGAAAGAGGGATGTCCTGGATTGAGGGGGAAGGGTAAGGGAGAACAGAGAAAATTATCTCACATGAAAGAGGTATGAAAGAAAGAGCTTTTATGGTGGAGAGGGAAGTGGGTAGTGGTGGGCAATGCTTGAACCTCACTCTCACTGGAATTGACTCAGAGGGAATAGCGTACACAATCATTTGGGTATAGAAATCTATCTTACCCTACATGGAAGTAGGAGGGGAAGAAAGAATAAGAGAAAGGGGTAGTTGATAGAAGGGAGGGCAGATTAATGGAGGCAATGATCAAAAGTCAAGTAAACTTTTGAGAAAGTTCAGTGTAAAAAGAGAGAAGGATAAATGAAGAAAATAGGATAGAGGGAAATACATAGCAATCATAATTATGGATGTGAATGGGATGAACTCACCCACCAAACAATTGAATAGCAGAATGGATTAAAAATCAGAATCCTACAACATGTTGTTCATAAGAAACACACTTGAAGCAGGGATACACACAGAGTACAAATAAGGGGCTGGAACAAAATCTATTATGCTTTAGCTGAGGTTAAAAGAAAGCAAGGTTAGCAATCATGATCTTAGACAAAACAAAAGCAAAATAGAAAATTAAAAGAGATAATTAGGGGAACTACATTTTGCTGAAAGGTACCTTAGACAATGAAGTAATATCAGTATTAAAAATATGTATACCAAATGGCATAGAATCTGAATTCTTAAAGGAAAATAAGTTACAGGAAGAAATAGACAGTAAAACTCTAATAGCAGGGGACCTAAACTTTTCCTTCTGAGCTAGATAAATCTAGCCATAAAATAAACACAAAAGGAGGAGAATAGAATTTTTAGAAAAGTTAGATATGATAAATCTTTGGAGAAAAATGGATGGAAATAGAAAGGAATATACCTTTTTCTAAGCTGTATGTAACACCATCACAAAAAAATTGACCATTTATTAGGGCATAAAAACCTCACAACCAAATGCAGAAAAAATAGTAATATTAAATACATAATTTCAGACCATAATGGAATAAAAATTACATTCAATAAAGGTCTATGGAAACAAAGGGTAAAAATTAATTGGAAACTAGATAATCTAATCCTAAAGAATGCGTGTATTAAAGAACAAACAATAGAAAGAATCAATAGTTTCATTAAAGAGAATGACAACAATGAGAAATCATTCCAAAGCTTATGGGATATAACCAAAACACTACTAAGGGAAAATTTATACCTCTAAACACGCATGTCAATAAAACAGAGAAAAAGAAACTCAATTTGGTCATGCAGTTAAAACAAACAATAAAAAGAACAAATTAAAACAAATTAAAAATTCCCACTTAAACACCAAATTGGAAATCTTGAAAATCAAAGGAGAGACTGGTCTCAGACCATGGAAGAGTTCAAAAAGCATTTTGAAAATCAAATAAGAGTGGTAGAGGAGAAATTGAGGAAAGAAATGAGAGTGATGCAAGAAAATCATGAAAAACAAGCCAACAGCTTGGTAAAGGAGACCAAAAATACTGAAGAAAATAATACCTTTAAAACAGCCTAGGTCAAATGATAAAAGAGGTACAAGAATCCAGTGAGGAGAAGAATGTCTTAAAAAAGAGAAAAATTCACTGAAGAAAAAAAAAACTTAAAAAGTAGAATTGGCTAAATGGAAAAAGAGGCACAAAAACTTGCTAAAGAAAATAATTCCTTGGGGCCGGCAGGTAGCACAGCAAGTAAGAGCACCGGCTCCAGTGTCGGGATGACCTGGAGATCGAATCCTGGGCTCAGACACTTAGCACCCACCCAGAAACACCTGGCCGTGTAACCTTGAGCAAGTCACTTAAACCCAATTGCTTAGGGGCGGCCAGATGGCTCAGCGAGTAAGAGCACTGGCTCCAGTGTCGGGATGACCTGGAGATTGAATCCTGGGCTCAGACACTCAGCACCACACCCAGAAATAACTGGCCGTGTAACCTTGAGCAAGTTACTTAACTCCGATTGCTTATAAAAAAAAAGAAAGAAAATAATTCCTTAAAATTTAGAATTGATCAAATGGAAGCTAATGACTTTTTGAGAAATCAAGAAACAATAAAATAAAACCAAAAGATGAAAAAGTAAAAGATAATGGGAAATAGAGAGCTAATTTAAAAATTGTTGGACTACCTGAAAGCCATGATAAAAAAAAAAGCTTAGATATCATCTTCCAAGAAATTATCAAGCAAAACTGCTTTCATATTCTAGAACCAGAGGGTAAAATAGAAATGGAAAGAATCCACTAATCACCTCCCTTTCAGGATCCCAAAATTAAAACTCTCAGGAATATATTATAGCTAAATTTCAGAGCTCCCAGGTCAAGGAGAAAATATTACAAGCAACCAAAAAGAAACAATTCAAGTGTTGTGAAGTCACAGTCAGGATAACACAAGATTTAGCAGCTTCTACGTTAAAGGACTTGGAATATGATATTCTGGAGGGCAAAGAAGCCAGGATTACAACCAAGAATCACCTGCAAAATGTAATATAATCCTTCAGGGGAAAAAATGGATATGAATGAAATAGAGGACTTTCAAGCATTCTTGATGAAAAGACCATAGCTAAATAGAAAATTTGACTTTCAAATATAAAAGAAGCAAGAGAAGCATAAAAGCATAAAAAGGTAAATAAGAAAGGGAATTATAAGGGACTTAACATAGTTAAACTTTATATTCCTACATGGGAAGATTAAACTTGTAAGTTATAAGAACTTTTTCATTATTAGGGCAGTTAGAAGTATATATAGACAGAGGGCACAGGTATGAGTTGAATATGAACAAATGATATCTAAAAAAATAAAATTAAGGTGTGAGAGAGGAATATACTTGGAGAAAGGGAAAGGGAGAGGTAGAATGGAATAAATTATCTCACATAAAAAAGGCAAGGAAAAGATTTTACAGTAGAGGGGTAAAGGTGAGGAGGAGGGAGTGAACCTTATTCTCATGAGAATTATCTCAAAGAGGGAATAACATACACACCAGATGGGTACAGAAATCTATCTTACCCTACAGGAAAGTAGGAGGGGAAGGGGACAAGAGAATGGGGGTGATAGAAAGGAGGGCAGATTAGGGGAAGGGGTACTCAGAAGCAAAACACTTTTGAGGAAGGACAGGGTGAAAAGAGAGAGAATAGAATAAATGGGGAGGATAGGATGGAGGAAAATACAGTTAATAATAGTAACTGTGAAAAAAATTTTGAAGTAAGTTTCTCTGATAAAGGCCTCATTTCTCAAAAATATAGAGAATGGAGTCAAATTTATAAAAATAAAAGCCATTCCCCAATTGATAACTGATCAAAAGATATGAACAGTTATCAAATAACATAATCAAAGCTATCTATAGCCACATGAAAAAATGCTTGAACTCACTATTGATTAGAGAAATGCAAATTAAAAATAATTCTGAAATACTGTATCATATCTATTAGATTGGCTAATAGGATAGAAAAAAAATGACAAGGGAGGAGATGTGGGAAAAATGAGACATTAATGCACTGTTGGTGGAGTTGTGAACTGATTCAACCATTCTGTAGAACAATTTGGAATTATGCCCAAAGAGTTATAAAACCATGCATACCCTTTGACCTAGAGCTACTAGGTCTGTATCCCAAAACACATTAAAAAAAGAATAAAAAGGAGCTACATTTTCAAAAATATTTATAGCAGTTCTTTTCTGGTGCCAAAGAATTGGAAATTAAGGTAATGCTCATCAATTTGGGAATGGCTGAACAAATTGTGCTATGTGATTGTGATGGATTGTGTTATAAGAAATGATGGGCAGGATGCTCTGAGGAAAACCTGGAAAGACTTAAATGAGCTGATGGAAAGTTAAATGTATGGTGTACAATGTAATAGCAATATTGTAAGATGATCAACTGTGAATGACATAGCTATTCTTAGCAATACAATGATCCAAGACAATTCTAAAGGACTTATGATGAAAAACGCTATCTGTCCCCAAAGAACTGATGGTATCTGAATACAGAATGAAACATACTTTTTTCACTTTTTAAATTTTTCTTGAGTTTTTTTGGTCTATATTTTCTTCCACAAAATGACTAATACAAAAATGTTTTATATGACTACACATGTATAACTTATATCAAATTGCTTGCCTTCTCAATGTGGGGGGTTGTGAGAAGGAACGAAGAGAATTTAGAACTGAAAGTTTTAAAAATGAATGTTAAAAATTGTTTTTACATGTAAATGGGGAAAAATAAAATGCTAAAAATAAATTCAAATAAAGTCAGATCTAAACAATGGAGAAATATGAGTTGCTCATGGGTAGACAGAACCAATACAATAAAAATGACAATTTTACCTAAATTAATTTGCTTATTCAGTGCCATACCAATTCAATTATCAAAAAAAATTTATTGAGCTAGGAAAAAATGATAATAAATTTCATCTGAAAGAACAAAAATGTCAAGAGAATCAATGAAAAAATGTGAATAAAGGTGTTTTCGCAGTACCAAATCTCAAACTATTTCAAAGTGGTAATCATCAAAACAATCCAATACTGGCTGAGAAATAGAGTTGGAATAGATCAGTGGAATAGAATAAGTACACAATACACAACAGTAAATGACTTCAGTAATCTAGTGTTTGACACACCCAAAGATCTGAGATTTTGGGACATCAGTATTTAACAAAAATTTTCTGGTAAAGCTGGAAAGCAATTTGGTAGAAACTATGTATAGAGCAGCATTCACACTATATCCTAAGATAAGGTAAAAATGGATTCATGGTTTAAACATAAAAGGTGATATTATAAGCAAATTAGGAGAGCTTGAAATGTTTTACCTGTCAGATTTCTGAATAAGGGAAAAATTTATGACCAAAGAAAATATAGAGAGCATTGTGAGATAGAAAACAGATAATTTTGATTATATCAAATTAAAAAGTTTTTACACAAAACCAATGCAGCCAAGATTAGAAGAGAAGCAGGAAACTGGGGAAGATTTTTACATCAAGTTTCTCTGATTAAGGTTTCATTTCTCAAGTATACAGAGGACTGTGTCAAATGTATAAGAATAGGAGTCATTCCTCAGTTGACAAATGGTCAATGATATGAACAGGCAGGTCTAAGATGTAGAAACCAAAACCATCCATAGTCATATAAAAAAAGAACTAGATCACGGTTGATTAGAGAAAAGCAAACTAAAACAACTCTGAGATACCACCTCATCCCTAGCAGATTGGCTAATATTACAGAAAAGGAACATGACAAATATTTGAAGGAATGTGGAAAAATAGGGACACTAATGCACTGTTGGTGGAGTAATGAACTCATCCAGCTGTTCTGGAGGGTTATTTGAAACCATCCCCGAAGGGCTATAAAACTGTGCATATTCTGAACAAGTTGTGGTATATGATTGTGATGGAATGCTATTGTGTTATACAACATGATGAGGGTGGTTTGAGAGAAACCTGGGTAGACTTATATAAACTCATGCAAAGTAAAGTGAGCAGAAGCAGAAGAACATTGTACACAATAACAGCCATACTATAAGGGTGATTAACTGTGAAAGATTTAGCTATTATCAAGACAATTCCAAAGGACCTATGATGAAAAATCCTTTCCACCTCCAGAGAAAGAACTGATGGAGGCTGAATGGACATTGAAGCATGCTTTTTTACTTTCTTTATTTTTCTTGTTTTTTTGTTTGTTTGTTTTCTTTTGCAGCATGGTTAATATGGAAATATATTTTGCATGACTTTGCATATATAATGGATATAAAATTGCTTGCCTTCTCAAGGAGGGGGATGGAGAGCAGTAGAGAATTTAGACCTCAAAATTAAAAAAAAACTGCTAAAATTTTTTACATGTAATTGAGAAAAATTAATAGGGATTAAAGAAGAAAAAAGTAAATGTAACCATCTGAGAGGTTTGTTGTGAGGATCCAATGATATCACATAGAAATTACTTTGCAGACTTAAAGGCCTGTATAAATGCCATTGATGATGATAATACCTCCACTTTACATCTGCTGCCCTGCCTGGTTTCAACTCCATTGAACAAGATGTCCCTCCCAGAATGAGGTCATTACTTCTAAACTCACTACTATGTTGCTGACTCAAGCCTTGATTGACACTGCCTCCCTCAGCTTACTCTCCCCTCTGATTGGAGGGCCAGAGGGTAGACTATCAAATCCTTCCCAATGCCTTTATAGAGGGAAGAAAATAGACTTTCAGCTCACTCCACTTTGCATCTGCTGCCCTGCCTGGTTTCAACTCCATAGAACAAGATTCCCCCCACTTGCCAGGTGTCCCTCTCCCCCTCCTTCTTGTTAACCTGCATCTTTTTATGTGTCATATCCTCCTTTGGAGTGTTAAGCTCCTAAAAGGCAAGAACTGTCCCCCCGCCCACCCTCCTCCTCCTCCTGGTACACTGGGATTAAGAGCCTAGGTATTTGATAAATGTTAAGTTCAGAATCTCAGAGATGGAAGGACCCTTAGAGGTCATCTGGTCCAACCCTGAATAAGAATCCCCTATAAAATTCGCAATAAAGTCATCCCGACTCCCCTTAAAAACCTTGAGTGAGGAGGAATCTACTATATGCTAAGATAGCCTACCCCAGTTTGGGGCAGCTGATTGTGAGGAAGTCTTTCTTGACCTCAAGTGTAAATGTGCCCGTTTGATCTTCCATTCATTGTTCCTACTTTTACTCTCTGGGGCAAAGCAGAGCAGGGCTTCATCAAAGCCCTTCCAATACTTGGGGAGAATCAGAAGACTTCCCCTGTCTTCTCTTAAGCTAAACATTCCTAGTTCCTTCAACTGATCTTTATATGACCTAATCATCAGGATTTTTTGTTTTGTTTTGTTTTGTTTACCATCCTATTTTTCCTCTAATGGATGAACTACAGGTTGTCAATGTCCTTAAAATATTGTCCCTTGAGGGGCAGCTAGGTGGGCACAGTGAGTAAAGCACCGGCCCCAGAGTCAGGAGGACCTGAGTTCGGTTCCTGCCTCAGACACTTAACACCCACACCAAAAAACTAGCTGTGTAACCTTGGGCAAGTTACTCAACCCCAACTGCCCTCCAAAAGGCAAAAACAAACAAACAAACAAAATATGGTCCCTTGAATTGAATATCATGTCTAATCAGTCACCTAGCATTTATCAAGGACCTATGATGTGTCAGGAAGAGTATAGCAGACCTACTAACTCCCTAACTCTGGACACGATGACTCTTATAATGTAGTCTAATGTTGCATTAGCTTTTTTGCCACCATATTGATTGATACTGAGCTTGTGGACCATTTAGACTAGAACTTCTTAAATTATGGGTCACAACTCCCATATGGGGTTGCAAAAAATTTGGCAACGGTAAATAGTTTCTGAGTATGCAATGACCAAAAATTAATTTAAAATAAAACTTGTAATGAATCTCAGGTGTTACTGGCAGTGCTTTCCTGTGTTGCATTGCACAACTTCCCTGCAGTCTTGGCTCTGAACACAAAGCATGTGCATTTTGCATGGTGCGTGCCCTTAGGCTACATACTGCTGCTGAAACAAGGAAAGAAGTCTTAAGTATAAAAAAGTTTAAGAAGCCCTGATTTAGACCTCCAATCTTTTTAATGTGAATTTGTCTAGCTATATTTCCCCAATATTGTACATCTATAGTTGATTTTTTTGAACCTAAGTATGACTTTAAATGTATCTTTATTAATTTCAATTCAATTCAGCAGACATTTATAAAGTGACTACTGTTTATAAGGGATTGTACCAGGGCTTGAAGATAGAAAGACAAAAACGAAACAATCTCTATCTTCAAGGAATTTAGTTTATATTGTAGCATCTCTATATATCTAGCATCTCAGACACACTCTCTGTCTCACCTATGGAGTTTTTAGAAAAATGACCTCAGGTTTTAGGTACTCTGTGGGCCTACAACCTTTCAGAAGTTGATAAGCTTTTGTGCCCCCATTGATGCACTTACTTTTACTAGTAAGCCAGAGGACACAGTTACTTTTTTTTTTTTTTTTTGCTTTTTGGAGGGCAATTGGGTTTAAGTAACTTGCCCAAGGTCACACGGCTAAGTGTGTGTGTGTGTGTGTGTGTGTGTGTGTGTGTGTGTGTGTGTATGTGTGTGTTAAGTGTCTGAGGCTGGATCCAAACTCAGGTCCTCCTGACTCCAGGGCCAGCACTCTACTCACTGTCCCACCTAGCTGCCCCCACAGTTACTTTTTAAAAGCGCATTTAATGAAATCACTTAGTAAGAAAACTAGTAATGGAACATTTTCCCCATAAACCTAGTTTCCACATTTTTATAAATACCCACCATGACTAGGAAGAATGGATATACCTGGGGGACATAGATTAAGAGGTAAATAGGTAGGGAACACATATAGCCAGGACACAAACATTGTTCCCCTGGTTGTACAGAGCAACCAAGGTTCCCAGTGATATCTGCTGTTTAGGCCTCCTTCCTATTGGCCTTATGAAACATGTAGCCTCCAAAAGACACATAGTCACTTCTGGGTTTGTTGTAATGGCAGGTTGTCTCGGCCAGGCATCGACCTCTGCTCACACATGGATGCTGCTGGACAGTGCTACATGGTCTCATGTATCTCTGCTAGTCTTGTTGCTATAGAAGTTTCTAATACAAGTGTCCAGGCTTCAGAACATCAGAGCACCTAACTCTTTCTAAAGGAGTGAACTAATTAGAAAACCTATTCCTGATAAGGGTGGGCTGACAGCTTCTTGAAGTCAGAGTCAAGCATAGTGGTCTAACACTAAGATTCAATCTAATTTTTGAACTCTACTGTGTCCTGCTAAGGTCCACGTCCTTGTACCGACATTCTATGTAATTTACAGTTATTGTAACTCCTGCTTGATTGTCTTCTGGGAAAACCATTTTACAGGAATTCTACTTACCAAATAAACCCCTCTAGAGCAGTGTGGGTCTAGGATGCTACAGTTTTTCTCAATCACAAAAATCCTATAGGGATTGGCATGTAAGAGAAAGCAAGGGAAAAAAAAAGCCTCTGTACCCCAATGAAGCATCATCCTCATTCATTTAACTTTGTTCTAAATTCCTGCCTTTCTTATGTTAATGTGATCGGCAATAAAACTCACCTAAGGTGACCTGCACTACAATTAAATTTCATCTTGTTAGATTTATCCCATCATTTTGACCAAATCTCTTGGAATCTTGACTCAGTTATCAAATACACTAGCTCCCCACCCCCTTCTGTCCTCTACCAGCTCCATTTATCTGCAAATTTTCTAAGCATACATTCATCCAAGTCATTGATAAAAATGTTAAATAGCACATGGCCAAGGACAGAGGCCTGGGCCACAGCACTAGAAACGTCCCTACAAGCTGTTCCTGAAACCAGTTGGTTGTCAGGTTTGACAAGTCTGTCAAGCTTGGATACATGTCCCAGGAAGACAGCTGCCCTTTTGGTGGTTTGTGTCAGGTCGACAGATGGTACCATGGCTACTCATCATTTCTTTCTCTGATTCTTTCTGGATGACTTCTTCTTTGATGATCTGCATCATTGTTTTTTGGAGTCAAGTCAAGAAGCATTCATTAAGCACCTAAGCCAGCCACTGGGAATGCAGACAGAAGTAAAACCATCCCTGCCCTCTGGGAGCTAACAGTCCATGGGGGAGACAGCATGCAAACAACTATAGAAACAAGTCATATATAAACGAAATTGGAGATTATTTAGCAAAGGTAAGGCAATGGCATTAAGAGGGATCCAGAGAGGTGGGATTTTGCTGGGAATTGGAGGAAGGCCAGGGAAGCCTAGGGGCAGAGATGAGGAGAGAGAGCAGTTCAGGCATGGGACACAGCCAGAGACAAAGCCCAGAGATGGGAGATGTTTTGTTTGAGATTCAGCCAGGAGGCTGGTATCACTGGATCATATTCTATGGGAAGATTGAAAAGGGAGAAGAGGACCAAGTTATGAAAGGCTTTAAAGTCAACCAGAGAATTTTCTGTTTGATCCTGGAGGTGATATGGAGTAGTTTATAAAGTAGGGGGAGTAACACGGTCATATCTTTGCTTTAGGAAGGTCACTTTGACAGCTGAATGGAGCGTGGATTGATGGGAAGCAAAGAGCCGACCATTTGGCTAGTGCTGCAGTTCAGGCACTGGGGGATGAGGGCCTGCACAAGGGTTATGGCAGGGTCACAGGAGAGAAAGAGGTATAGGTTAGAGAAGTTATGAAGGTAGAAAGGGTAGGATGTGGTTATGGGGGTGAGAGAGGAGAAGTCGCGGCTGCCACCAAGCTTCCAAGGCCAGATGACTGGTTTCATAAGGTGATGCCTTAGGAAAAATGGACGGTTTGAGGGAGAGGCAAGATAACACGTTCCATTTTGACAGCTAACAGGAATGGGAAGTTGCTTCCTCTTGAAAGAGCCCAGTTACTACCTCTGTGGAAAGAGCACCATGGTGCCCCCACTGGATTCTGCTTTGGTCAGACCACATCTGGGGCAGAGTAGTCAGGTTTAGGTACCACTTTTTGGACAGAGTCCTCATAAGGTTAGAGGTCATCTCAAGGGGGGTAATCAGGGATGGTAGAGGGCCTTAAGATCATGCCAAATGAGGATGGGTTGAAGGAACTAGGGAAGTTTACCCTGGAGATGATAAGATTTAACCTGGGTGGGGAAGGTGCTGCCCATCAGCTGAGGAATGGCTGAACAATTTAGGTATATGGAGTACTCGGTGCTACAGTGGGTGGTGCAGTCAGGGAGACCTGACTTCACAACTGGTCTCAGAACACTTACTAGCTATGTGACCTTGGGCAAGTCACTTAACCGCCGTTTGCCTCGGTGTTCTGAATTGTAAAATGGGGATAATAATAGCACCTAGCTCCCAGGATTGTTGTGAGGATCAAAGGAGATAATATTTGTGAGGATAATAATTGTGAGGATCAAAGGAGGTAATAATTATAAAGTACAGTGCTTGGCACATGGTAGGCATTATAAAAAGGCTAACTACCACCACCAGCACCACCAGCACCACTACCACTACTACTGCTGCTGCTGCTGCTACTAGTATATGAAAAGAAATAACAAAAGGGAAGGTTTCAGAGAAACTTGGAAGGATTTATGGGAACTGATGCAGTGAAGGGGACAAAACCAGGAGAACAGTTTATGCCGTAACAACAAGAATGTAAAGATAGATGACTTGGGAAGACTTAAAAATTCTGATCAGTGCTGTGATCAACAATTCCAGGGGACAGATGGAGAAGCATATTGCCCACCACCTGCCAGTAAGGTAATGGACTCTGGGTTCAGAATGAGACCCACATTTTGAGACATGGACAATGCCAGGATCTCTTTTGCTTGACTATGCATATTTATTCCAAGGATTTGGGGGTGTTCCCCCTGCCCTCCCTCCTCCCCCCCATTGTGGGGGTAGGTGGGAGGGAGAGAAAATAAATCTTGTTAGTTGAAAAGAAATTTTTAAAGACATCCTGGAGAAGAGATGACAGCTGTCTCAAGCATAGGAAAGGCTTTCATAAGAAAGAGAACTGAGACTTGGTCCATTTGACTCTAGAGGGCAGAATTAGGAGCAATGAATAGAAGTTACCAAGAAGAGAATTTGGTCTGGATCTCAGGAAAAAAAAAAAAAGCTTCCTGACAATTACTGCTGGGCCTAGAGACAGGAAGATTCAGATTCCTGAGTTCAAATCCAGCCTCAGACACTTAATAGCTGTGTGACCCTGAGCAAGTCACTTCACCCTGGTTGCCTCAGTTTCCTTACCTTTTAAATGAGCTGGAAAAGGAAGTGGCAAACCATTCCAGTATCTTTGCAAACAAAACCCCAAATGGGATCAAAAGAGTCGGACACAGATGAAAAACAGCATCAATACTAAGCACTGATTAGTCATCTCAGAGTAGACTGGGCTGCTTTCAGAAGCAGTTGGACTTCTTCAGACAAGGCCCGTAGGACAATAAGGTGAGGATCTTGTGGAGGGAGCTCTGGTTCAGGTAACAGCCGGACAAGGTGTCCTCTGATGGTCCCGCACATTTGGAGATCCTGGTATGATTCTTTGACTCTTCCTTTCCTTCTCCATGTCACATTTTTCTACCCCCCCATCCTCCTGACGCAGGAGATAATTCCTCTCTGCTATTTCGGATTTTTTTTCCTCTTTGTTTTCTCTGTTGAAACACTCCTTCCAGAAACAGCTCATTCTGTTATCAGGAGAGAGGACAATTTGTACTCTGTACATGCATAGCTGTGGCTTGGAACTGATAGGCCTAGGAAGGAAAAGTCATTTATCTAAGGTCATACCAGTAGTAAATAGCAAGCATGGGGTTCTAATCCAGGAGCCTACTGACTCCAAGTTTAGATCTCTTTTCGCTCTATAGTATCTTCCCCTTTAATTTTACAAAAGGGGGAAACTGAGCTCACCAAATTGAAAGACTTTAGAAGCATAAAATATGAATGGGAAAGGGCCCTTAGAGAGAAAACACCTCATTAGAGCAGATAAGAGAACTGAGGCCCAGAAGAGGTGTCACTTCTTGAAACCAAGCTAGTAAGAGCCAGAATCTGAGCCTAGATCTCACTCCTATCTGGCATTCCTTCCAAGACACTGCTCTGCTTTTCAAAGGTTCCTGCTAGAGCTCTGCCTCTTTCTGTGGTCTCCCCCTCCTTCTGCATCCTGCCTTATATGCCCAGGAGTCTCGGGGACTCAATGGGCAGGGGTTAGGGCTGCAGACTCACCCCACAGTGCCTAGCCCTGCTCAGTTAGAGCTCCAGGGAGTCTTTGTTCTCGTTAAGGAGGGGACTGTAAAATGGCAAAACAATCTAGCTAACAGAGAGCAGCAGCTCCCAGCCCTGGCCCAGCTCCCTACCTCAAACAGCCGCCAAATCTCTCCCATGTCAGAAATGCATCAACCACCATAATAACCCCCTGCACTTTGCTCACACCTTTTATTGTAGGGTTGGAGAGATGGGCCTACGTTAATGAATAGGCCTCCATTAGAACCTGCGGTGCATATCTTCTGGCTTTGTTGCATTTGGAGGCCAAGCTAATGAGCCTGAGCCAGTTAGCAAAGGAGCAGGGTTTATTAAGAACGAACATCTATGGTGCTTAGATGGGACTGCCTAAGTGGATGGGATTGAGCGGCACCACCTCTATGGGCCCCCTCCTCTGGAAGCTCTGGGGTTCAGCTTTGCACTGCTCTTCCCTGGCTTGTGCCTTACCCACACACAACTTAGCTTCATGGTTAGGGAAAATACAAAACCTGGCCACACATGTCACCTCTGAGCTTGAGCACTGTGTGGACTGGATGCTGCTTGGTCCCCAGCTCTGTGTTATGCTAGAGAGAGAGGATCGGGGCACCAGAAGGGACCGCAGACATCGCTGTCTCCAGCCTCCTTGCTTTATAGGCATGGAAACTGAGGTCCAGAAATAAGAGGTAGTTTGGTCCAAGGTCATGAAGGGTAGAAAGTGGCAGATTCAAGATTTGGATCCAGGTTTTCTGTCCCCAAATCCAAAACCTTTTTTTTTTCCTTTTTGGAGGGCAATTGGGGTTAAGTGACTTGCTGTAGCAGCAAGCACCCCAAGTGTCCTCAGGGTTTGCTGCCAATACAGGTTCTTGGATCTGCTTTGACAAAGGAAAGCAACTCAAAATGGGTTAACAAGCTTATTTTAATCAGTCAAACATATATCGTTTACCTCGTTCAGGGGAAAAAGGTCAGCACCCCAAACTTCAAAGTATACAGGTAGAAGTATCAAGACAGAAACAGATCAAGTAGACAGCTTTCCAAACTGTCCAACCATTACATCCATACCAAATCAACATTTGGGTTTCAACATCTGGGTTTTTCAAAGCCGGGGGGCTCTGGACAACGGCTTCCCAGAATCCATATCAAATCACAGAACACTTCTCAAAGTGAGCCCCAAAACAAAGCTACACATCAGCGCTTATATAGCCTTCTCCTGGCTCAGAGAATGTAACAATCTTATTGACTCACTGGCCAATCAAGAAGTATCTACTGAAAAACAAGCCTCCCACCCCAGGCTCCAGGTGCACTTTAGCCTAGGGGCGGGGAAGATCTTTAAAATTTACATTCCCATTACACTTGCCCAAGGTCACATGGCTAGTAAGTGTTAAGTGTCTGAGGTTGAACTTGAACTCAGGTCCTCCTGACTCCAGGGCCAGTGCTCTATTCACTGTGCCTCTTAGTCACCCCCCAATACCTTATTTTAGTATATGATAAACTCTCTGGGATGGGCTGGACTACCCTCTGAGGAAACCAGATGCAGAGAGGAGCTTCAAAAGTGCTCTGATGGCAATGAAGGTCTGGTCCAGTATGGTTACAGGGTCAAAAAGCAACAGAAAAAAAAACAAGGGGAGGAAACCTTAGAACATAGGACACAGTATGTCAGAGCTGGAGAGACCTGTGTACGCTTTCTGGTCAACCCCTCCCGTTTATGTGAAATAGATCCCCTCCTAGCTCTGGTGGCATAGATGTTGATGATGAAGAAGAAAAAGATAAGGAGAAGGAGGAGGATGAAGAAGATGATGAATAAAGATGGTGATGAAGATGATCAGATTCTTGCTATGTGCCCAACACTGTTTTGGGAGCTGAGGGTACAGAGGGAAGACTAAGCAGTCCCTGCCCTCAGGGAGCTGAAGTTCTGGTTGTGTGCCTGTGTGTGCAGGCACTGAGTGTGTGTGCTATAGTCTTGGGCAAATGCCCTCCCTCCCCAAGCCTCTATTTGTAAAGTGAGGGTGTGGGACTAGATGACTGTGAAATTCTCTACAATCCCATTATCCTTTGGGGAGCTAAATGGAGCAGTGTATAGAATTCTGGGTCTGGAGTCAGGGAGACCTGAGCTCAAATCTGGCCTCAGACACTTGCTAGCTGTGTGACCCTGAGAAAATCACTTAACTCTGTTTGCTTCAGTTTCCTCATCTGTAAAATGAGCTGGTGAAGGAAATAGCCAACCACTCCAGTATCTTTGTCAAGAAAACCCCACATGAGGTCACGGAGAATGGAGATGACGATCCTTTGGCATGAACCCATGTAAGCAGACTACAGGGTGAGGGGACAAAGGAGAGGCCTTCTTAAGGTGCTCTAGGGAAATTCAAGGAGGGAGAGCACTTTCATCTGGAGGGAGAACCAAGCAAAATTCTGCAGATGAAGAGGCTGAGGCTCATGGAGAGGACCTTTCCTGTCCACGGTCACAGAGATAATGAGCGTAAGAGCCAGAACTAGAACCTGGGTCCCTTGACTCCAAGTTTGATGTACTTGTCCACTATCCACTTGGAAGGGTGGGTAATCACCTGTCTCTGAAGGTCTTTGAGTCCATCCAATTCATCAAACATTCATTAAGCACCTAGGGTGTACTTAGTACGCAAGGTACTCTACTAGGTACTGGGCATAGAAAGTCAAAATCAAAACAGCCCCTGCCTTCAAGGAATTTATATTCTCCTGGGACAGAGACAGGATACACATTTATAAGTGAGTAAGTGCAAAATAATTGCAAAGTAATTTCAAGGAGAGGGAAAATCCTAAATAAGGTGAGGTGGAGGGGAATGTGGAAGAGGAAATGGGGGGAAAAAAGTCTCAGGTAGGAGTCAGAAGCCAAACTCTATTTTGAAGAAAACTAGGATTCTTTGGGGTGGAAGTGAGGATAGGATGTATTCTAGGCATGGGTACCAGTCAGTGCAAATGCATGGAGATGAGAGATGAAACTTGTATGGAAAACAGACTCCAAGAAAAGATAGACCAGGTGCTTTGAAAAGCTCTTGTGGTTGAAGTTTCTTCCCAGGTATTGGATGGACACTTTGAGATAACTTTCAGTTTTAAGATTGGACATACAGTGATTATGTGACCCTCTGTGGGGTGGCCCCACACACCTCATCTCCCCACACACATCTTTCTCCTGTTGAGGTTAGAATTGGAACCCAGAAGGATGGAGAAAAAGCATAGCATAGCATAAAGGCTCCTAGGCTTGAGTCTTGACTTTGCCTATGTGACTGAGCAAATAACATCCCTAAGACTTTCTTTATTTGCCTTATCTCTAAGTATCTTCTAGCTCTGATATTTTGATACTGTGAGAATGTGGGTGTTGGCTGGGAGCAGCAAGAAGAGATGAGAAGGGGAAGGGATGGGCACCACCTTCAGGTTAGCTCCAGCAAAACCTGTCTCCTAAGGCTTCACCCACCCAAATCCAGCCACATCATTAAAATTCATTTCCTCTCTATTAGCTGCCATCTTCTTTCATTATCTAATCCAAATAGGCCAGCCTTGTCCCAGACAACATTTCTTCTTCTTGTATATGGTCCTGGAAGGTAGGGACAAATCAGGTGCCCCAACCTGCTTCCTTACCATACAGGTTGCATTAGGAACCCTCCTATCACTTAGTCAATCTTGGGAGGACTAGATGTACCTGCCTGGTGCCAAGAGGGAACTTTATCCCTCTCCACTCCAGCTTTTGGGGAGAGGAAAGAGGAGCTAATGGACACAATCAATTAGCTCAATGAATTAAATAATTAACTTAAGGGGCAGCTAGGTGGTGCAGTGAATAGAGCACCAGCCCTGGAGTCAGGAGGACCTGAGTTAAAATCCAGCCTCAGACATTTAACACAAAAACTAGCTGTGTGACCTTGGGCAAGTCACTTAACCCCAATTTTCCTTTAAAAAGCAAAAAATTAAAAAAATTAAACAAATAATTAACTTAACCTAGGTTTGCCAGAAGGCAGCCTGGGGTGGTATAAAGAATTCTGGCTTGGTAAGGAGTCAGAACACCTGAGTTTGAGTCTTGGTTCTGTCACTGACTCCTTGTGTATACTTACCCTCCTTTCTACGGCTCAGTTTCTCCATCTGTAAAATTATAAGTGTATATATGTTTGTGTGTGTGTGTATGAATGAAACATGTAGCACTGATAATATCTCATCAAATTCCTAGCCTTTTTTAGGATTTTTAGTGTAAGAGGAAGAGGAGGAAAAGCCTGGGTCCCATAAGTATAGAGCGTTAACTAGCCCCCTTTCCCCAACAGTGCCCTTTGATAGCAAGAATGACCTGGTTTGGGGAGGGGCAAGAATGGGCTTATTGGGCATGGCTGCCTCTTACTTAGCCTTTGTGCCACATACCATGTGCTAACCATGACCTGGGCATAGAACACGAGGATTGTGGGCCACTCCCCTGCTTCACCCTTCCCCCAGTGTTACTCCAGATTTCCAGAGTATGAAGCATGTGTTGTTATTATGTGGAAGAGGAATTCTGTTCAGTCCTTAGAAGGCTGGACTAGCAGCAATGGGTAGAAGTTGTAGTGAGAAAGATTTTAGCATCATATCAGAAAATAAATTTCTCCTAATTTTAGGGTTATAGAATTTAGATGTGGAAGGGAACTCTGGAATTATTTATTCCCCTTTCTTCATTCAACAGATAAAGGCACAGAAGCCCAAAGAGAGGGCATGGCATAGTTTGGTACAGGGATTCTTAACCTGGGGATCCATGAACTTTTTACAATTTTTTTGATAACTATATTGCAATATAATTGGTTTCCTTTGTAATCCCATGCATTTTATGCATTTAAAACCACAATTCTGAGAAGGGTTCATTGGACTGACTGCTAGAGACAGGTCTGTTACCTAAACTAGGTTAAGAATCCCTGGTCTAGTGGCTAGGATTCTGTACTTAGAGTGAAGAAGATTTGGAGTCCAATAATGCCTCACACTAGCTGTGTGACCATGGACACAATAAAAAAAAAGAGACCAAAAGATAGGAATAATAACCACCCATCATTCCTTCTGCATACACTGTTATAAACCTTGAATGTGATAACGAATTTAAAGAGCTTTGCAAATCTTAATTTTTATATCTTATACAACACTATATAAAGACTAATAATCATAATTCCTACCACCACCACCATCATCATCATCACCATCGTGATCCTGGGTAAGTCACTTAACCTCTGCTTGCCTCAGTTTCCTCATCTGTAAAGTGGGGATGATGATAACACCTATCTCCCAGATTGTGAGGACCAAATGAAATGAGAATTGTACGGTGTTCAGCAGAGTGTCTGGCATCTTCATCATTGACTTGCTCAAGGTAATATGACTCCTAAGTAGCACAGAACTGAAATTCAAATCCAGGTCCTGTGACTACAAATCCCTTTCATTTTCCACTACCCCATATACTGCTCCCATAGTGAAACAACATACTGGCTGATGAAGGAATGATTTTCCCATTGCTGCAGTTTTTTGAGTGGAAGTTGGTAAATCACTTGTAAGGGAAGTTGGAGGTGGGATTCCTGGTTAGGTACAGATTGGACTAGATGGATTCTAGGATTCTGGGTCATCTGTTCATTCATTTAACAAACAATTACTAAGTTCTTATTATGTTGCAAGCACTGTACTTGGGCTTAAAAGACAAAAAGGAAACAGGCAGAGAAGCCCACTATACACATGCATACAATGAATGCACCACCTGCAAGGGACAATCCAATCTATAACATACACACTTAGGATGTGATATGCAAAACCCCCAGATCACCGTGCCCAGATACAGTGCCGTTGCCCTTCTCCCATTCTCCTCTTCCCTGGGTTTTCTAAAGGAAGCTTCCTTCCCCCTCTTGCTTCTCACCAGGGACAGCCAGAGGAAAGACAGGGGTGTCTGTGTAGGGAGAGGGGAAAGGGAAGCAAGAAGAAGGGGGTGGAAGGTCTTCCTCTGCTGGGCTGTTCCTTTCCATTGATCCCTCCTCCCTCTCTGGTTCCCTCCTGATCAGCCAAGCACAGTGTGTTCCAAATGAGGAAGTGCTGCCCACAGAGAAGTCTTTGCCAGATCAATGCTGGGAAAGTGGGAGAGCTGGAGTGTGGGGTCTGGGCCAGGCCTTTGTGGAGGCTCAGAGCAGCCACTGCAAAGGTCAATAGCTCAGCAGGCTTCGGGCTCATTGGATCAAGGTCTATCAGAACTGGAAGTGATCTTTGACATCAACTAGCAACATCACTTCATTTTACAGATGGGGAAGCTGAGGCTCTGGGAGGGAAATGAATTTCTTAGGGTCACACAGTCAGTAAGTCAATAAGCATTTATTACCACATACCAGGTACTGTGCTAGTGGTAAGAGAGGCAAAAACACAGTCCCTGTCCTCAAGGAACTCATGGTCTAATGGAGTAAACAGCAGGCAAACAACTACGCATATGCAA
This sequence comes from Petaurus breviceps papuanus, assembly GCF_028583685.1. Taxonomy (NCBI): domain Eukaryota; kingdom Metazoa; phylum Chordata; class Mammalia; order Diprotodontia; family Petauridae; genus Petaurus; species Petaurus breviceps. Next base: position 620,467 of record NW_027185782.1, on the reverse strand, counting down.
GATACCATTTCAGAGGGAAGGCACTAGCAGTGGGACCAGGAAAAGCTTCTTGTAGAAGATGGGATTTAAGCTGAGACCCAGGAAGCCAAGATGTGGAGGTGAGGAGAGCATTCCAACTAAGGAAGTAGCCAGTGGAGATCCAGGAAACAGTGTCACATTAGAGGAACAACAGAAAGATTGAAAGGTCTCTGAATCAGAGTACAGAGGGTGAAGAAGGATTAGGAGACTGGAAAGGTAAGAGGGGCATTCAGTGTCAGATTATGAAGGGCTTTGATTGCCAAACAGAGGATTTTTTTTTTATTCTGGAGGTAATAGGGAGCCACTGGAGTTTGTTGAGTGGAGGGGTGACATGGTTAGAACTGCTCTTTAGGAAGACCAATTTGACAGCTGAATGAAGGATAGACCAGACCTGAGACAGGGAGACCTAACAGCAGCCTCTTGTCATAGTCCAGGCATGATGCAACAAGAGCCTGCATGAGGGTGGTGGCAATGTCAGAGAAGGGAGGAGTTGGTACACAAGAAATGTTGGGAAATGACAGTTTGGCAACAGATTGGCTATGTGGGGTGAGTATGAGTGAGAAGTCAAGGATGATTTGGAGGTTGTGATCCAGGAAGAAGTTGGATCAAAGTCTTGACTCCAAATTGACTATGCTTCCTATCTATGGTGAGGCCAAGGTCCATACCAACCACAGGAGAGAGAGTGTGCAAGTGACCCCATCCAAAATGAGTACACTTGCCATTACAGCCCTTATTCTCCTGAATATAGAGTGGTTCTACCTGAGGGAGCTCGCCTCTCTGGCTGGAAGACCAGATCTTAGGGTTCAAAGCAAGTCTTCATGAGTCACTTTCTTGCCTTGAGCTTTGGCTTCCCATCTAGGAATCCTTCTCTTCTTGGATTCCTAGAGTGAATGTTAGGCCTGGACAGAGAGAAGAAGAAAGGGTGCCATGACTCTAAGGGAGAAAGGGGAGATAGAATCAGACTTTATCATTTGGGTTGGTCATAAGCCATCAACCTGGGTCTAAGTCCAATCTCTTACCAAATGACTGCGAAGCTCTTGGGGTCTCAGTTTCCCCTGCTGTAAAACAAAGAGGTTGAATGAGATAATCGCTAAGGTCCTTCCCAAGTCCTACATTTTCAGTTATCTGTTTTAAGGCCCTTCTAGTTCTGACTTTCTATGTTCTGAGTTCTACAGATCTTTCCAGCTCTAATGTTCTGTGACTTGAGAGAAAGAAAGAAGAGAGGGAAGGAGAGAGAGGGGAGGAAATAATAGAATAGCAGAATTGTAAGGAACCTTTGCAACCCCTCAGTTCAACTCATAACTTAACAGAATCTCTAATGTAATATTCTTACGGCATTGTCTAGCCTTTGCTTGAAGACTTCTAATGAGAGGGAACTCATAACCTCTTGGGGCAGCCCAGTCCACTCTTGGACACCTCTAATTGTGAGAAAACTTTTCCTGCCACCGAGCTAAATTAGCTTCTTTGTGACTTCCAATCATTACTCCTGGTTCTGTTCTCTGGGGTCACACAGTTTTCCTCTTCCTCAAGGCAGTCCTTCATATACTGAGCACAGCTGCTGTATATTCCCCTTGAGTCTTCTCTTTTCCAGACTAAATATCCCAATTCCTTCAAATGATCCTCATAGGACATAGACTTTGCCTTTCCTTCATAATGTTAATGCATTCTCTCTGATATTACCTCTAATTTTTCTTATATCTTGTAGGTTCATAGTTGTTTGTGTATTGTTTCCTGCATTGGACTGTGAGCTCCTTGAGAGCAGGGACTGTTTTTTGCCTTTCTTTGTAGGTGGTTAGTAGGTGTTTAATCAATACTTATTGACTATCTGGTTTTCATTTCCATTATTGTATTCATTATGTATATTTTTTCCTGGTCCTGTCTTCTCCACTTTTCATCATCTCATACCCAGCAAATTGTCAACAATGACAGAAGATGGAAATAGTGGATGCTAGAAGAGATTCAGAAAGATGGATTCCATTATCCACTATGTAGTCTTCTCATGCTTCTCCAAATTCTTCATAGTCATTATCTTTAGTAATATTCCATTGCATTCATGTATGACAATTTGTTTAGCTATCTCTCTGATGGGTGAGTGGTCATCTACTTTGCTTTTTTTGTCTTTGCTACCACCGACAAAATGCTGCTAAGAATATTTTGGTGCTTTTTCGTGTCTTTTCCTTGGAGTATATGCTTAGAAGTGGGATCTCTGGATCAAAGGGTATTAATATTCTAGTCACTTAAAAAAAAGACTAAGTATGGTCCTCTTACCCAGGTTGGAAGTAAAGGGGCTATTCATGGGCCTGATCCCTCCATTGACCAGCATGGGAACTTTGACCTGGTCCATTTCCGAATTGGATAAGTTTGTCCCTCCTTAGGCAACCTGGTGGCCTCCCACTTCTAGAAACTTACCAAATTAATGACAAACTTAGTGTGAACACCAATTGAAATAGTGCATGGGAGTTCAGGACTTCCCAACACAAGAGATCTTCCAGCCTCAGCCCCTTTAAAAGCTGGGTATGTAGGCATGTGCCACCACAACCTGGTTAGTTACTTAAAAAACAAACGAACAAACAGAATTCCAAATTGCTTTTCAGAATGTTTGGATCAATTCAGGACACCACCAATAATGTATGAGTGTACTTGTATTTCTGTAATCTCTCCAAAATTGATTGTTTCCATCTTTTGTCATCTTTGCCACCTTTTGGGGCTTGAGATAAAGCCTTAGAGTTGTTTTGATTTGCATCTTTCTTATTATTAATGATCCAGAACAATCTTGGATATATATGGTTGTTATAATATGTAATTCTTTGAGAATTGACTTTTGTTGTTTTTTTTAAACTATTTACATATCGGAGAATGGTTTTTGTCTTATGTGGTTCCATTTCTTATCCTAGCTTCATTGATTTTGTTCATGCAAAAGTTTTTAAATTTCATGTGGCCAAAATAATCTGCTTTATCTTTTGCAATCATTTAAACTCCTTGCTTGATCAAGAATTATTTTTCTATCCATAGCTGTGCAAGGTATGGAACATTGTCTCTCTCTCTCTCTTTTTTAATGATGTGATCTTTTATATTCTGATCACGTTATTGAAGTATATGGTGAAAGGTAGGGGTGGGGAACCTGCGACTTTGAGGTCAAATGTGGCCCCCAAGTCCTCAAACGAAACCTTTTGACTGAGTCAAAATTTTATAGAACAAATCCTTTTATTAAGGGGATTTGTTCTGTGAAATTTAAATTCTGTCAAAGGGTCACCCTTGAGGACTTAGAGGGTCACATGTGACTTTGAGGCCAGAGGTTTCCCACCCCTGGTGTATGGCAGCAAGGCAGGGCAATGAGGATTTATTAAATGCCAGGCACTGTTCTAAGAAAATAGAAATTCTGTGCCCTTGGGGAGCTTACAGTCTAATTGGGGAAGACAATGCACCAGAGGAAGCTGAAATTCAAGGGACAGGGGAGAGAAAGAAGGTACCTTTCCCCTAGTTTTGGAGGCTGTTGACTATTAATCCTATGGAATATTCTTCTCCTCTTTTCGTGAAATTGCTTTGGGTTTGGGTTCACCTGTCTGTCTGACAACTCCCCTGGATCTTCTTTACTGGTTCATATTCATCTTCTGACCCACCAAATATGGGTGTAACCCATGACACTGAACTTCTGTTTCCTCTGTATGCTTTCTCTCTTGACACAATTCTCTTCTGTTTCTCCTACCTACTTGCTCCTTTTTAGTCTTCTTTTCCTACATGACTATTCATCTTTCTCTCTCTCTCTCTCTCTCTCTCTCTCTCTCTCTCTCTCTCTCTCTCTCTCTCGTCCCCTGGGTCCTCTTCTCTACTTTTCCTATATTCTCTCTCAGTGATCTAATCAATTCCCATGGTTTCAATTATTATCTCTATGCAGATAGTCTTCATAGATCTCTATTATTTTTGCTATTTAATTTCTATTATCCCCCATCTCTATCCTGAACTCCAGGAGACATAGAGAATTAGGGTGCTGGAACTTGGATCTAGATTTTCACCTCACCAACATCTCAAACTTGGCATGTTCCAAACTTGTTATATTCCACCCTAAATTCACGCCTCCTCCACATTTCTCCATTTCTGTTGAAGACATAATCATCTTTGTAGTCTCCAAGGTTAGGAACTTTGGAGTTATTCTTGAATCTTCCCCTTCTCTCAGCTCTATTATCCAATCAGTTACCAAGGTGGATTGATTCTCTACAATATCTCCCACATCTGTCCCCTTCTCTTCACTCACATGTCTATCCTCCCTAGTTCAATCCTTCATCACTTCTTACTTGGACTATTAGCAACCTTCTAACTTTTTTTCTCTCTATTATCTCACTTCTCTAATTTATCTTTCATAAATCTGACAAACTGATATTCTTGTGCAGGTCTTAATATGTTACTCCCCTACTCAAAAAATATCCAGTGACTGTCTAGCACAGTTTTAATAAATAACAAATTCCTTAGCTAGGCATTTAACATCCTTCAAAGTCTGACTGTGGTCTACTGTAGCAGGCATATTTTACATTGCTTCCCTTCATATGCCTTATATTATAGACAAAAAGACTACAAGTCTGTACATAAAATGCCTTTGCATATGCCAACCCCCAACATTCTCTCTCCTTACTTCCGTCTCTTAGGATCCCTCGCTTCTTTGCCATGTCCTATGCAAAGGAAGCTTTTTCTGATCCTCTAATTTGTTATCTATGTCCTTGAATTAGCTTGCATTTATCTATCTGTATTCATGTTATTTCCCTGGATAAAATGTAAGCTCCTACTGAGTGGTGACAGTTTCATTTTTGTCTTTATATCTCTGTTGAGCGCAGTGTCTTGCATATAGTAGGCCCTTTATGTTTATTGCACTGAATTAGTGATCTGTTATCCTCAGAGGTTCAGTTATAACCTCTATGCAAATGATTCTCCTTCATTTCAAACCCTGATCTCTTCCCTCAATTCCAGCCCCACACCTTCTGCTGTCCCTTTGACATCACCACATGGATCTTTGTAGCAGTGCCTCATGTCCCAAACTGACCTCATTATCTTTCATGTTAGACCCAAACTGGTCAAACGCAAAGTTCAGGAAAGCAGAGATTGTTTTCTTTTTGTCTTTCTTTGCCCAGCTCCTAGCACAGTGCCTGGTATGCAGTTGGAGCCTAACAAAATCTTGCTGAATTGAATCAAATTGAACATTTTCTTCCTCCAAACTTCCAGTTTCTGTTGCTGATCCTGTTACTTTCTCAGTCCAAACCTTGGAGTCCAAATCACCCAGTCACAGCATTGGAGAGTTTGAAGGGACCTCAGCCACCATCTAAGTCAACCCATATATGAAAGTAACCGTTCCAGCATGTCCAACAAATGGGCACCCAGCCTGCGCTTGAATACGTCCAAGGAAAGAGGACATGCCATCTCTTGGAGCAGCCCATTCCACGTTGGAACAGCTCTTATTGAGAGAAAATTCTTCCCAATATCAAGTCAATCTCAGCCTCTTTGCAACTTCGACCCATTGGTCCTCATTTGACCCTCTGGGGACAAGTGGAACAGTTCTAATCTTCCCTCCTTCAGTCCTTCAGACACTTGAACACAGCTCTCATGCCTCCTTTGTATCATCCCCTCTCCAGGTTAAACAAGCTCAATTCCTTCCTGTGATCCTCACAGGATGTGGATTTGAGGGCCTCATTATCCTGGGTGCCCTCCTCTGAACACTGTCCAGCTTATCAATAGTTCCAGGTGAGGTCTAAGAAGGGCAGCAGGGAATGGTGGGAATATAGCCTTCCCATTGTTGGAAGTTCTACTTGGAATGGTTCTCGACACTTTCTTCTCGGTTGCCCCATACATCCAATCCATTGTCCATTATGTTTCCTGTTAATTCTACTTTTTCATCACAATCACCTCATCTCCCCTAGGTCAGGCCTGAAGCACCTCTTGCTAGATTATTATAACAGCCTTCTAACAGCTCTTCCAGCCTTTAGTATCTTCATCTTCAGGCCATCATCTATGTCTTTAATACTTTTGTAGTGAATGGGCTCTGCCCTTCTTTTCTTTTTTTTTTTTTGAGGGGGGAGGGCAGGGCAATTGGGGTTAAACCACTTGCCCAAGGTCACATGGCTAGTAAGTGCTAATAAGTGTCTGAGGCTGAATTTGAACTCAGGTCCTCCTGACTCCAGGGCCAGTGCTCTATTCACTGTGCCACCTAGCCACACCTCTGCCCTTCTTTTCTTAGAGCAGGGCTGGCTACATCTCCTCTCAGGGTTTTCAAGACCTTTGTGGGCTGGCATGTTTTTCTTTTCTATTTCCATTGGCAAGCCCCGACTGGCTATGTTGTTTCTTATTGTTAGGGACTTGTGACTAACACCACAGTTACATTTAACCAGTAACATTGATTAGCATTTTCAGATGGTTAGTTACTTCAAAGATATAGCATCCCTATCCCTCATTGGGTATCTGGAGCACAAGGCTCAAAACAGGCCAGTTCCCATATGCCATTGGTCCCACCAAGTTCATGTTCAGATGTAGCATGATTGCTGAATGAGGCTTCTTCACCAAGTCCACTGGCCAGGGGTCCCAAAGGTCTCTCCTCACTTCTTGGGGAATCACTACTACACTGACTATTGAATCTAGAATCTGGACTTTTGGGATACCTGAGCACCCTCCTGACCTTTTGAAACTATAAGGCTGAGGACACTCTGTTCCTTTCACCCAGAAGGGAAAAAATAGACATAGAGGCCAAGGTCCCAGGACCATATTTCTCTGGGGCCATATAGCATCAGAAGGTAAAAGGTTCCATCACTTCTCCCTTTACAACATTGTCTCTTATGAGACTGTGAGTGAAAGAATCACCTAAATGATGCAAAGAAGTGGCTAAAGTTAGCCAATCAATGAAACTCTTCTTCAACATGTAGTTAGACAGCTGGAACTTGTTATAAAATGTCTACACATGCTCCACACTCTCTCCAAGATACTCCCCTTACATGTCATCCCAACCATCCACTGCATCAGAAAGTGCTTTGCAAACCTTAAAGTGATGTATAGCTGTTATTATTTTGAACACAGTAGGTGCTTAATAAATGCATATTGAATTGGATTTAGTCTCTCAACACTATATACCCGTGGAGCTCATAGGGTGCCTCTTGGTCATCTCTCACTCTTACTGCATAAGCAGCCCACCTCTTTTTTTCTGGTCATGCATCTCTTTGAATGGATCATCAACACTGCTCCTCCCAGATAATTCTTCATTAATAATATGCTTTAATGCACTCACACCCACATGTGCTTCTCCGTTGCCCCCAAAAGGCAGCTTTATTTCTTTGGAAACGGTGGAGTCCCATGACTTAAAACTGTACAGCATCTTTAGAAGAATATCAGTGCTTAAAAAATAGTCCTTTGTTTAGCAGAGAGACTTGCATTCACTAAAAACACTGTTCGTTTTCCTAAGGACAATCCAGCATATTCTCTTCCTACTCAGTTCTTGGCTTAATTCATTGTCCTATTATAGCGTCCATCCAATATATGTACTAGGTGACTAACTCCATCAGTTGTCCATCTAGCTGTAATTCTCAGCTACCAGCTTCAAACCATGCCTTCTACCCTCTGGCCATCATCCTCAACCCCAACCCCCACAGGAACCTTGGATTCCACCTCTGGAATCACCCTGGCTCTAAGTGATCTTCTACCCTATCTCACCTGCATCCAGGCTTCCATCTCATTTCCCAACCACTAGCTCCAAACCAATCCCACCAAGTTTTACTGTAGCCCCTTTCCAACTCCCCTTTGTGTATCTTCCCCTGAAATGTAAGCTCTTTGAGGGCAAGAACTATCTTGTTTATTGTACTTGTATCCTCAGCATTTTTAGCACAGTGCCTGTCACACACCAAGGGTTTAATAACTGTTCTCTCTCTCTCTCTCTCTCTCTCTCTCTCTCTCTCTCTCTCTCTCTCTCTCTCTCTCTCTCTTTCTCATCAATCTTCTTATCTATCTACCTACCTATGTAGCTTTGTCTATTTGATTTTTCTTGAATGGAGAGTTTAGTTTGACTGGGGTGTATGGAATGCAGACTAGCACCTCTGGTGTGAGGGCTTGCTAACCCTTCTCAAAGCTGATTTTCCATCTTTGGTATCCACCTGTCGCCCCACTGCTCACCAAGGAGCTGTAACATGCACAGTGGACACACCCCCAGTAAAACCATCTTAGAAGGTGAACTACACCAGATTGAAGGTAACTAACAGACCTATCAGTGAGATAGAGGAATGTCTACCCCAAGCATATGAAGACTTCCCCCAGTAGAATGAGAGGATGAGAACAATTTGTTCCAGTGGTCATGAAGGCAGCTGAAGCAAGCACTGTGGAGTGCTTAGAGCTTGGTTAAACATTAAAGATGCCAAACTCCTCCACTGCAATCCTGGCCATTGCCAGTGATCCTGACTTTTGTCACTTAAATCCAATTCACACACAAGTCAAGACATCACCCATTCCATTGTGCTATCATTGGTCTTATTCAAAAACAAAGGATGAATAAAAGTTAGTTGGACCTCCTTTGAAAGGTTATGAATCTTATTGTTGGGACTTGTTGTGATCAGTACAATGTAATCTGCCTATAGGAACATTTGGAGGCCTTCATCATCTCTAGGAAATACATCTTTAATCAGGGTTCTGCCCTGACATCCTCTATTTGAGTGTCAAACTCCTTTTATAAGAGGACCATCTTTTTCTGCTTCATAAATCATTATATTAATAGTCAAAGAGCTGTCCAACAAGTTTACCTCTGGTTACATCTTTCAAGATATAGTTCCTTCACAATTTTTACATGTGCACAAGAAAGTTTCCTGGAGGATAAACTTTAATGGGGTGTTTTGCCAAATGAAATACATTTTTATAGTTAGCAAATAGCAAGCAGTGGGATCTTGTGTTCTCCATCCCTTTCAGTCAATTGTATGACTATAAAGGTGTGGTCTGCTTTCTCATGCTGTTAGTGAAAACCTACTTATTCTTTCATAACCTCATTAAAGATGTGCTCAGTGAATGTAATTATTCTCATAAATATTTTGTAGAGATGAGAAAGTACGCAGATAGGTCAATAGTTACTGACATTTTTTGGTTGACCCCCCCCCCCCCTTTTTTGTAATACTAAAGTCTGTGATGTTCTCCCAAGTATTTGTTATTTCTTCTCTTTCAGATGTGAATTAATCTCTCAATTCCCTGAAAATTGTGTGGTTTGCAGCATGAACTGACTCTGTGTATCTTTGATCTAGTCCAGCTGTTCTGATAATTTTTGTTTTTTTTTTAGTGTCATTTCTGTGTACTAATGTAACATATTGGGGATTGTGATGCCAGAGCACAAACATGATGTTCCGCAGTCATTGATGGATGGAAAAGAGTTTATCATAGAAATCTTTCCAGGCTTTCTCCATTTTCATCAGTTCATTGTCCTCCTTCCAGTTTCATCCTTGGATGCCTTCAAGATGATCTATCTTAGTTAGGTCACTTACCATGCTTCCTATGAACTTATTTTCCCTTTACTGCTTCCCTAGCTCCCTTAAAGTCCTAGATAAAAATTCCACCTTCTGCAAGAAGCCTTTTCCAATCTCCTTTAATGCTAATGCCTTTCCTCTATTGACTATGCCCAACTAATGTATTTATAGGCAATTGGGATTAAGTGATTTGCCCAGGGTCACACAGATAGTCCTCCTGGCTCCAGGGTCAGTGCTCCAACCACTGCACTACTTAGCTGCATTCTGAGCCATCTCCAGTTGTCTGATTTATATCTAGCCACTGGACCCAGATGGCTCTGGAGGATAAAGTGAGGCTGGTGACTTGGTACAGACCTTCCTCACTTAAATCCAATTCACTTGCTTGTCATGGAATCACCTCCCTGATGTCATGGTCTTCTTCAAGAACAAAGGACAAGAAACAACCCACCTAATCCATTATGTATCTTGTTTGTGCATAGTTGCTGGCATGTTGTCTCTCCCAGTAGCCTTTGAGGTCCTTGAAAACAGGGACTGCCTTTTTCTATTCTTTGTATCCCCAGTGTTTATCATAGTGCCTGGCACATGGTAGGCACTTAATAAGTGTTTATTGATTGATTGACTGGCACTGCTTCTCATTGGTTTACAAATTGATAATTCTCATAGTCTTCTAAAATCCTCCTCTGTAAAATTTAATAAATTATTTTGTATTCTAAACCAGTGTTCCTGGCTGCCATTTTTCATTGTTTGACAAAGAAATCAAATATTTGATGACTGAGATAGTTCCAAGACTCTTTTGATTTATATTGGCTATATTTCTTTAAAATAAATTATAGGCTATGTCAATGTTTGTTCTTTTATCCATTTCCCTTTTAAAAAAAATATTTAATAGCTTGTCTAGAAAGGTCAGGTTGGAGTTGGCTCAATTATGTGCCATATCTTCGCATTTTTGCTTTTTTTCTAATTCAATGTTGATTTTGATTTTTTTTCCCTACTAGGTCCAGTGGTCTGCCTGGACACAGATTGCTGATTCAAAAATGACTCCCCTATCTGTAACCAGTTATTTTCTGTCAGGACATAATCAGATACATTTTTGTTTGGTGTGTGGGACACTTTGTTTCTCACCTGGTCTAGTGTCTCCCAAACCTCTTCTTGGAGAAAGTCTTTGTCATATAAATAGGTATGCAGTTTCTGTAGTCTATAAACATCAAGTCTTTTCCCATTTCAATCCATTTTCTATATAGCAACCAAAGTGATTTTCCTAAAGTGCAGTTCTGACCACAGCACTTCCTGACTCGTAGTAATCCCTGACTTAATAAATTCTAGAAGCTCCCTGGTACCATTAGTGGAAGAATTCTTGACCTATACATCCTCTGCAATAAATAGGGACACATAAACTACAATTATCTTCATAGATGTCTTTTTGCCAATACTTATCCTGAGCATTACCAAATCTCTCAGGAAAATTATGTTTCTTTTAACCTTTGGATATAAAATAAAATCAACTCCATCAACTATTATTTTTTTGCCTCTTCAAAGATAATTTGTGGGCACACATCCTTCCATTTAGCCCTGTAGTAGGCCTGTAGCCAAGGGAATTGCTTGCTTTTCCCTATGGACTACATTTCCTACAACACTTTGAGTGCATGAGTCCTGGAGGTTTTCCCAGGGGCCTATATGCAAAGCACAGCTATCCCTGAGCACAGAGCTAATAAGGTGATGGTTGAAGGAAGGGATCCCAAGACAGGTGGCTACTGGGAGAGTTTCTTCCCAGGTCTTGCTGACCTTTCCCTTTTCAACTAGTAGAGAAGTCAGTAAGCATTAATAGCAGAGTAAACAAGGTCCTGAACAATCAAGGAACAGCATGGAGAGGCAGTGGGTAAGATCCAGCTTCCTGTCACTTTTAGATGGTGATAATGTGGCAATGTGATAATTCCAGCCCCCCCTCCCCCCCGCAGTAGAACAGACTATATAATTGAATCAAATCCACTATATCCCTGAACCTACAAGAATTAGGAAGATTTCTTAAGTACCTAAGTGTTCTGGTTATTTCTACCTAGAGGTGAAGTCCAACAAGAACGAGGTTCTGTCCCAGTCGGGGTGCTGACTAATTGAGTTGACTATTGCTTCTGAGCTACATATGCCTGTGTTTACTTTTTAATACCCTTTTACCTAATCCAATTAAACTATTTACTAAGATTCGATTCAATTTAACTCAACAAACATTAATTAAGCCCCGACACTGTGCAAGGCACTGTACTAGTCACTAAATATACAAAGACAACCATGAAACAATCCCTGACCTTATGGACCTTTTGTTTTAGTATACCCAAAATAGTTTCAGATGGGAGAGAGAGCCACAAAATGGGGGGATTAGGAAGACTTCCTATAGGAGGTGGTACCTGAGCTCTGCTTTAATGGAAGCTAGCTGCTGTACAAGATGGAGAGGAGGGAGAAGTACATTTCAGACATAGGAGACCATTTATACAAAGGCAAAAAGACGAGAGATGGATTGCAATGTAGAGGGAACAGTGAGCAGGACAGCTTGACTGGAACAGAGTGTGGAAAGGCTTTAGGAGCCAGACATGGAAGGCTTCCAGGTTTATACTTTACCAAGAGGTAACTGAGAACTATTGAAGCTTTTAGAAAAGGGGTAGAAGGTTAACATGATCATATTTGTGTTTTAGGAATATTAATTTGGCAATTTTGGGCTGGAATAACGGGAGATGGGAGAGACCAGAGGTGGGAAAACTAGTTAGGAAGCTATTGTAATAGCCCAGGCAAGAGGTAATAAGATTCTGAACCACAGTGTGTGAATGGGGTGGGGCAAGAGGACAATCTTGAGTTATGTTGTAAAGGTAAGGATGGATAAACTTGGTCACTGAGTGGATATAGAATTTAAGGAATAGGAAAGACTCCAGAATTACACCAAGAATACAGACCTAAATGTCTATAAGAATGATGGTGTCTTCACCAGAAATAGGAAAATTTGGAGGAGAGGTGGGATTAGGGTGGAATAAAATGAATTTGGGCTATATTGAGTTGGAAGTGTCACTGGGAAATCTAAATGGGGAAATACAGCAAGCAGATGATGTGGACTCAGGCTCAGAAGAGAGATGAGGGCTAGATATGGATTTGGGAGTCATCTGCATAGAGGCAACCATTTAATCCACAAGAACTAATGAGATAACCAAATGACAGAGTATATAGAGAGAATAAAAAGGGGCCTAGGACAGAGCTTTAGGGGGTGATTATACTTAAAGGGGGCTAGGAGGATGATGAGGCAGTAACGGTGACTGAAATGGAAAGGTCAGCAAGGTAAGCAGTGAACCAAGAGAGAATATCATCATGGGAAACAAGAGAGGAAAAAGAATCCAGAAGGAGGGGATCATCAAATAGTATCAAAAGCTGCAGAGATATCAAGTAAAATGAGGATTGAGAAAAGGCTGTTGGATTTAGCAGTTAAGAGATCATTTGTAATGTTGGAGAGAGCAGTTTCGGCTGAATAGTGGGGTTGGAAGCCAGATTGTAAGAGATTGAGAAATCAGTGGGAGGTGAGGAAATGGAAGCAATGAGTATAGACAACCACCTCTAGGAGTTTGGCTGTGAAAGAGAGAAAGGATAGATATTAATATCTTGGGGGAATGGTAGGGTTGAGTGAAGATTTTATAAGGTTTAGGGAGAGATGATCATGTATTTAGGTAGCAGGAAAGGATCCAGTGAATAAGGAGAGCTTGAAGGCAAAAGAAAGGGAATGACCTAGGATACACAAGCTCTCAGAGCTGATGGAGAGGATGGGATTAAGCACACAAATGAAGGGGATTTATCTCCTGCTTCTTTGTCAGAGACTGCAGCCTATATGTATCCAATATAAAAATCTTCCATTTGGAATTTAAAGCCCTTTGCAACCTGCTCTCTCTGTCTCTGTCTCTGTCTCTCTGTCTCTGTCTCTCTGTCTCTCTCTGTCTCTCTCTCTCTCCCTCTCTCTTTCTCTCTGTCTCTGTCTCTCTGTCTCTCTCTCTGTCTCTCTCTCTGTCTGTCTCTGTCTCTCTCTCTCTGTCTCTCTCTCTCCCCCTATCTGAATGTCAGTCTATCTATCTAATCTGTCTATCCTTACTACATATTCTCATGCCCTCTAGGGCCCAGACAAAATGGCCTATCCAATTTTCCTCATTCAAAACACTCCATCTCCTATTTTTGTGCTTTCATACTGGTTGTTCCCTATGCTTGGAATTCTCTCTCCCCTCACCTCCATCTCTAGCTTCCTTCAAAGCTCACTCAAGCTTCACCTTCTACATGAATTCTTTCCTGCACACACACACTCTCTCCCCCTCCCCATATTAACTTCTCTTTATTTTGTTATACAGACTATCCCAAAAGTCTTAGTGCAGTTTTAAGCTTAAATAATGTTAAAAGTATAACTTCTACAAAATTTTTAAGTATTTTTTAAAATATTCATACGTTTCTTATCAAAATTCACCATCACCGCCATCTTGTACTCCACATCACTCTGACTGATTTTCTTTGTAAAAACTTTCATTAGTTGCTGCTCAGTTGATTAAAAGGATTGTACTTGTGACCTTTGTTTTACACTCAGCCGAAGAATGAGGCTTTGATGCCTATGGGATGATTTTGACGTGACTCCACAAGAAAATACCTCATGGGGATGAGTCAGGGGACCAAGATGGTCCAGCAAGACATCACCTTCTTCTACTGATCCACCAGTCGGAGAAAGTGTCATCTAGAAATAGTTGCACACACAAAAAAATGATGAATGACAGAGTGCTTGGTTTTGTTAAAATTAAAAATGTAATTATGAAAACTCACAAAAAATAAAAGAAATTACATTAATAAAGCTTTCAAATAATGTGTTTTGTTAGTGTATGCTATTTACACTTCTGAAGTTATTAAAGCTTCAGACTGCACTAAAACTTTTGGGACACAGCATGTATTTTGCCTGTACCTAATCATGTATGATTGTTTTCTCCAATAGAATGTAAACTCCCTGAGGGCAGGGACTGTTTCATTTTTATGTTTTTTTTCCCTTGTATTCCTAGTACCTAACATAGAGCAAAGGAGGAGGATTTGTGGGACAATGAAGAAGAGCTCTGTGGTAAGGAATGGGAAAGGAGTGGGTGCTTGCAACAGATGGTCTCTATCTTCTCAGTAAAGTGGGAAGGGAGAGAAGTTGTAGTACATCTGAGGAGAAAGGTGAAGGCTTGACAGTCACTGTGTGAAGCCTGGGAGAGTCATCTGGGAAGAACAAAAGGATTCCCAAATCAAAGTGAATGTCAGTAGGGAGTGGGTGCAGGGCTGTTGCTGTTCGTCCTTCACTTTTGAAGAGGACCAAGTGTATGGGGTGTTCTGCTGTGAGGGATTGCCAAGCCCTTTTCAGGGATGTTCATCACACGTTTGGTGTCCACCTGTCACCCAACTCTCACCTGTGGCTCTTTATCCCAAGAGCGTTAGACCTAGAGCGAGGAAGACCCGAGGTCAAGTGCTACCTCAGATACTTAACAGTGTGACCCTGGGCAAATCACTTAACTTCCATTTCTCAGATTTCCCACCTATAGTATGGAGATAATAATAGCCCTTACCTCCCAGCTGTTGTGAGGATCAAATAAGATAACATAGGTAAAGTGCTTTGCAAATACTTTGCAAACACTATAAGGGGGTGGGTAGGTGGTTCAGTGGATGGAGCATTGGCCCTAGAGTCAGGAGGAATCAAGTTCAAATCCAGCCTTAGACACTTACTAGCTGTGTGACCCTGGGCAAGTCATTGAACCCTGATTGCCTCCCAGCCCTGAAAAAAGCACTATATAAAGGTTAGTGTTTATTGGCTTGTAGGAACCCAGGAGACACAGTTACTTGATTTCCTCTAGGAGAGCTGAACAGCGTATGAGTAGGAATGGAAAATGCAGATGGTAGGGGCAATTCAGGCAATGACAGTTTGCACAAACACTTTTGATTGACAGCTGTGAAGGAAAGGAGGGGGCTGTGAATGAGTACAGGGATGACCCAAGCAATTTGTTGGATAGAATACGAATATATCTTATACCTAGGCCAGAACCCATGTTCAAGGTAGGTGGAATTAGCAGGTGACTGACAGCCAGAGGCCCTTGGAGGGACAGGCAGCTTGGCTAATTTCCACAGTGCCCACTGGTGGCAACATGTGTGAACTCATTTGGGTAAAGTAATTTTGAAAATTCTGTTTTCTTTGGGAGCCTGAGTATTATATTGTTCCAAGCTTGAGAATGTTTTCTTTTGGCTGGAATTTAAAAAAAAAAAAACTTTCTCCTTTTTCTTTTTGGATGTTTTTTTTTCAAACTGAATTAACAGCTCAAAAAATTGTTATTCTTATTGGAACTCCTTTCCTGAAGGAGCAGCTGTTATTGTTAATGTTAATGCCTCTAATGCTGTGCTCTTGTCAGGCAGGATTGCTTGGAACTGTCGCATAGTTGTACAATTGAGTAAACGTGTTTATTGTGGTGCTAGGTATGATTTGAGCAGGAAGACAAGGGAGACTAATGTCCCATCATTAGAGGACTGGACTCTCCATTTGTACTTGGAGTCTCACCAAGGACTCTCAGTTTTTAAAATGCCCAGTGATGCTGAGGACAAGGATGTTGAGAGTACATTGTATGGTGCTGAGGCTGGTGTGAATTACTTAAATAAGTACCAGGAGTCAAACCTATGCCGGTCTGTGTTCTGTAAATTAGCTGAAGTAGCAACTCATTCCAGGATCCCTATATAAGAGTTCAGGGGAACATCTGGAAATTGAAAATGAGATTTCCCACTGAGGACAAGGAGCTTCTACAAAGGGTCAAAACCCTCTTGAACAGAGAAGGGCTCTCTGCAGATTGAATGACATGACTGTGGGGAGACTGATAGCTGGAAGATCAACAACAGGAAAATGTCTATCTTTGTGTCATCTTTTCAATTTGCCCTCTTCTCCCCTCTAACATGGCCCACATCACCTTTTAATCCAGGTGCTTTTCAGTCATGTCTCACTCTTCATGATCCCAGTTGGGGTTTTCCTTGGCAAAGATACTGGAGTGGTCTTCCTCCAGCTCATTTTACAGATAAGGAAATGGAGGCAAGCAAGGTCAAGTAACTTCCCCAGGGTCACACAACTAGTAAGTGTCTGAGGTCAGATTTGAACTCAAGAAGATGAATCTTTCTCACTCCAAGCCCACTGCTCTGTCCACTGTCCCATCACTGCCCATCACCTTATACCTGGACTATTGCAATGACTTCTTGGTTGATTTCCCTACCTCAACTCTCTTCCCACTGCAGTGCATTCTCTACACAGATGTCAAATCAATCTTCCTAAAATATAGATCTGACTATGCCACTTGGTTAATTCAGGTGGTTCCCTATTACCACCAGGATCAAACATTTGTTTGGTTTTTCAAACCTTTCATAATCTGGGACCTTCCTACCTTTTTGGTCTTCCCATAGCTGATTCCTTTCCATAGATCTAGTGACTCCTTGCCATTCCTATGACAGAACCCCCTATCTCCAAACTCTTGGGCATTACCACCGGCTGCCCCCGTGCTTGGAACTCTCTTTTCTTATTTCTACCTTCTGCTTCCCTGGTTTCCTTCAAGCTGCAGCTAAAATCTTCCCCTTCTGCAAGAAGCTTTTCCTGTTCCTCCTTAATCTCAGTGCTTTCCTTCTGTTGACTATCTCTAATATATCATATTTATATATGTAGGATCATATACATATTTAGATATATTCATATATGTACACACATATAAATATGTGTATGTATATTTCTGGTTTGTATATACTTGTTTACTTATTATCTTCCCCATTAGCCCTTGAGCTCCTTGAGAGCAGGGACTGTCTTTTTCTTTTTTGTATTGCTAGGTACTTAGCCCAGTGCCTGACTGTGGTGCCAATGCAATATTCATAGTGCCAATGACCATTATAAATATGACGACATAGTGCTCAATCACAAAATATAACAGACTCTCCATATAGAGGACAGAAGCAAAACATTTATTCAGATACCAGAAAACTGAATCCCAAAACCAGTAAGCCAATTCCATCATAGTAGCAGAGAAGTGAATAAGCCATAACAGCACAGATAATCACAGCATTGTTTAGCCTTCCCACAAACCAACATTTACGCAAAAGCCTAACTGTCTCCCTGGGGTGTGTCCTCTTTCTACCACTGTCTTGCTGCTCTGACTCCCAGCTTCCTGTGAGTTCTGCTCCACCCTTCAGCAAACTCCTCCCACCACAGGCTCCATGTGATTACATTCAGCCTATTAGGGGGGCAGGGTATATCTTCAAAGCAAGGAAGGTCTTCAAATTCCCTTAGGCTTATTAAGGGGCAGGGAAGATCTTCAAATTTCCATTACCATTACATTCGGCCCCAAGATCTTTCATGTCCCTTGCATAGCAAAAATACATTAAGAATACATTTCATTACATAGATTAATGAGAGTTTAGAGGTAACTGGTGGGGTAACTAGTGTCAAAAGAACTTTACAACAATATAACAGGGATAATAGAAAGCAACCACATAAAACAATATCTTAAAGTGGGGTCTTGGGCACAAGTACCCCATCTTTCCCCCCTCAAATGAATGGGACTCAAAATCTTGGGGTAAGGAGTGAAGATCTCTTCTCCATAGCTACTTCCAGATGAAATTGAACATAGAGCTGTCCCTGCCCCAAGAGGTCCCATTCAAGGTCAGTTCTTTAGCTGGCATCTGGAGCTCAGTTGATGTCAGGTCTAGGGGTGGCACATCACAGTCATGGACAGGGGGTGGCATCTGATTTAAACAATCAGCCATCTTCAGAGGGAGGATATGAAGCCTGCAGGAAACAAATCTCCCAAACAAGTTTAACAGACAAAAAGCCAAAAAGAAACAAATATAGAGTCAGCTGTGCTTCTGGAGTCCATGCACTCACTATCATAGCTTCATCCATGGTAGACTATATGAATTAAGGGTACAATTTGGCAATCATCTTCTGAATAAACTACAGTTACAGTATTGTCTTTCCCATGTGCTATAATTTCTACAGCCTTTGGAACATCATCTGGCTTCTACTTTACCCATACTTTAGCTCCCAATTTTATTTTATTAGTAGAACCAAACCCTTAGTTCCTCTGATAGTTGTTTCAGAAGAAGGGTGAGTTTTCACAAGGGGTATTATTTTACAAGGAACAATAATCACTTGAACTATTCTATCATTTTTACAAAATTGTATAGACTCTTCATCCAAATTTCATAATGTCAAAATAATTTGTCCTTGATAATTAGAATCTTACTCCAGTCAATATATGTATACCTTGAACTGCTAAACCTGATTTGCGTAATATCTGCCCAAAATTATTTTTAGGGATTCTCATACATATTCCAGTAGAGATGTTTCTTATTTCTTTTCTATCCAACCAAAAGTCCTCTAAACAATGTAAATCATATCCTGCAGAACCAGGTGCTGGGACATGTTGCCTCACAGTCCAATATTTGGGATCTTATGTGTCTGCTGTTTTCTAATTTGAAGATTTGGGGTCATCATTGTGGCTAGAGGTATACTTGCTCCCAATCTATTATTAGTCTATTATTCAAATTACATAAAGCAATGAACAAATTATCTTTCCAATGTTGATATGAATTATTAGAACTTAACTTCCTTAACTGTTCTTTCAATAATCCATTCATTCTTTCAATTAACCCAGATGTTTGTGGATAATATGGAATATAATATATCCACTTAATATTGTTTAATATACAATAATTTTTAATTTTATTACCTTTGAAATGTGACCCATTGTTACTTTGAATCTGCATTGGGGTTCCATAATATAGACTTATGAGACATAGAGTTTTACAGGTATTTTTCTGGTTCTTATTCTTATAAGGACAAGCCACTAGTACACCTAAATAGGTGTCAACACAAGTACATATAAATTTACATCCTTTATCTTGTGGTAGAGGAACAATATAATCTATTTGCCTGAGGAACAGTTTGTTCCTTTTCCAATTGACATGGATGACATTCCTCTGTTACCTGTTTTAATAATGAATGAGAGATAAAAATACCTCAATCTTGTGCCCACTAGTGTGTGGCCTGGACCTCTAAATGGCTGGCCATTTGATGGACCCATTTGCTAGTATTTTTTCCTAGTAATGGATCATCAGTTGGTGTCAGAGTAGGTACAATATGTTGAGTTGCACTCTTTGCTAGTTGATCAACATGGGCATTGTACTTACATTCTGGTGTGGTGAGGGCCACATGAGCATCTATATGATAAACTGACAAATTAGTAACCAAAGACATGCCCCATACATCTTCCCATAATTCTTTGCCCCAGATTTGTTTACCATGATTTTCCCAATTTTGATTTTTCCACATGGGCATCCATGTAGCTAACTCATTAGCTACCACCCATGAATCAGTAAATATATGACACTGTCCTCCTGGTTCTGTTTTGATGGCTTGAAGCACTTCCATGAGTTCAGCATATTGACTATTTCCACCTATCCCAGTACTTTCCAAAGTCCACCTAGTACATGGGTTATAGGCAGCTGCTTTCCATTGTCTTTTATGGCCCAAACCTTTTGCTGTCCTATCAGTAAACCATGTGTGTTTCTTCTCTTCTTCAGTTAATCCATCATATACATCATTCTATTTTACTAAAGACTATACCAACTTTTGCTTTGGTTCAGGGCATATATCATTTTCCTCAGCATCTATGTTTGCTATAGGTTCATGTAGAACAGAAGTTCCACTTTTAGCTCTATTTTGAATATACCATTTCCATTTAATTATGCTGGCCTCTTGTGCATGTCCAATTTTGTGAGAAACTAGGGTACTCATTACCCAGGTCATAATAGGGATTCCATGCCTTAATATCATTTCATGGCCGAGAGTCAGTACCAAAGCCCAATATGCCGCTAATAACTGCTTTTTAACAGGTGTATATTGAACTTCAGATGAAGGAAGTTTCCTAGACCAAAATCCTAAGGCTACATTTCGGCTTTGTTGCTTTTGTCATAAACTCCAGTTTGTATATTCATCCTGTACAGTCACTTGTAATTCCACCAGACTATTTTGCATAGACCATAAATCTAGGACCAATTGTATAGCAGCCTTGGCATCTTCAAAAGCTTTATTCTGCTCACATCCCCCATCAAATTCATATTTCTTCCTGGTAACTTTATATAAAGGTTTCAAAATCTGTCCCAGTTCTTTCTTTAATCTGAATCTCCCTGAAGATGTGACAAACTTAGATATAATGGTTCAGGAAGATCTGTAGGGGCAGTTCTCACTTGCCTATTCCATCTAATATTAAGCCACTTTTCTCAGTACATTTTATATAGTTCATTAGCTCAACACCAACAATTCTTCCAAAATCAACCCCTGCTCTCAATAGAGTAGTAAACAGTTCTTTTCTTGTCACTCTATTTTGACTTTGAATCTGCTGGCTATTTACTCTTTTCTCTTGAGGAAATTTATCTTTTCCCCATTTTCCCAAGTCACTTAACTGTGAAATCTTATCCAGCATCTCCAAAAGAAGGTACCCTATTTCACCGATTAGTAGAGTCAGAAGTGGATGCTTATAAGCAGGAGGAGTCATCTTCACTATGATATTTCTATGAGAAACTGCTAAGGGGATATCATGATACACATCTGTATCTCAAACCATGATAGCAGTTTTTAGTTCTTCCTCTTTCAACTTTATCATGTAGTCTCTAAGCTAATACCAGGGTCTCTCTCCACTAGGCCACATAGAATCAGTGGGATACGTTCTATTGCATCCATCAGCTGTTAAAACTAACAGATTGGTCATATTGTTATCTCCTGCCACATGAAAATCTCCAAAAGTTTGCTGGACAAAAGGATTCTGACAAATACCTATAAATTTCAAGCCGTCCACACTATCTACCCATACTCCTAGACCCCCTTCATCACTGATTCTCACCATCCAAGAAACCAATGATTCTTCCATCCTTTGGGTGAATCTGCTTACTATATCAGTAACCTGCTGGGTGACATCTTCAATTATCTCCCTGAACTCTGTTTGGTCTCCCTTATTCTCCTGCTTTCTTCTTAATATGGGTTGAACTTCTGCCCTCATAAAAGCTTCATAGTTTAACATTGTATCACTTTCTATCAATCCACTCTCCTGGCAGCTGTTGTCATGGCAACTAGGCTCCCTCTCTACCAAAACTGTGTTTTCTGCTTCTTTTTCTAAGCCAAATTCACCTTCTCTTCTACCACCTGATATCCTCCAGCTTGTTCTTCTAAAGGAGAGCCTGAACACTACAACACAGCGAACTCTCTTTCCATTTCAGTTTTTTCTTGTAAAAGCTTGTCTCTTCTCTTACATGTAATATGGTAACCTGCTAGTAAAACCCAGCCCCTTCTACACACTGCCTCTTTATTTGTATTCTTTGCAAACATGTTTCTAAATCTCTAGGTTCTCCCTTCTGTAACTTCAGTTCCCAGTTTTCACAGAGCCCTGTACTTTTAGCCCACTCTCTTGCTAGAGAGGAATAAGGTAAATCCTCCTGTCTTGGGATAGTCATTTCTTCTTCTAAATCCCTTCTACCTCCAAATAGAGGTCCGATATTTTGTGATCCCATCCTTGCCACCAAATGTAGTGCCAATGCAATATTTATAGCACCAACAGACACTATAAATATGCTGGCATAGTGCTTAATCACAAAATATAACAGACTCTCCATATAGCGGAGAGAAACAAAACATCTATTCAGACACCAGAAAACTGAATTCCAAAACCAGTAAGCCAATTCCATTATAGTAACAGAGAAGTTAAGAAGCCGTAACAGCACAGAGAGTTGCAGCATCCATTACCCTTCCCACAAACTAACTTTTACTCACAAGGCTAACTGTCTTCCTGGAGTGTGTTCTTTCTCTCCTACCATCTAGCTGCTCTGACTCCCAGCTTCCTATGAGTTTTGCTCCACCCTTCAGCAAACTCCCCCCACCACAGGTCCATGTGTTTACATGCAGGGTATATCTTCAAAGTAGGGAAGGTCTTCAAATTCCCTTAGGTTTATTAAGGGGCAGAGAGATCTTCAAATTCCCATTACCATCACACTGACACATAATAGTCATTTAATAAATACTTGTTAATAGATATGTACTTGGAGCCTCACCAAAGACTCCCAGTTTTTAAAATGCCCATATATACCAAGGACAAGAATGTTGAAAGTACATTGTGCGGTACTGAGGATCGTGTGAATTACTTACTTAAGTATATCAGGAGTCATTCCTGTGGCTGTCTGTATGGTTGGCAGCTAGGTGGCTCAGTGGATAGAGCACTGGGCCTAGAATCAGGAACACTTGAGTTCAAATCAGACCTTAGACTAGCTGTGTGACCCTGGGCAAGCCACTTAACCTCTGTTTGCTTTGATCTACTGGTGAAGGAAATGACAAGCTACTCCAGTACCTTTGCCAAGAAAACTACATGGACTGTATTGGTGTGCTATGGTCCATGGTGCCATGAAGAGTTGGATGTGACTGAATGACTGAACACCAAATTATTGGAGCCATAGGCTATCATGCAGTAGTGAATGTGAGGATTAAAGATGCAAAGTGTCACTAGGCCCGTATCACAAAGGGACAAAGAAAGAGGAAAATGACCAATATGTACACAAATATTTACAGCAGCTCTTTTTGTAGTGGCAAATAACTGAATCTGGAAATTAAGGGTGATGCTCATCAACTGAGAAATGACTGAACAAGTTTTCATGTATGAATGTAATGGAATATTGTTGTGATATAAGAAATAATGAAGGGAAGTGTTTCAGAGAAACCTGGGAAGACTTATATGAACTGATGCAGAGTGAAGTGAGCAGAACCAGGGAAACAATTTAAACCAATGGCTTTGTAAAAATTAACAACTTTGAAAGACTTCAGACTTCTGATCAATGACCAATCACTATTCCAGAAGACCGAGGATGAAACCTACCCACCTCTTACAGAGAGGGAATGGAATCAGGGTGTAGAATGAGACATTTTTTGGATGTGGCCAATATGATAATTTGTACCTGACTATGTATATTTGTAACAAGGAGCTTGGTTTTCTTTTTATTTCTTTTTTCCCCCAGTGGGAGAGGAAGAGGTGAGAGGAAGAGAAAATGAATTTTTGTTCTTTGAAAAAATTTTAACTAAATCAAAAAGGATGTCAAGTGTCCTTCTGGGCTGGACAGTTGATGGGTAGTGACATTCTTCTATGATTGACATTTGCAAAATGTATCTCTACACCTTGATAATCCACACATTCTAGGGGAAAGTTCACAGGAAGGCAAAGGCAGATTGTAGCAGGGAGTATATAAAGTGACACTGAGGCCTCCATTTTGAGGAAATAATAATAACAATAATAATTAGCATTTATATAGTATTTTAAGCTTTGTAAAAGACTTTAAATATATTATTGCATTTGATCCTCACAAGCCTGGGGGAGGTAGGTTCTATCATTATCCCCATTTTATAGATAAGAAAATTGAGGTTGAAAGAGTTTAAGCAACTCATCTGGGATCACACAACCAAGAAGTACCTGAGACAGGATTTGAACTCAGATCTTCCTGACTTCAAGTCTTTGGAAACTGCAGTTCCTGAAGAATGGAAGGATTCTATGCTGCTGGGGCACTGTCATCATCTCACTGCATACGTGAACCTATGGAACAATGCACACAATCCACCTCCTTGACCCCAGCCTCCTTCAAACTGTTCCAGCTGCAGTGTCTTTTTGTCTTTTTCTTTCATTTATAGTGAGGACGTCACGATGGCTATGACTCAGTTCCTCCCGACATGCCCATTCATTGGTCACTGGATAAGGATTTTATATTTAGAATGCTGCAGCTGAGTTCACGTTTATAGATGGTTTAAAAGTCACATGCTTCTGGCCCAGGCACCCTGGGAACAGAAGGGAACTGTGCAGGACTGAGGACCAGTCTGTATCTTGTGTGTATGTGTGTGTGTTTTTCTTTTATGGGTTGCAACAGCCAAAGAATTCATTTGCAGGTGGCCAGCTTGCTGGGGACAAGCCTCTCTATACTTAGGTGGGCTGGTCCTCAGAAAGCAAACACAAACCATGGCTAGCTCTGTCCTTGAAGTCGTCCCAGGATGGAAGAACCTGCCAGATTGTGTGCTCTGAGGGGAGAGCCTTTGGGAACTCAGGGTCACCGCCATGACATGAAGAGGCCCTGGAGGTGGATTTTGTGGCTCTCTAGCCTTCCTGTGACTGCTAAAATAACCTTCCTGAGGCACAGCTCTGACCATATCACTCCCTTGCTCAAAAATCTTTTATGATTCCCTATTCCAGGGGGTAGGGAACCTGTGGCGTCAAGGCCACACATGGCCTTCTAGGTCCTTGGGTGCAGCCTTTTGACTGAGTCCAAGTTTTACAGAACAGATCCCTTTAATTAAGGGGATTTGCTCTGTGAAGTTTGGATTTGGTCAAAGGGCCGTACATGAGGACCTAAAGGGTCACATATGACCTTGAGGCTGTAGGTTCCCTACTCCCGCCCTTGTCCTCCTGTGACAAAATACAAATATGGAGGCTAGAAGTTCATAGGATCATAGATTTAGAGCTAGTCATTTAGTACAACTACTCATTTTACAGATGGAGAAACTGAAGCAGGATTCAAACTCAGGTCCTCTGATTCTAAAAGTGAGGTTTCTACCACAACAACCTGATTTAAGACTACTCTCACCCACATACACCGTGCTTAGAGGCAGCTAGGTGGCACCTTAGAGCATAGAGCACTGAACCCAGAGTCGGGAAGACTCGAGTTCAAGTCTAGCCTCTGACGCTTAGCAGTACGAGCCTGAGCAAATCACCCAATTTCTATTTGCCTTAGTTTCCTCAGCTATAAAATGAAGATACTAACAGAAATAATATTTGTAAAAAAGTGCTTAGCACAGTGCCTGGCCCATAGTGGGCCCAACCATAACCCTAAATTCCCTTTCCTCTTTGGGCCAATTAGATTACAAGCTGTTTCCTCAATTTGAAATGTGATCTCCAGCCTTCATGCATTCACACCTCCTCTTCCTTCAAGGCTCAGCTCCTGCAGCCTCCTCCATGAAGCCTTGCTAATCTCCTCAGTTCCCTGCATCTTTCCCTTCTCAAATTTTCTGGAGCACTTTGTACCAACCATTTCTTTGCCCCCACTCTATTACTACCCTCTGCTACTAGATATTCTCTCCTCCCTTAGCTTCTAAATGATATATGTGTATGCATGCATACATATATGTGCACATGTATGTATGTATGCATATATAGACGTAAATGAGAAATGTTGCACGTAACCCAGATCATCTAATATAGAAGCAGTTATGTGACAGATGCCAGGGATCTGCTTCTGGGGGGGTCATTTTGGGGTCCCCTACCATCTGGGAGGGGAGCAACCTCTGTCTGTGTAGCCAAGACTAGCTGCATTGTTAAAACCATCTGACTGAGACACAGTCACTCTCTACTCCTGGTGGAGTCTAAGGGAGAAGGTCTTGTTCATCCACAGCATGGACAGCATATATTAAACTGCGTGGAGGAAGACCCACCTTCCCCTTAGGCCCTGTGACAATGGGAAGTAGGCTTGGCGGTGGGTGGGGGTAGGGAGTGAAGGGAGTTTCTTTTCTGTTTGTCCTTTTCAGTTCTACCGTGTTTCCCCGATAATAAGACACTGTCTTATTAATTTTTTTGGACAGAAAAACACCAGAGGGCTTATTTTCAGGGGAGGGCTTATTTTAATGAACATTGACAGCAATTTTAATAAACAGGTAAATGTGAACAAAAAAATGTACCAGCAAGCAAATCACTGGGGAAGAACAGGATGACGCGCTCACTGCTGCAGCTCTGATTGGATGCAGCTCAGAGCGCAGCGTGTGTTTCGGGGGTGGGGGGGACGGTGCATACAGAGGGTACCGTAATGTAGCGTGTAGTGCAGAGGATCACCTTCACTACAGTAGCAATTTCAATAGGTCTTATTTTCTGGGGAGGGCTTATTTTAGAGGAATCTTACACAGTAAAGGGAGGGCTTATTTTCAGGATAGGTCTTATTATCGGGGAAACACGGTAGGCGTGGGGAGTAGAGTCCCAGACCTGGGAGCTGTCAGAGGCAGACTTCTAAGCCAGGTGTTGTAGGGAAGCCCTGAAAAGTCAGTGCGCAGGGCACTTGAGCTTGGAGCTTGGTGGGGAGGATGAATCCTAATTGCCCTGCCTTCCTCAGAGTCTGAGTTGGTGTGAATTATGACCTCCCAGGCGCTGGTAGAGGGAAATATTTGCTATATCTTTGAAGTAAATATTTTTGTGTAAAAGCTCGTCTGACTGTTACGTGGTTAAATGAATCTGGAGGGCTGGGGGCCCCTTACAATTGAAGGAACACTACTGGTGTGCCAATGGCACAAGACTAGATGCACTTCAAACCACCCCCATAAGGATACCAGAGAAACCTGGGGGAGAAGTGAAATGTAGCAGACCTGGCCTTCAAGCAGTGGAGGCCTTTGTACATATATATGTGTGTATGTGCATACATTTGTACATGTATACTTCCTACAAATGTATCCTCTCTAAGGGCAGGAACTGCGTCTTTTTTTGTCCTTATATCTCTAGTACTGTGCACAGTGACTTGTACATTTTAGGTCTTTAATAAAGGTATAATGTTGGGGCGGCCAGGTAGCACAGTGAGTAAGAGCACCGGCTCCAGTGTCGAGATGACCTGGGGATCGAATCCGGGCTCAGCACCCACCAGAAACACCTGGCCATGTAACCTTGAGCAAGTTACTTAACCCCGATTGCTTTAAAAAAAAAATAGTAAATGTATAATGTTTATCTGGAAAGAACCTTTAAAATTCACAAGGGGAAACCGAGGCCCAGAGATAGGGAATCATAAACCCTAGGTCACATAGGAAATTAACAAAAGAATCAGAACTAGAATCTAGGGCGCTTGATACTAAGCCTGAGACTTTTTTTGGTCCAACAGTACTCCTGAAGGGATCTGTTTGGTGATATCATTTTTATTGATTTTTAACAAGTGCACAACATAGAAATAACACTTCACCCTGCTGTTTACAATGACATCTGGATTATTCCTATTACATTTCTCATCTCTTCTCTCTCTCTCTCTCTCTCTCTCTCTCTCTCTCTCTCTCTCTCTCTCTCTCTCTCTCTCTCTCTCTCTC